>NC_136527.1:173978363-174350863 GCF_053919585.1 Euprymna scolopes
TACATAAACATACATACACCTATACATAGATACATATAATGATGGCAGATCAATTATTACATGCTTCCAGCATTTCAGACCTACACGCGTCACAACTTTTCCATAGCAATAGAACCATTTTTCATAGACAAATGCCTGAGGGAGTATCTATACCTGATGGTGTTACAGAGTTTTAGCTTTGTACGACAGCTAAATCTCTCTCGGTTCAAAATGTTGACATCCAGCAACAAGCAAGAGCAAGATAGCCAGCAACCAGTCAAACTGCAGACCAGCTTAAGGCGGGTACTGGTCACCCGCTTTATGTTTTTTAACTCAGAGATTTGCTTCTCCTAGAGGGTTGCCTTCACCACGGCTTACGGGAGCCCCATAAATAAACACATGGAAATAAACACACGCGTACATACAAATGTATGCCAACATACGTATGCTTGTGCACACACACAGAAACATAATCACATAGAGGCACACATATACGCATATACACACATGCACACACATACGTACAAACACATATACATGCAAAATACACATGAATAAATAGTCCAAATGTCATAAATAGTAAGTGATCAGCACATAATTTTCCAAACAAATCAACGTACAAACCGACGAGAAAACAGTCCAACTGAAAATGATTTAAAGACGCACATATATACATACATAAGCATATATATATATATATATATATATATATATATATATATATATATATATATACATGCACACATACACATATATACATACGTACTTATACATATGTACATACATACACACATATGCATACCTACATATACATATGTATATGTATGCATATCCATGCGTATACACATAAACATATATATATATACACACACACGTTCACATACCTACATATACATACACATATATGCATATCTACACATACACACATAAATATATATCGATACATACACACAGAAACATATATACACACAATACACATGTAAACATATATCCAAACAGACATTAATATACATACACATGTGCAAATTTAAACATACATACACATATACAAACCTACATGCATACACATACTCGCGCACATAGATACATATATATATATATATATAATGATGGCAGGTCAGTTATTACATGCTTCTATCCTTTCAGGCCGATATGTGTCAAAAATGTTCCATCGCCACACGATTTTTTTTCTTTTTTTAGACAAAACTTCTGAGGAAGTACCTATACAAAAATGTTATTACAGAGTTTTAGTTTTGCACAACAGCTAAGTCTCCCTCTCGGATCTAAATGTTCAGATCCAGCAACAAGTCAAACTGCAGACTAGCTTAATGCGGGTACTGGTCTTCGACTGTATGTTTTTTTTTAATCAGAGATTTGCTTCTCCTAGAGGGGTTGCCTTCGCCACGGCTTGCAGGAGCCGTCTCCACCCCCACATAAATATTCAAATAATCACATGCATGCACACATACATGCATACGTTCATATGCACACAATAATACATACGCATGTATACACACATGCAAATATACACATATAGATGCACACATATACGCATGTACATACATATGCATATACACACGTACACATACATGTAAAATACACATGAAGGATCGTTCCAAAAGTCAAAAATCCTCAATGATCAGGACGATGATGATGGTGATGGGTACAATTAAATGAGTTTGAGATGAATAAAAAAATTAAAAAAAAAGAATCCAATACAAACAATTTGTAGAAGAAACAGTCACTCATTAAAGTGTTTGTGCAACTTTACACATGAATGGACGTCGAAATCATACGAAAACAAGAGCCAACAGCATTTAAAGCGGCTGGACTGTTTAAAGAAAAAAATAAAATGTTTGTTCATAAGACTCACAATTCTGCTGTAGGTAATGATGATGATGATGATGGTGATGATGACAAATTTCACACATTATTTTACAAATAAATGGACGTAGGAATGAGACGGAAACAAAATCGAACAGCTCAGTATTACAAGCGCCTATATATATATATATATATATATATATATATATATATATATATATATAAGCCTATATATAATAATAATAATAATAATAGTAATAATAATAGTAATGATAATAATAATAAGCATCATTTATATATATATATATATATATATATATATATATATATATATATATATATATATATATACACACACACACACACACATTTCCCGTCATCTTTCAACATTTTTCTTTTCTGAAAAACATCAAGAATAGTAAAAGAACTACATTTTCTGATTATTAGCCTGCAAGTGGTTAATTATGTGACGTTAAATTTGTATAGGAAATTGATTCCCCTCTAAAAACGCAAAAGGTGAGATAGTAAATAACATTATTTTATTTCGAAAAATATTTCTTATTTCAAAAAACTTAAACGAAATTTGTATTTTTTATTTATTTATTTTTTTTTTTTTCAAATATCTTTGTAATCTACCACAAAAAAATAGATTATTATTTTGTTGGTGTGAGAAGAGAACGTATAATATATATATAGTCAGAACGTTTACTATAGGAGGTTCTTGTTTAATTACAGATTTTTAGCGATTAATGCTACTCCCCAGATGACAGTATTATGTCTGTCATTTTTTTCTCTTATTCTAATATGACTCGACACTAGTTTTGTTTCAAAGTAAATACATACTTCAAAATAAGTCATTTACATGTGTTAAATATATATTTTTTGCCGGTTTTTGTTTGGGTCTATAATGTAAAATACCCGAAATGTAATAAATAATTGATTTAAATATTTCGAATTTAAAAGAGAAAAAAAAAATTGAAAACACAATCAAAAAGACAAAGTGCAAAAAAAAAAAAATTACCTTTCATTCCAGGAAATTCAATACGAAAAAAAAAAACAGCAAAAAAAACGAAATGACTTTCTGTTCAATAAACGAATAAAATATTGGCTAAACTCACAACGCATTAAGGTCACCGTAACACGGTGTAATCATTATTTCGTTCCTCATGTAAAAATGTTCGTTACTTCAGTATGCCGAATTATTTTCAAGTTTAAATCGTGTTCATGCATGCTTAATGCTAAAGAAATAAAGATGAATGCCAACAAAAACGCGTTTATATAAAATCGGGTTATCTTTTCATAAGAAGCCTGAAGGACGAGCCTGATATGCTTCTACACAACTTTTTCACAGAAGTTTCCAAAATGTACTCGCATCCGCATGCACAGACGTAAATATAAATCAATTTTAATGTTTCATAAACCATTTTAATATTCTTTAAATTGTTTTAACGCGGAAAAACCCATTCCGGAAATATTCCACCCAATTAGTACTATAATGCACTTGTTGTTTTTTTTAAATTGTCCGCCAATGCAAAAAAAAAAAATTCTGTTCTTACCCCCCCTCCCAACCAACTTGGAGTGTTTTTCTTTTGTTTTAATCTGATTTTGACCGTTGACGGTTGCTCTAATTTGAAACATGTTTCATTTAAATTATTTGTTAAAAAATATATATTTTCTTACGCAGACTTGTTAATATTTCATTTAAATTAATAATTTGTTGTTTGGAAAAATGTTTCGTTTAAATTATTTGTTAAAAAAAAATATATATATTTTCTTACGCAGACTTAATGTTTACTGTTTATACTCATTTTTTTGTTGTTTTTTTTTAAGTGCTATAATGAATTTTTTGAAAAGTTGAAACTTCTATGTTACAGAAAAAAAAATAATTTTGAGTGTTTTCCTTTGGAAAAGTTAAAATTTCTATGTTCCAGGAAAGAAATAAAATATTCCCCCCTCCCTCCCTTCCCAACCACTCTAATTTGTTTTCTTATATAGGTACTTGAGGTCGCTGTTCTGAAAAAAAAAATAGTTACCCCCCCCACAACTTTTATATTTAATTTCAAATTTTCCGCCATCTGAGAATGCGCATAGCGTAGATTGCTACAACGCACGCTCGTGCGTAGCGTAACCGGAAGCTGCAAAATGGTGGACTGCGCGCTCGCGCGTAGCGTAACCGGAAGCTTCAAAATGGTGGACAGTAGTTCGTGGTTTCAGGGGTTAATACTATGCAAACGGTAAATTTGCCCCAAGTTTGACTATCAGATTCGTTGTCAGCAACCTCAATTACCTATAAAAAAACAAATTAGAGTGGTCGGCGTTTTGCAGTAGCATATCTGGATATTTATCAAATAAATAAATAAATAAACTTATTATAATAATTATTTTCCAAGTTATTGAATAGAAGTTTTAAAAGGTGTTTTATAAAAACTTACCTTTCATTCCAGGAATAACATTACAGGAATTCAGTACGAAAAGAATGTGGGATGAATTCGATTTTTTTTGTTTGTTAGGTTTTCTTTAGTAAATTGATACAACTTTTCATTTGTGTGTCCAATTCATTAAGAAATAAAATATATGAAAATATAAAAGAATCCCAATTAAAAGATGAAAAACACGATTTAAACGTGGAATTATTTAAACAGAAAATCAACTAAGAAACAATTAATTTAGCTTATAGTATGACGGTGTAATTAAAGTCATCGTCACACGGTGAAATCATTATTTCGTTCCTCGTGTAAAAATGTCCATTCATTAGTTAAGTTTGTTTTCCTATCAAGTTTAGATTGTATTTGCTAATGCTTAAAGCTTGTTGGGATTTCTTTTGTAAATTTCTCTCTTGTTTGTCCAATTTATTAAAAATAAATACATAAATAAAATATACGAAAATATTAAAAAAACAGGTTTATTTTGTAAGACTGAACCTTTGGATTTGGGAGAAAAATATGTTAAACAATTCACTTGACTTGAGGAAGTTGGAGATCGGTGGAGGGTCGGATTCATTTTGAACTGTGGAAACCTAGTCACGTTTTAATTCTTACATCTCTGCTGCTACTGCTATTGCTGCTGCTTTAAATGATTGCATATGTTGCTGGTTATTTAAAGGATTGCTTCCATTATGTTAGCATTAGTGTTCTGACGACGTTTAGTGTTCGTTTTTATATAATTGTCGTGAAGAGTTTGTTGTGTGGAGATGAAGATTAGATATCCGACAGTTAGATATAAGTCAGCCTTGTTGAAAGAGAAAGAAAGAGAGGTGCTCAGTGTATATAAAGATAGATTTAATATCATGCTGGCTGTTTGAAGAAGGAAACAACTCAGTGTTCGTGCGTCATGATAGAATTAATACATTGCCGGCTTGTTGAAGAAGAGTCGTGTTCATGGTTCAGGCGTCATGATAGAATTAATACATTGCTGGCTTGTTGAAGAAGAGTCGTGTTCATGGTTCGGGCGTCATGATAGAATTACTACATTGCTGGCTTGTTGAAGAAGAGTCGTGTTCATGGTTCGGGCGTCATGATAGAATTAATACATTGCTGGCTTGTTGAAGAAGAGTCGTGTTCATGATTCAGACGTCATGATAGAATTACTACATTGCTGGTTTGTTGAAGAAGAGTCGTGTTCATGGTTCGGGCGTCATGATAGAATTAATACATTGCTGGCTTGTTGAAGAAGAGTCGTGTTCATGGTTCGGGCGTCATGATAGAATTACTACATTGCTGGCTTGTTGAAGAAGAGTCGTGTTCATGGTTCGGGCGTCATGATAGAATTAATACATTGCTGGCTTGTTAAAGAAAAGTCGTGTTCATGGTTCGGGCGTCATGATAGAATTAATACATTGCTGGCTTGTTGAAGAAGAGTCGTGTTCATGGTTCGGGCGTCATGATAGAATTACTACATTGCTGGCTTGTTAAAGAAGAGTCGTGTTCATGGTTCGGGCGTCATGATAGAATTAATACATTGCTGGCTTGTTGAAGAAAAGTCGTGTTCATGGTTCGGGCGTCATGATAAAATTAATACATTGCTGGCTTATTGAAGAAAAGTTTAGTTCATGGTTCGGGCGTCATGATAAAATTAATACATTGCCGGCTTGTTAAAGAAGAGTCGAGTTCAATGTTCATGCGCACACGCATACCTAGTAGTTGCTGGAACAAAGAAAGCCAGTTAAAAGAGAAAGAAAAGGCAACGTCTTCAGTGCGTTGACGTGTTGTCATTGGTGTGTGAGTTGTATCGACGAGGACATTATTTGGGTACGGCACGTGGAAGCAAGTAGAAGCTTGTTTTGTACTCACGTTTGGCCTGGGAGGGGCCCAAAGCCCCCCTGGCGATCTTGCTGTTGGGCAGACCAACGGGAAAGAGAATTAATGGTCTCAGATGGCGCCTTTTACGTCACGTGATTGGGAGCTGTCTGGTGATGAAACAAGCCAGGAGGAAATAGATTTTAAATCTCGAAGTAGCTCCTGTTTGGCGACCGTCGGCTGCTACAAGTTTATACGTTTTAAACATCGGCATTAGTTTTGCACGTACCTATTAACAGTAGTTAATTGATGACGTCACTTTTCCTTCGAACTGCCAGCAGTTAGAAATATTTTATTCCTCCTTCTCATCTTCTATCTAGTAGGGGGTACTTGTAGCGATACGCCAGAGACATTAAATAAATAACATGTCAGTTATGTGCACATTTACCGTATATATCCACTCAACTTCTGTGAAAATAAAAAGTAAAACGTTTTCTTTACATGCGGACGTAAGACAGAGCATACCACGTGACAGGGAATCCACTTTCCATCCAATCAACGGGCGAAGAAAAAGCCACCTAAAACATATTCTCCTTTCCTCTTTTCCAGTTAGTCGTTGTGCCACAAACACACACGGCTCCTCATGGGAGAAAGAAATGTATTGCCGCTAATATTAACATTCCAATATCATTGGATTAATTACCAAGAAAACCTTTTGTCATCTCGGACACATTTATGGAACAAAATTTACACACATATAAAATACAAAAAAAAATTGGTTTATCTTTATTGTTAATCAAAACCTTAAGTTAAGTTAAATTCTCATTAATTCTGATGCTTTTATAGTTTTTGTTTATGTTACGGTGAAAGCGATTTTTATCCATGTTCATGTTGCTGATGTGACGTCAGCATCGATAAGGCTCGGCCATTCCTTGTTATCACGCTGGCGACACTTATACACACACACCCCAACCATTATAGCACGTACAAAGTCCCCAGATATTTTATAGGAACTCTTCAGCGATGTAGTTGCAGCCTGGGCGAATCCAGTGGATAGAGAGTGAGAGGAAAGAGGTAATTGTTCTTTGATCGTCTGAGCTCCTCCGTTGACTGCTGGTTTGTACCTGACAGGGTTAAATAGTCCCTTAAGGGAAATATGGAATCAATGCGCCCTGGTAGCCGACTGGCTACCAGGTCGCATCATTCAGCAAAGACGGCAAGATAAAATAGTCTTTTATGCTACATCATCCATTGCTTAGGCAGAACGCCGAGTTAGAAAGAAAAAAAAAATGAAAAAATAGCAAATAGGAAGGTCTATTCGTTTTACATACATTTTTCTTTTTTATAAATATGTTCTGACTTTTCAGTAAAAAATTTATCATTTTCCAAAGAAAATTTTTTATTTTTTGCTTTGTACTTTTTGTTATTTCAGTAAAAACCATAATTGTTTTCGATTGCCGTTTTTTATATATTTTTTTGAGAGGGGGTATAGGCAAGAATTGTACCAATGTTTTTTTATATGTACAGTTTTCCTAAATCTTTTCTTCTTTTGGGCGGGAACAAGATCATAAAAAACCAGCACTGAGCAACAATATTCTATATTTTCGAGTGAGAAAACGTGTGATTTCCTTGTAGACTATTTGTCAAAATCAATTTTTAGTTTACAATGATGATTTTCTCATAAAATTGAAGGCTCATACCTTTGCGCTATTACAGTGTGGCATCCCTGTCTATATCCTTAAATACTCCTGGCAAAGGTCATCCAAGAACTGTCCTGTCTTCGTGAATTCTCAAATGTATAACAAAACTTGATTTCTTATAATTACTCAATTGTTTTTACACATTATTTATTTTTTATATATTATTCATTTTTATATATTGCTTGCACTTTATTTATGAGACCAAAATATTTATAGTGTTCCAAAATAATGTTTCCCCTCATATTTTTACATCAGCAAAAAGTCAATTGTCTTTTCTTTTTCACATCAGAAAGCTTTAATGAATCAAATACTTGGCTTTTGCAGATGACATTCTTAAATATAAAGTAAATGGTTCTATTAAGTGTGAATGTACTCCTACAGCTGTGATCTGTTTCAGAGATTGTATCTAACTATTTATTAAGATTTTGATGCAATTTACTTCAACTACAACTGGTATGTTTATATTATTCAGATACTATGTGGTATAGAACAACTCTGTAGCTTCTCACATTAGAAGTTTTTGTAGAAATACATTTTACAACAATAGGGTTTACGAACTGTGTCTGTTTTTCATATGTATCGATAAACTAGATTTATAAGAACAAGAATATTCACATACTGTACAAGAATATGGCTTTTCCCCAGTGTGACTTCTCATATGAGTAACTAAATGTGGTTTTTGAGAATAGGAATATCCACAAATTTCACAAGAGTATGGCTTTTCCCCGGTGTGTGTTCTCATATGTTTCACTAAATTTGACTTTTCAGAACAAGAATATCCACACACTTCACAAGTATATGGCTTTTCCCTAGTGTGAGTTCTTTTATGTATCACTAACGTTGATTTTGAAGAACAAGAATATCTACACACCGCACAAGAATATGGCTTTTCGCCAGTGTGAGTTCTCATATGTTCTACTAACGTAGATTTTTGAGAAAAAGAATATCCACACACCTCACAAGAATGTGGTTTTTCCCCAGTGTGAATTCTCATATGTTTCACTAAATTTGATTTTTCAGAACAAGAATATCCACACACTTCACAAGAATATGGCTGTTCCTTAGTGTGACGTCTATTATGTATCACTAATGTTGATTTTGAAGAACAAGAATATCCACACATCACACAAGAATATGGCTTTTCGCCAGTGTGTGTTCTCATATGTTTCATTAATGTAGATTTTTGAGAAAAAGACAGTCCACAAACTTCACAAGAATATGGCTTTTCCCCAGTGTGAGTTCTCATATGCTTCACTAACGTAGATTTTTTAGAAAAAGAAAATTCACAAACTCCACACGAATGTGGCTTTTCCCCAGTGTGAGTTCTCATGTTTCACTAGCTTAGATTTTTTTTAGAAAAAAAGCCCACAAACTTCACAAGAATGTAGTTTTTTCCTTTTGTTTTATTTTACTTCAGGCGGAGTTCTAAGAAATCAAGGGGCCTACAACCACTTAAACTCTATAAGAAATACATAACTATATGATATACATAGATATTCGATTGTTCTATTTAAGTTTTTCATTTCTCAAACACTGAATTAGTAAAGAAATTGAGAACATAATTTTCCTCTCCCCAATTAACCATTTTTATACGTTGTAGTATATCTTTCATTTTGGTCTCTTGGTCTTTATGGATTTCAGGACAAGAATTTATCAAGTCTGGATGAGTGTCCGGCTTTGTGCTATTACTTGAGGTAATATCACTTGGAGAAGATGCATCATTCCTCGGAAAAGCTAATGTGGGTTAGCCACAGTGAAGAGATCTTATTTGGGCAGCGAATACTATTTGATTTTGAATATTTGGTCAGGGTTTACTTCTATGGAAAAAGTATCCTCATATGTGTCACTAAATCTGATTTTCCAGAACAAGCTCCACAACTGCACTAGAATGTTGTTTTCCCCAGCGTGATTTCTCATTTCTGTCACTAAAATTTATTTTTGAAAGTATATCTGCACACTTCATAGGAATGTGACATTTTTCCAATGTGTACTTGCTGTTTTAATAAAGCTGATACTCGACCAAAATCATCAACACTTTGTTATAAAAATTATGATCTTCAAGATGTGTGGCGTTGCTATTACCATTCGCTTAATCTGCCAAATAAAACACATCTCCACACAAATGTCTAAATAAAGTTTTTGTTTGTTGCCTTCCACGAAAAGTAATAATATAATCCATTGAAATTCAATAAATACGTTAAAGCTGGAACATCTGAAAAAAAAACGAAATTTCAGTACTGCATATTGTTTATCTTAATTAGTTTAAACAAACACGCCGCATTAAATACATATGAAAATAAGCTGATATTTGTAACTTAACACGGAACTAGTTGATACACGTGTTGCTTATGACAGAGACAATTATACCCGGAATTTTAATGACTTAATTGTGGGATCAAAACAATACACATTGGTATATATATATATATATATATATATATATATATATATATATATATATACATATATATATGTATGTATGTATGTATGTGTGTGTGTGCATCTTAATGTAATGTTATAGTAAGATATAAGTTTTTTGCATACAATTGTTTCTGCATTCCTCAAGCACATGACTATATTTGATAGAAGAATATCTATTTACTTTGTTATCTCATGATTTATTGGACTATTAAACACACATTGTTCACAAATATAAATATCTTCGTGATGTGTGACGTTTTTATCACTATTTTCTATATCTGCCAGATAAAACAACTCTCTACACAAGCGACATAAAGCGATGAGAGTATCTTAATGTTATGTTCTAATGAGAGAAATCTCTCCAGAAAAGTTCTAATGAGAGTATCTTAATGTTATTGTTCTAATGCTCCAGAAAAGTTTTTTTATTGCATACAATTGTTTCTGCCTTCATCAAGCACTGTTACAAGTAAGGTTTCCCCTTTCTTGTAAGTAAGAACAACATTAAATAAGTAAAAATGAGATTTGATAGACCGAGGTTCGAACCTTGTAAGCAAGGTTCGGAAATAAATTCAGGAAGGAATTCGCATTGTTCAAATTAATATAAAATTTTAGTAAAAGGAATTTTGATTGTTCAATTCTTTTTAATGAAAACTGAATTAAAACAAGGTCAATTAGAAGAACGAACAATAGCAAATTTAAATATGTTGAAGTTAGATCGAAAAATAGGTTTTGTCTGCAAAAGTGGTTTGAAAACGTTCTGAACCAATGCACATAGACCGATCACGTGCCCAAATACAGGTATGACGTCATGGAGAAATGAATTATCAATATAGTTGCCTAGTTTGAGACAGGGGGAGAGTCGAGTTAGAGAGAGAGCTGGCATCGTCAAAGAATGCAGTTCCCTTTGGAAGCGAAGGAGAAAGTTTTAATCATGTAGTCGACTTGAATTCCTGGATGAAATCATTGCGACCAGTCGAATGTAATAAAGGAACTAAAGCCGTTTCACAAGTAAGTCGGATTCTACCTTTTTAGGCGACTACGTGTGAAAAGAAAGAAGAGGCTTGAAGTGTTGTTCCAAGTTCTGCAGAAGGGCAGGTCCTGTAGAATCAGCAGAAAAGAAAGTCCTGTAAAGTCAGCAGACGAGCAAGTCCCAAAAAATCACACACACACTAAGGTACTCTTAAAGCTGCAACAGTTCACCGATACGATCACACTGAGGACGGCGCCATTTTGGAATTTCTTTCATGTTTCGGCCATGCACGTACGCACACCGTAGGAGCGTTCCAAGGTAAGGCTTGACGCGCAGACATGTGGGCGCTTCCTCCCTTCATTTTCTTCGACTCTACAGGACCATCTCATAATTTTGTAACTGCATATTCGTGTTGTATCATTCTTCAACAATTAAAGGTAATGTGAAACTTCCTTCATATGAACATTGTGTCCTCACATTATAATGAACTTTGTGTATAAAACCATCTAAGTAATGTGTCCTTCTCTCCATCTAAGTAATGACTGTCCCCTCCGGTGTTAAAGAATTGATCACCCTCTCTCAGTCCTATGTTAAGAATCTACAGAAAAGTATAAATGTCTCCTCCCTGTTACAAATGCCACTCTCCTTAACATCAGTGTTATATACATGTCCCCGTCTCTCTCCAATATGAACCACCCTATTATGCAACAGCACACACACATATTTTATATAAGAATATGTAAAATTAACAGCATTTCCCGAAAATGGGGCTTATTTAGTTACTAAAAGAAAAATAATTCAGGTAAAAGAAAAATAATTCAGGTAAAAGTCTATTTTAAAGTTAGTTTATTTCTCTTTTCATTTATTTCTCAAATTTTAAAGCATTTGAATTTATAAATTTTTTGAAAGGGAATATTTCTTTATCGCTAATTCATCTTACACGTGTTTAAATTATCAGTGGTAAACGTTTAATCCTTAACTATCGGTAAAAACAAAATTGTAATTGACTAATTAAGTATACTATTTACACAGTGAGAACATTAGCAACGAGGTGGGACTTACTTAACTCCACAAGAAAAATAGTTAGACATGCAAGAATCATATACGTCTTCAAAGCAAAGTTTACCATCTGCAGTGTGTTCTGTTAGAAAGACTTCAAAGATTACCATCAGCATTGTGTTCTGTTTGAAAGAGATCAAAGATTACCATATGCATTGTGTTCTGTTTGAAAGACTTCAAAGATTACCATATGAATTATGTTCTGTTTGAAAGACTTAAAAGATTACCATATGCATTGTGTTCTGTTTGAAAGACTTCAAAGATTACCATATGAATTGTGTTCTGTTTGAAAGACTTCAAATATTACCATATTCATTGTGTTCTGTTTGAAAGACTTCAAAGATTACCATATGCATTGTGTTCTGTTTGAAAGACTTCAAAGATTACCATATGAATTGTGTTCTGTTTGAAAGACTTCAAAGATTACCAAATGCATTGTATTCTGTTTGAAATACGTCAAAGATTACCATATTCATTGTGTTCTGTTTGAAAGACTTCAACTATTACCAAATGCATTGTGTTCTCTTTGAAAGACTTCAAATATTACCAAATGCATTTTGTTCTCTTTGAAAGACTTCAAATATTACCATATGCATTGTGTTCTGTTTGAAAGATTACCAAATGCATTGTATACTGTTTGAAAGACTTCAAAGATTACCATATGCATTGTGTTCGGTTTGAAAGACTTCAAAGATTACCATATGAATTGTGTTCTGTTTGAAAGACTTCAAAGATTACCAAATGCATTGTATTCTGTTTGAAAGACTTCAAATATTACCAAATGCATTGTGTTCTGTTTGAAAGACTTCAAATATTACCATATGCATTGTGTTCTGTTTGAAAGATTACCAAATGCATTGTATACTGTTTGAAAGACTTCAAAGATTACCATATGCATTGTGTTCTGTTTGAATGACTTCAAAGATTACCATATGCATTGTGTTCTGTTTTAAAGACGTCAAAGATTACGAAATGCATTGTATTCTGTTTGAAAGACTTCAAAGAGACTCAAATATAAGTCATGCACCAAAGCTAAAACCTGTTGCATCGAATTAATGTCACGATAACATATATTGAGTTAGTTTCAATATTGTACTTAATTATCCTCTTTAGTGAGAACTGCCCGTGTTTCACAAAGCATGTCTTAATGAACTGTTGAAACATGTTAGAATTAAACTTGAATCACGAGCATTATAGATTTTAAGAGCTCTTTTACAGAAAAATAAAAAAATGTTCAAATTGAAGAGAAGTTATAAATTGATATATTGTAACATATTACGGACCATACGTTGGTGGCGATAAAGTTAGCTCATACGCAGGTTGAGGAAGCTTATTTCTCATTTTTCAGGTGCCACTTTTCACATGGTTTATGAAGTTCAGGCCGGCTGGGGTGATGTCATCAAATTAATAATGATGTATGAGTTGTTTAGAAAATAGACCAATAATATCTTGGATAATTTGTATTATGTGTAAGTAGTGTGTAACAATTCACCTGCCAAATCGATTGGCCTTAAAATGTTTATCAATACTTATTTATCTTCACATAATAATCAGACAATATATATATATATATATATATATATATATATATATATATATATATATATATATATATATATATATATATTGTGCGGTTGTACTTCTTCTTTATGTAAGAATCAGATTAGATAGACATATAAAACATTTCTGAGCTGGAACTATCCATTTTGTGTGTGGTTTTTAAAGTACAGACTTAAGTGTTATGAAGTCATTTAATTAGTTGTGGAGCACACATTGTACTTCCCTGTAAATTGAGGATTGGATTAGATAAGCTTATCAAACAGGTCTGAGCTGTAACTATCCATTTTGTGTGTGCTTTATAAAGTACAGACTTAAGAGTTATGAAGTAATTTATTAGAACTTGTTTACTCAACAAATTTTTCATTTTTCAAGTTGAAGAAATGTTTTCTAAAACTATCTTTGGACATCTTTTATTCCTAATATTCATAAATGACCTCCCTGACAAAATCTTCTGTGATATAGCTATATATACTGACCCCACCACGCTCTATAACAGACACAACAGGAAAACAAATGAACATATATCTAAAGAAATGGCAGACATACTAGAGGATGACCTCTGATCTGTAGTGGAATTGGGACAAAAATGGATGGTCACATTCAATGCTTCCAAGACTAAACTTTTTTGCTTCAATAGTTAAAAAAAGCTTTCCCTACCACCAATAGCAATGGCCAATGACTCTTTATCTGAAAGTACATCTTTTACACTCCCTGGCCTTACGTTCGCAGGAAACATGAGTTGGAACAATTACATTGAGAGTATTGCCAGGACTGCTGTGAAGAAGGTGGGTTCTCTCTACTGTGCTAGATAGCTACTAACACCCGAAAGTATCCTATACCTTTATAAGGTCACCATTCGCCCATGTATGGAGTATTGTTGTCATATTTGGGCTGGTGCATCTGCCACTAGTCTCTCGTTCCTAGACAAGGTTCAAACGAGAGTCGCTAATCTGATAGGTCCTAAACTGTTATCTAAACATCAACCTGTCTCATCGACGAAATGTTACATCCCTCTGCCTGTTCTACAAGTACTTTAATGGTGAATGCTCTGACAAACTGCAAGCACGTGCCCCCTCGACGTAAATACCCCCAACAAACCCAACAAGCAGCTAAATCCCACCCCTTCACCGTAGAGTTCCCTAGATGTAAGAGAGCCTTCTACTCCAATAGTTTTTCCCCAGAACAGCTAGACTTTTGAATTCCCTTCCGGGTCCTTGCTTCCCCAACTGTACTGACATGCAGAAGTTCAAGTATAACATGAACCGACATCTTGCTACCCAACTCCCTACACAGTACCCCTGATGCTTATGTCCCTAATTGTAGCCCGATACAACAAAGTGACAATGTGCCTTGTTTGGGGTGAAAATGTAATAAAAAAACAACAAAAAAACACCATAGTTTTTTAACCATTAAAAATTCTACTTTTTTACTAGTGTGTTAGGACAGGTTTAAAAATATCTACAGTTACTTACTTAAAAAATATAGGGATGAGTCGTACGTTGAAATAAGTAAACACTGACATGAGGTCATCATTTTATACCCAATAATCGCTTAAAAATCGAAAATTAAACAACATACTGATAGAAACCAACCCAATAAATATCACAGTTATATTTTTTTTAAGTTTGTTATGCCAAACGATATTTTACAGTATATTTTGTTTATTAAATTGTTAGGTGAAAGTACAGAGTTATAAAGAAAAAGTGGTCTTCACCTCCATATATATATATATATATATATATATATATATATATATATATATATATATATATATATATATAAACAAACGGGATTTTATAGCTACATAATATTGGATAAAACAAAAACCTCAAACAGAATTATCAACAAAAAATTTAAATGTAGATAGAAAAAATGTTTTTAAAACAATAATTAAAAAGCAGTTTTTGTGCCCAGTTGTTTACCAATTCAACCAACTTCGAATTAAATTATTTTGTTTATGGTAAACATTATTGTTTTCTCAGAAACCACGTAAACACATTTTTGGCAAAATCTTATTGTCAGATTGAATACGATATTTTAAATTTTCACATAGGAAATTCATTGTTTTATATACATCTGTTATAGAGGCGAAAACAATATTTCTTTATTGGAAATCAAAAAAATTAAACTGTTTTATGTTTAACACTGATTAAAACGTTATTGAATATAATTTTTTAAGTGTAAAAATATCTTACCTTGCATGCAAGGAAAAAAAATAACGGGATGAATTCGTTTTTTTTTCTTTCGTTTTCAAAACAGAATATTTGTTTTGTTTGTTAAAGTTTTTTTAGTCACAATTTTGTTTTGTGTGTGAAGTTCATTAAGAAATAAAATATATGAAAACAAAAGGATCAAAATTAAAAGCTGAAAAAAACACGATTTAAACGTGAAATTATTAAAATACAAATTCAACTGCTAAAGAACAATGGATTTAGATCACCGTAACACGGTGTAATCATTATTTCGTTCCTCGTATAAAAATGTCCCTTCAGTTAAGTATGTCAAATTGTTTTCCTATCAAGTTTAGATTATAATTAAGGCTTGTGGGAATTAAACAAAGACACATTCCATTAATGGAAAAAAGAATAGTACTTCTCTAATTTTCTGCAGCGCGCTACCGGAAGTGGTGATAAAGCACACCAGTTTTATGCTATTTCTACTGTGAACCTAGATTAAAATAATATAATACTTCTATTCTAAACCGATTTATAAACACACACACACACCCAAACACACCCACACACACAACCACACACACACACACACACACACAACCACACACACACACACACACACACACACACGTATATATAAGGACAGTATTGAAAATTATACAATAAAATTAATGAACCTACATTCAAAAATAAAATAGTTCAATTCTAAAGCGATTTATTAAAAAGGGTACTTGTACTGTTTAATCAACGCATTAAAAAAATGCAAATATCGAAAAAAAAAAAGAAGTTATATCGTACGTAACCGTTTTGAACTGATCTCCGAAAAAAGAAAATCACTTAATTTCATCGAGTTGCTAATTTTTTTTTTTTTTTTTTACAGCGGAAAAAGACATTTTTATGATAGCACATTCAAGGCAGACAACTTGTAAAAAAAAAAAAAATGTATTTTAGAAACGCCACGGAGAGATAACTCAGTGTAAAGCGATGACACTCCCTCCTCATCTTTAATATTAGCTTTTCTTCCCAAAATTCGAACCTTTTGCTCGGTAACATAACAAATTGTTTTTTTTTTCACTGTAAAAAACAAAACAAAAAAAAAAAAAAAAAAAAGAAACTACCTGATGAAATTAAGTGATTTTTTTTTCGGAGAACTTCATTCTATAACGGATACGCATTTTCGATATTTTAATTTTTTTAATGTCTTGATTAAACTGTACAAGTACCACAACAATATGTAAGGACATTATTGAAAATTATACAATAAAACTTAACAAAATTGTGTTGATAAAATAACACAATTAGTCTTTAGTTGCAATTTTAATAACAAAATTTGGGTTTGTATTACTGTACACATAGATTCGAAAAAGTTGTCAAAAAACAAATATATAACAAATAAATGTTATCAAAGGCAAGATAACTTACTTTTCTACCAAACTGGATACATTTTTTGTGTTTTTATTCAATGTAACATGTTTATTCAACTCGAAAAACATGCAGTGTTTGCCGATGTATTGGAAAATTCCAAATGGCGCTCGACACTCTCTTTAACATGGTAAGTTTGGGAAAAGGTGTTATAAATAATAAACTAGACAAAATACTATTTAAAAAGCACCGAATATATGTCAGCTTATGTCACGATAACATATAATGAGCGAATTTCTAACAGTATGTTTCCGAATCTATGTGTAATACAAACCTCAAAATTTAAAAAATAAAAGTTTTTTTTTTATTTCATTTGAAATTTTATAAGAAATATGTTTATGATATTTAAAACTACAAGTATTTTTGTTTTAAAAATAAATTTTGGGTTTGTATTACTATACACATAGATTCGAAAAAGTTGTCAAAAAACTAATAATCCGTAATATTTGTGATTTGACGGTGTAAAATACTGATGTGACCCTTCTAGAGTTGTCGAACTTTGTCGGGACGTAACTGCAAAACTGCCGTTTTTATTTTATTATTTCTTTTTGAATGAAAATGAGCATATATTGTTTAAGGAAATTAAAATATTTCGTTGCGAGTAAACATAGGGAAATTAAGTTTATGAAAGAAATAACGATTATTTCTTTGGAGGAATGAACTTGTAATTAATTCTCCTTGCCGCGATTTTCTATCGAAATCTCTGATTTTGTTGGCAAAAGCCCTCTATCGCTCGATTCGTTCGTAACTGCTGACTTTTTCTTACTGTATGGAATTTTCCCCTTAGCATCAGGTGTTGTGCCATTTGATTGGGTTGTTAATTAAAATGAGGGGTTTAATACTCATGATAGGTTCCCCAACCCATAGGTACGTGCAAAATGAACAGCTTTAAATGTTTAAACATATAGAGAAGTCATCCTTTCCTTACTTAAAAATTCAGAAAAAAAATCAGGAAATTAACAGAGTTTAATGAGATCTTTAGTATTTATCAAATAATGCATTCGTTAATTTTATTTGAAACCTATTGGAAATGTATTATTTTGTTTGGATCAAGTAAAGATTATATACCCCGTAGCAGAAACAAAGATTGGTGAACATTTCAATGACACCTATTGTTCGACCGGTGGTTGTGTGTACACACGTCAAATAGCAGACATGGTCGAGTGTTCACGAGCAAGATTTTTTTAAAATTATTTACGAAACCTTTTACGATTTAAAAATATTTACAAAATTTTAAGGATGAAAAAAAAAACTTTTTTTCTATTCGCACAAAACTTTTTAGTCTAATAAAACGAACGTATTTAAACAAAATATATTTAAATAAATGGGTGTCTTTCTGAGTGCGCATTTTAAAAATATTTACAGAACTTTAATAAAACTACTAATAATGATAAAATAAAAATAATCAATAAAAAGAATGAACTCTATTAATTACAAAACATTAGAAACTTAAAGTTTCGGACGCTAAACTTACTTGTACTTATTATGTTCTTTTAAAATAAAAATGAAAATTATAAAAAGATTTCTATCTTGTGATACTACACTTTTTCTTTATAAAAATAAAAGTTATCAAAGACATGTGAATAAAATATATTTTTAAAAATCTCGATTGTTTTGCTTATACTTGTGATTTTATGCATAAAAAGTGCCTCAGTCTAGAAGGGTTTCTCCTTCACTGATCACCTACATGCATTGCATATTAAATAAATATTACATTGTTTTAAAAACGCACAAAGAAAAAAAAAACACACACTGTACATAAAAATTAATCTTAGTTGAAAAAATCCGAATAAGTCAGTTATTTTACATTTGTTTCTGCCATTAAAAAGTTTAGTTATAATAATTTTATTTTATTTTTTAAATTATATATTTTTTAATTGACATCATCCAAAATTCTAAGGTATAACATCGATATATTTATTTGGTATTATTTTACGACCTGCCCAAGCGTAGTAAGACACCCCCAACCACCCCATGTTGAGAACGGCTTTCGGAATAAACACCTCCCTCCCTCTCCAGGTTAAGAACAGCTTTTGAGGTTGGCGTGTTTATTCCGAAAGCTGTCCTTAACATAGGGAGATTGGAGTGTTTATAATACGCTGGGGCAGTGGGGCACGTCGTAAAAAATTACCATTTATATTATTATTATTATTATTAATAATAATAATAATAATAATAATAATAATAATAATAATAATAATAATAATAATAATAATAGTTTTATTGTTTGACAAGAAAATGCTTAAAAAAAGAAAAAATACAACTTGTTTATATTTTTCACTTAAAATTTTTTACAAGAAAAAACAAAAATTGTTACGGTAGACCGTTTCTTTTTATTTTTAAACTTTTATAAAAGATTATGAAAAACACAAGAATTGTTTTTCTTAAGTTTTATTCAATTTTGTTTGCCAAGAAAATGGTTAGAAAAAGAAAAAAATACAACTTGTTTATATTTTTTCATTTAAAATATTTTTTACAAGAATAAAACAAAAATTGTTACTGTAGACCGTTTCTTTTTATTTTTATTACATCTTTTAAATTTTTTTCTGCTGATTTTATTTTTAAATGTTTTCTTGTTGCTTTCCGGAATCGCAAAGGCAAAATCTCTATCCACGTCTCACTGTTTTATTTTATCAACTTACATTCCTTTGTTTATTTTTATCAAATGAATTTTAACCATTATATTTTATTTTGTAACATACTTCTCTATCGTCGCTGCCCGAAAGTCACAAAATGAAACAATGTTTCGTGTATGTATTGATGAATAGCGCATGTTATTATTTGCTCTGCCATTTCAGACTTGTTTTCAGAACTTAGACTTATTTCTAAGATCCAGTAACACTTTTGATTATTTTTGCTTAGTCTGATTCTCATTGGCAATCAATCCAATTGAAGATTTAAATTTCTTTACTGCTTTCGACAAGTTTTAGTGATGATATTCATAATCAACTAATGGGAAAACATTTCCATTCTGCATCCTGCTTGTTCCTTGTAAAGCTAGACTTGAGACGCACTTTGTTCATAGATGTTGTATGTAACCAGATGAATAAAGAGCTTTTATATTCGTTTGTATTTGCTATGATACACTGTTATATACTGCTATGAGAATATGAGAGCTTATCGCCTTTTATTATGTTTTTGAAGCATCCTTACTTATCCAATTATGAAATAACAGTTGCTACATAGTGATGCTAGTTCTTCAACAATAAATTTCATAGATTGCCTATGCAGGGATTTTGTCATACTGGAAACCAATCCAGCATTAACATTCCAGGTGTTACTCCTGGGTCTAGCATTTCAACCTTCTTTTCGTCACATTGATATATATTCAAGATCTACTTTATCTCTTGTTTGTGGAGCATTTTTGCCTTGAGTGAATTCTCATTGGCAATCTATTCAAGCAAAGATTAGAATTATATGCAACTGTCAGTGATTCGAATTATATGTCACTTTCTAAAACCCTCAATGATTATCTTATTAACCAACAATTGAGTGTTAATCAAAAACACGTTATCCTACTTGTGCTTTTTAATCTATACTTCAAGCAATAATATTTAACACAATTGAGTGAATAATGTTTACATTGTAGTAAGACAGAATATTTGTTTGCATTAACCTTTAATCTTATAAATTAAAATCTAATCTTATACATTTCAACAAAGAGATTTCAAGTATTCTAACAATTCGTTTTAATCGCAATTGTTTGAAGATATCTGTAACTTTCTTCACTGGATATATTTGCTAAATAGTTTTTGGATTTTTTTCGCTTTTTTTAATTTATTCACTTATCAAGCTTTTTTGATAATTTATTAGTTTTAAAATATCAAAGTTTTTTTTAATTTATTAACTTAGTTTTAAAATATCAATTTTTTTAATTTATTAACTTAGTTTTAAAATATCAATTTTTTTTTAATTTATTAACTTAGTTTTAAAATATCAATTTTTTAAATTTATTAACTTAGTTTTAAAATATCAATTTTTTTAATGTACTCCACTCAGTTTTAAAATATCAAGTTTTTTTTAAATTTATTCATATAGTTTTAAAATATCAGTTTTTTTTTAATTTATTCATATAGTTTTAAAATATCAAAGTTTTTTTTTAATTTATTCATATAGTTTTAAAATATCAGTTTTTTTTAATTTATTCATATAGTTTTAAAATATCAAAGTTTTTTTTTAATTTATTCATATAGTTTTAAAATATCAAAGTTTTTTTTAAATTTATTCATATAGTTTTAAAATATCAAAGTTTTTTTTTAATTTATTCATATAGTTTTAAAATATCAGTTTTTTTTTAATTTATTCATATAGTTTTAAAATATCAAAGTTTTTTTTTAATTTATTCATATAGTTTTAAAATATCAAAGTTTTTTTTAAATTTATTCACATAGTTTTAAAATATCAAGTTTTTTTTAATTTATTCATATAGTTTTAAAATATCAGTTTTTTTTTAATTTATTCATATAGTTTTAAAATATCAAAGTTTTTTTTTAATTTATTCATATAGTTTTAAAATATCAAAGTTTTTTTTAAATTTATTCATATAGTTTTAAAATATCAAAGTTTTTTTTTAATTTATTCATATAGTTTTAAAATATCAGTTTTTTTTAATTTATTCATATAGTTTTAAAATATCAAAGTTTTTTTTTAATTTATTCATATAGTTTTAAAATATCAAAGTTTTTTTTAAATTTATTCATATAGTTTTAAAATATCAAGTTTTTTTTTAATTTATTCATATAGTTTTAAAATATCAGTTTTTTTTTAATTTATTCATATAGTTTTAAAATATCAAGTTTTTTTTTAATTTATTCATATAGTTTTAAAATATCAAAGTTTTTTTTAAATTTATTCATATAGTTTTAAAATATCAAGTTTTTTTTTTAATTTATTCATATAGTTTTAAAATATCAAAGTTTTTTTTTAATTTATTCATATAGTTTTAAAATATCAAGTTTTTTTTTAATTTATTCATATAGTTTTAAAATATCAAAGTTTTTTTTAAATTTATTCATATAGTTTTAAAATATCAAAGTTTTTTTTAATTTATTAACTTAGTTTTAAAATATCAATTTTTTTAATTTATTAACTTAGTTTTAAAATATCAATTTTTTTTTAATTTATTAACTTAGTTTTAAAATATCAATTTTTTTAATTTATTAACTTAGTTTTAAAATATCAATTTTTTTAATGTACTCCACTCAGTTTTAAAATATCAAGTTTTTTTTAAATTTATTCATATAGTTTTAAAATATCAAAGTTTTTTTTTAATTTATTCATATAGTTTTAAAATATCAAAGTTTTTTTTTAATTTATTCATATAGTTTTAAAATATCAGTTTTTTTTTAATTTATTCATATAGTTTTAAAATATCAAAGTTTTTTTTTAATTTATTCATATAGTTTTAAAATATCAAAGTTTTTTTTAAATTTATTCATATAGTTTTAAAATATCAAGTTTTTTTTTTTAATTTATTCATATAGTTTTAAAATATCAGTTTTTTTTTAATTTATTCATATAGTTTTAAAATATCAAAGTTTTTTTTTAAATTTATTCATATAGTTTTAAAATATCAAAGTTTTTTTTAAATTTATTCATATAGTTTTAAAATATCAAAGTTTTTTTTTAATTTATTCATATAGTTTTAAAATATCAAAGTTTTTTTTTTAATTTATTCATATAGTTTTAAAATATCAAGTTTTTTTTAATTTATTCATATAGTTTTAAAATATCAAAGTTTTTTTTAAATTTATTCATATAGTTTTAAAATATCAAAGTTTTTTTTAATTTATTCATATAGTTTTAAAATATCAAGTTTTTTTTTAATTTATTCATATAGTTTTAAAATATCAAATTTTTTTTTAAATTTATTCATATCGTTTTAAAATATCAAGTTTTTTTTTAATTTATTCATATAGTTTTAAAATATCAAAGTTTTTTTTAATTTATTCATATAGTTTTAAAATATCAAGTTTTTTTTAATTTATTCATATAGTTTTAAAATATCAAAGTTTTTTTTAATTTATTCATATAGTTTTAAAATATCAAGTTTTTTTTAATTTATTCATATAGTTTTAAAATATCAAAGTTTTTTTTAAATTTATTCATATAGTTTTAAAATATCAAGTTTTTTTTTTAATTTATTCATATAGTTTTAAAATATCAAAGTTTTTTTTAAATTTATTCATATAGTTTTAAAATATCAAGTTTTTTTTTAATTTATTCATATAGTTTTAAAATATCAAAGTTTTTTAAAATTTATTCATATAGTTTTAAAATATCAAGTTTTTTTAAATTTATTCCTATAGTTTTAAAATATCAAAGTTTTTTTTAAATTTATTCATATAGTTTTAAAATATCAAGTTTTTTTTTAATTTATTCATATAGTTTTAAAATATCAAAGTTTTTTTTAAATTTATTCATATAGTTTTAAAATATCAAGTTTTTTTTAATTTATTCATATAGTTTTAAAATATCAAGTTTTTTTTTAATTTATTCATATAGTTTTAAAATATCAAGTTTTTTTTTAATTTATTCATATAGTTTTAAAATATCAAGTTTTTTTTAAATTTATTCATATAGTTTTAAAATATCAAGTTTTTTTTAAAATTTATTCATATAGTTTTAAAATATCAAAGTTTTTTTAAAATTTACTTCACTTAGTTTAAAAATATCAAAGGGTTTTTTAATTAATTCACTTAGTGTAAAAATAACCAAGTTTTTTTAAAAAATAAATTATTTACTTAGTTTTAAAATATCAAACGCTTTTTTTCAATTTATTTACTTAGTTTTAAAATATCAAGTTTTTTTTCAATTTATTTACTTAGTTTTAAAATATTAATTTTTTAAAAAAATTATCTCACTTAGTTTTAAGATATCAAGTTTTTTTCAATTTATTTACTTAGTTTTAAAATATTAAGTTTTTACAAAAAATATCTCACTTAGTTTTAAAATATCAAGTTTTTTTTCAATTTATTTACTTAGTTTTAAAATACCCAAGGTTTTTTTATTTATTCACTTAGTTTTAAAATATAAAAAGTTTTTTTTAATTTATTGACTTAGTTTTAAAATATCAAGTTTTTAAAAAAATTACTTACCTAGTTTTAAAATATCAAGTTTTTTTATTCACTTAGTTTTAAAATATCGATGGTTTTTGTTTAATTTACTCAACATAGTTTTAAAATATCAAGGTTTTATTTTTAAATTTATTCACGCCATGAATTAAAATCTCAATTTTAAAATATCAAGTTTTTTTTTAATTTACTTCACGTAGTTTTAAAATATCAAGGTGTTTTTAAAATTTTACTTCACTTAGTTTTAAAATAGCAAAAGTCTTTTAAATTTACTTCAATATGTTTTAAAATGTCAAGTGTTTATTTAAAATTTATTCACTTGAGTTTAAAATATGAAGTGTTTTTTTTAATTTATAATTATAGTTTTTTAATATCAAGCATTTCTCTTTTAATTTATTCACTTAGTTTTAAAATATAAAGGTTTTTAAAAAATTACTTCACGTAGTTTAAAAATATCAAGTTTTTTTTTATTCATTCAGTTAGTTTTAAAATATCAAGTTTTTTTTTAAACATTTACTTCACTTAAATTTAAAAAAAACTTTATATTTTAAAACTATTTACTTAGTTTTAAAATATCAAGGCGTTTTTTTAAATTTATTTACTTCATTCTAAAATATCAAGTGTTTTTTTTAATTTATTTACTTAGTTTTAAAATATCAAAGGGATCCCTTATGGAGCTTACTCTTGATTTCTTTATGATTTGCATTTCTATTCAAGGGGTCTTTTAAACATAATCTTTCCACTGTTTCCAAGTGTTCTTAAGAATTTTTATTAGACAAGTTGCTCTTATCACAAAAAGGCAACATCGTTTTATGATCATAAAAGGTTCTAATATTTTGCTTTTTTTCGTACAAATACATGAAAGGCAAACTCATTTCAAACAGCGACATACATTATGTGTGTAGTTTTTTTTTTCAGGATTCTTTTAAGCTTATACGATGTTGCTGTTATGGTTGCAAACTGTGTTTCCTTACAGTTTGGTTCTTCATGTTTGATTAAGGTTTTTTTTATTAGTTACTCACAACACGGATGAAGTTTATTTGATTCAACTCCATTAATAGCAAATTCATTTGGAATAATGATATCAATAATGCCCAGTTTTGTTCCGTCCAATCTTACCATTTCTATAACACTATCAGCCGGCCACTGAGGAGTATGACCTACACACATGTTATACTAAATGTCTTAAAGTGGTCTCGGGAAGATATGAGGATGGCCGTCATTAGGGTCTGTATATCAAGAAAAGCATACCTGAGATGTTGGATGTGCTGTGTAGCTCCTTTTTCTCTCCAGTTGCGTCCTGACTGGAATTTTCTTTCTTCATCCTCCGGAGTGCTTCGTTGTTTCAGTGAAGATATTTATGGCAGACACAAGAAAGATAACACGCGACACAATTGTAATATATATGGAACATAACTATTTTTTTTACATTATAGATACAATATATATTACAAATTATAATTAACTTTTACAATTAAAACTGGATAATAGGTTTTTCAAAGCTAACTAACCTAACTAACTAGTGTCGAGGGCGGGGGCATCCCCCTCTTTTACGGAGAGACAGAATATGCATCTTCACCTCATGGTGGTTCGTGCAGAAAGAGGCAGAACTAGATAGCAAGGGAATTATGGGAAGGGATTTCTTTGTATCTCTACGCTCATGGCCAAATTACCACCGTAGAGTGTGTTAGAAACAATGGCACTGAGAAATAGTGCCACATATCTGGCTTGATGGCACTGTCTTTTATATATCTGATTGACTGTGTGCCTTTTTCATAGAACACTTTCACCTTTCCGTCTCATGTTATCAGTAGTGGTTCATGTTTCCAGAAGTTCGACAACCTGTGAAATTGCATTTCTTTGTAGATCTTCCAATGTAAGTATATGATGGGCAGTATAATGATCCTCGGCTAGAAAGATCTTGCATCCAGACATTAGGTGGCTTGGACTTTTAACAGCCGAGTGACAGAGTCTGCATTGGTCAGATTTTTGTAGACCAAATATTTTCTTAAATCCATTTGCAAGTAAGCCTTAATTTTGTGAAGTAATAATTAATCATTCACAAACTAAAAATTCACTAAATTATAATTTTGTGAAAAGTATCCACACACTTCTTATGAATGTGGCAATTATCTAGCGTGATTTCTCATCTTTTTAACTAACTTAAAATTTTCAGGTCAAGAATGTGGTCTTTTCCCTTTAAAGAATGTTATTTTGGATATGGGGCAGCCACACAAGCTGGCAACATCGCCCTGCTTTTTATTGAAACCAACCGAGAGCTCTTTACCGTATCCTCGCTATTTCCTTAAGTTCAATTGTCTGGATCTCTTTTGCACTTGGTTCAACAGGAATATTAGTTAGGTAGGACTTCATGTTCTTCATAAGCCCTACGGTAACTATAATAAATAGTATAACTGATATCTCCCTAGGTTTCCAGTTTCATTTCATATCATATAGGAGACCTTGGTATATCTCCTTTTCAGCTCTGTTCAGACCTTCATCATGACTTATCTCATATACCTATGTCAGGTTTCACAGCACCATTTTAAAGGTAGGTGACTAGGGATTATATGGTCCAATGTGAGTTTTCATATGTTTCACTAAATTTGATTTTTGAAAACAAGAATATCCACACACTTCACAAGAATGTGGCTTTTCCCCAGTGTGAGTTCTCATATGTCTCGTTAACATTGATTTTTGAGAACAAGAATATCCACACACATTACATGAATGTGGCTTTTCGCCAGTGTGAGTTCTTATATGTCTTACTAATTTTGATGCTTCAAAAAAAGAATGTCCACACACTTTACAAGTATGTGACTTCTTCCCAGTGTGAGTTCTTATGTGTTTCACTAGAGATGATTGATCAGAACAAGAATATGTGCACACTTCACAAGAATATGGCTTTTCACCCGTGTGAGTTCTCATATGTTTTTCTAAAGATGATTTATCAAAACTAGAATATCCACACACTTCACAAGAATATGGCTTTTCCCCAGTGTGCGTTTTCATATGTTTCACCAAAGAGTATTTTTCAGAACAAGAATATTCACATAATTCACAAGAATTTGGCTTTTCGCCAGTGTGAGTTCTCATATGTCTAACTAAATTTGACTTTTGAGAACAAGAATATCTACACAGTTCACATGAATGTGGTTTTTCCCCAGTGTGAATTTTAATATGTGTCACTAATTTTGATGCGTCAGAAAAAGAATATCCACACACTTTACAAGTATGTGGTTTTTCCCCAGTGTGAGTTCTCATATGTTTTACCAAAGAATATTTTTCAGAACAAGAATATCCACATAATTCACAAGAATTTGTCTTTTCTCCAGTGTGAGTTCTCATATGTCTTTCCAACTTGGATTTTTGAGAACAAGAATATCCACACAGTTCACAAGAATGTGGTTTTTCCCCAGTGTGAATTTTTATATGTGTCACTAAATGTGACTTTTTAGAACAAGAATATCCACAAACTCCACAAGAATATGGTTTTTCCCCAGCGTGAGGTCTCATGGTTACAGAATGTGATTTTTAAGAACAAGAATATCCACAAACTTCACAAGAATATATTGTCAATTCTCATATGTTGCACTGTCTGATTTTTTAAAACAAGAGTATCTACACACTTCACAGGAATGCGGTTTTCCTCCAATGTGAGTTTTCATATGTGTAACTAAAGATGATTTTTCAGAACAAGAATATCCGCAAACTTCACAAGAAAATGGATTTTCCTGTGTGAGTTCTCATGTTTTGCTCAATCTGATTTTTGAGAAGAAAAAGTAAATATGTCACAAGAATATTGTTTTTCTTATATGTTTCACTAAGCATGATTTGTCAGAACACTTTACAAGAATTTATCATTAATACAGTGCGAATTTTCATATCTATCATTAAAGAGGATTTTTCGTAGCAAGAATTTCCACAAACTTTAAAAGGTTGTTTTTATCCAGTGAGAGTTTTAATATGTCATGAATTTCGTAAAACAACAAAGTTCACATACTTTACAAGTATGTGAACTTTGCTTCAGTGTTAGATTTCATATTTAAAACAAACTTCACAAGAATATTGCCCTTTACCAATGTCAGTTTTCAGATGTCTTTCCAAAAATTATTATTTATATCATGCGAACAAGAATATTTTCAAATGTTTATGATGTTTAAGTAAATCTGATTCTTAAGTAAAATATTACATACTTTAAAAAAATGTAAATTTTCTCAGTTGTGAGAGTTAATATTTAACAAATTATATTATATAATAGTATCTAGTATCTTAAGTCTCTCAAATAAGGTAATAAATGTCTATAATATATAAATAAAATGATATACCATACAAATTCAATGCTAGCGTTCAATCAGGAACATCTGAAAAAATAAATGATATACAGCAGTTTTAGTAGTCGTATCTACATAGGAATATAATATTTGTTCATTATTATAGGGAGGTTAAAACCTCATGAATAATTTAATCTAAAAAGTCATATGATATACAGTAGAAAAATGTTAGTTCATTATTATGGTGAAGTTACAAGTCATGATTAATTTAATCTAAAAAGTCACATGAGAAAAATGTTTGTTATGGTGAAATTACAACCTCATTATTAAATTAAGAAAAAAGTCATATGAGATACACAAGAAAAATGTGTGTTCATTATTATGGTGAAGTTACAACCTCATTATTAATTTAATATAAAACGTCATATGAGATACATTAGAAAAATATTTGTTCATTATTATGGTGAAGTTACAACCTCATTATTAATTTCATATAAAAAGTCATATGAGATACACAAGAAAATGTTTGTTTATTATTATGGTTAAGTTACAAGTCATATGAAATAGATTATAAAAATGTTTATTATCATGGTGAAGGTAGAGCCTCATGATTATTTTAATCTAAAAATCATATGATATACATTAAAAAATGTTTGTTCATTATGATGGTGAAATTACAACCTTATGATTAATGCATTTTAAAAAGTAATATGAGATACATTAGATAAATGACTGAATATTTTCTAACTTTAAACAGAATTAATCGATAGAGGTTTTGCTTAAGATGTAGTTTAGTTGAAATTATATCTGGCGTTTTTTATGATTTAAATCGGAGTGAGAAGAGAAATATATGCATAGCATACTCTCTCTCTATATATATATATATACATGTATCGTGATGAATATATACATAGCTATATATATATATATATATATATATATATATATATATATATATATATACATGTATAGTGATGAATCAATAAATGTAAATTACAATAAGTCAATCAAAAAAAGTATTGTCTTCTCCAAGAACATATGTATATATTTAGTTTATATTTACAAATTTACAGTGATTTTCTATACATTTTTATTGTTATTTATTTACATGTTTTGTTTTTCTTCATATTTGTCGATTAAACAATCATATTAGTCTACTAGTTTGTTTGAGGAAATATGTTTATTTATCTAGTTTATTTAGTTTAGTTAATATCAAATACATTAGGAAATAATTCAGAACATTACAAAGACTTCTTAAAAAAGGTGAGGTTTCTTAAAAAAAATTAATTTAAGCTGCAAGTATCCAAGAAGTTCACAAAGCTCACATTAGCATCGCCATTGAATATTATTGCCATATGTGGGTGAAACTAACATAACTATCTTCGTCTTAAGCAAGATTCAATAAGAGTCTCAAATGTTGTTTCTACGTCCAAGCTTCACTCAGTCTTCTTGATTCAATGTTGCACTCCTGTATCTGTTTTATTAGCAATTTAACAGAAGGTACTCTGATTAAGTTATAGTAATTTAATAGAAGGTACTCTGAGTAAGTTATAGTAATTTAATAGAAGGTACTCTGATTAAGTTATAGTAATTTAATAGAAGGTACTCTGATTAAGTTATAGTAATTTAATAGAAGGTACTCTGATTAAGTTATAGTAATTTAATAGAAGGTACTCTGATTAAGTTATAGTAATTTAATAGAAGGTACTCTGATTAAGTTATAGTAATTTAATAGAAGGTACTCTGATTAAGTGATAGTAATTTAATAGAATGTACTCTGATGAACTTGTAGTAATTGTACCCCATCGACGTACTACGCCTCAGTAACCTGACAAGCAGCAAAATCACACCCTTTCCTTGTTGCTGACACTAAATGCCGAAAAACCGCCATATCTAATCATTTGAATTTAACTTGTTTTAAAACAAGTGTGTCCTCTTTTCAGAATGTTGAATAAAATATTAAAAAAACAGATCCGTGCAACTTTCTTATTTCAATCCAAGCTAGGCTGAAAAGAAGCTGAAACAGTGCATGATATCAACGATGAATTTTGCCTAGGAACAACTACTGAATGCACTGTACATTGGTGGTGTAAGAAATTTCGTGGCGGGAACAAGTTTTTAATCTGATGAGGATAGTGATCGGCAATTGAATGTCGACAATGATCGATTAAGTGATTGACGCAATGCACAACTTTTTAGAAAACTTCTGAATAAGACATAATGTATACGAGGATGGACAACACTTAACAATTTTTTGAAAACTTCTGAATAAGACATAATGTATACGAGGATGGACAACACTTAACAACTTTTTGAAAACTTCTGAATAAGACATAATGTATACGAGGATGGACAGCACTTAACAATTTTTTGTAAACTTCTGAATAAGACATAATGTATACGAGGATGGACAACACTTAACAACTTTTTGAAAACTTCTGAATAAGACATAATGTATACGAGGATGGACAGCACTTAACAATTTTTTGAAAACTTCTGAATAAGACATAATGTATACGAGGATGGACAACACTTAACAACTTTTTGAAAACTTCTGAATAAGACATAATGTATACGAGGATGGACAGCACTTAACAATTTTTTGTAAACTTCTGAATAAGACATAATGTATACGAGGATGGACAACACTTAACAACTTTTTGAAAACTTCTGAATAAGACATAATGTATACGAGGATGGACAACACTTAACAACTTTTTGAAAACTTCTGAATAAGACATAATGTATACGAGGATGGACAACACTTAACAACTTTTTGAAAACTTCTGAATAAGACATAATGTATACGAGGATGGACAGCACTTAACAATTTTTTGTAAACTTCTGAATAAGACATAATGTATACGAGGATGGACAACACTTAACAGAGACGTGAAAATCGAAAAAAAAACTTGATAAATTGGTGCCTTATGAATTGAATGAAGATAAACAAAAATGATATTATGACGCGTTCGTATATTCATGTTCCATAAGATTTTGTGACTTCCGTTTTCTAAGTTCTACTGCCCATGGTTGCGTGACCATTTTTTAGCGTGCTCAAGATGCATTAGTCTTTATACTGTGTTCAGTGTACTGCTTTCACCACTTAATCGTCTTGATTCTATCCTTTTCATGCTAGTTTACTGTATTCGTTTATTATGCGGTTCACTGTCTTGTATCTTTGTTTACGTAGTCGGCATTTTCTGTTTTCTTGTGTCTTGTCAACCATCGACCATCGAATAGTTTCAATAAAAAGTTATTTACGACAACTTACAATGAAAAGTGCGTTTTTACGACAACTTACAATGAAAAGCGCATTCTTTACGACAAATTTCAATGAAAAGTGCGTTCTTTACGACAACTGGCGATGCTTAACTTTGACGTTAGATGCCGACAAAGCTCCACAATACCAGTCAGATTTCACAAAAAGGCCACACTAAGAGTTTAATGGTCTGCAGCCGGTCTCATCCATTACAGGTTTTTTTTACATATTGATGGTTATGACGGTATTGATCAAGAAGACAGAAACAGGGAATGAGGTGTCCGATTTATCGAAGAAATACCCAAGAAAGACAGATATCCCCCTCACTGCCCTGTTTGTGATCATGAAATCAAAGGAGAGTGTAGAGAAAATAGTAACTTTCTTTTCTAGCATGTATGTGTGCTTCAAAGCGTTGGTCGTAAAACCAAAAATGAAAGATATACTAAAATGTAATCATGTGCAAGTCAACTTGAAAGAGTGTATAGTTGTAGAGGAGGGAGTTGTGTCAATAGTTTTGAGTTGGGAGTTTTGACAACAGAGTGTCGAATTTACCCAAGAAAGAAAAATATTTATTTGATGTAAAACGAAAAACATTTCAATTAATAATAAATATATTTGCAATGGAAATAAATTCAAATTTCCTGTGCAGGAAATCATATTCAACAAAAAAATGTGGTTATCGAGATTTTTGGATGTGTTAAATACACAGAAAACTGATTTTCACAATTCACCGTCAGGTGTTGAACACATTTTTAGTCTAAAACTGAAATTATTGGTCTTTGTGCAACTGCAGCGACACTAATTCTATACTTACTGTTCTACAATAGTTAAGAATTGTATAGTTCTATATTATACAGTTATATAAAAATAATAAATATACAAATAATAATTGTTCACTTAAATTGTGCCTCCTCTCATGCACACAAAATATGTTACTGTTATTCAAAAAATCAAAATAAAAACAAAATTATTTTGATATTTTTTTACTAACAAACGAGACGTAGTTTACCCCCCAAGAAAAATCCAAATTTACTTTTTCTTAGCTATTACATTTCAACAGCTCTTAAAAATATCATCGCTGCAGAAATTTAAAAATAATATATATTTAAGATATTAGAGTAAGGGGATCAAACGCCTTTATATATTTAACATAAAATGAGCACCTACTTCATTGCTTGTTACTGGTCCACTACATATGTAATCGGAAACAGTTTCCAATCTTTGCAGCAATGGACATGGGGGGGCTCATATATTCTGGTTTCTTACGATTTTAAGGAGAGAATAGAGCCCAAGTGTTGTTAACTATTCTGTAGTTTTTCCTAACAATGTAATAAATAAAAGATACCGTAAACATATCGTTGTTGGCCTTTTTAAATGTTACTATGCAAATTCATATTTCATATTTAAAATAACATCGGGTAATTTTTTTAATTTTTAAAATAAAAAATGGAGGTATTTTTTTAAAATTTCAATTCAATATCAAAAGTGGAGACATTTTCTTACTTATACATTCTAGTTTTTGTTTTAAATAAAAACACTCCCCTCCTTAATAATATGTTAATGTTATAAAAAAATCAAAATGAAAAATTATTTTGATAATTTTTACTAACAAACCAAATGTACTTTACTTCTTTTAAAAATCAAAAATTTTCCTAGCTGTTATATTTCAACAGCTCTTAAAAATATAATGACTTAAAGACTAAAAAAATTATAAATATTTAATTTTTGCATAAAATGAGCACCTACTTTATTGGTCAACCAGATATGTAATCGGTCGCAGTTTCCAATGTCTGCAGCAATTGGTGACGGTGGGGAGGACTCATATGTTCGGAGTTTTGTAGGGTTCTTTATAAAGAGGGATAAAAGCCCAATTGTTGTTAACTATTCTGTACTTTTCCCTTATAATGTAATAAATAAAAGATACCGTAACCATATGATTGTTGACGTTCTTAAATGTTACTATGCAAATTCATATTTAATATTTAAAATAACATGGGTTCATTTTTTTTTAATTTAAAATCAAAAGTAGAGGTATTTTTCTAATTATACATTTTAGTTTTTGTTGTAAATAAAATACACACCCTCATTAATATTAATGTTATTATTTAGAAGGCTATTCTTAACATGAGAAATGAGGTATTTCCTAACTAATTTATACTTTCACCTAACAATTTACAAAATACAAGATGCATTTTTGTGTTATAACTTGTTTACTTTTCAAGAATTAATATCGAGGCTTACATTAGAAGAAAAATTGTTTGATATAAAACTGTCATCTGGAAAATCTCGATAATTGCTCAAAAATCGAAAATTTAACAAAATACTGGTAGTAAACCACCAAATAATTTCAAGGTGACAGATTTTGCAAACGCGTTTGACGGTATATTTTATTAATTTTTTAAGTGAAAATACAGAATATTTAACAACACATTGGATCTGACCCCCCTCCATCAAAAACAATAAATAGTAAAAAAAATATGACATAAGCCTCTCCCCCGTCACAAAAAATAGAAAGTGCAAACGATTACAGGACTCATTGACTACTAACTGATCATAAAATGGGTGCTCATTTTACATTAAATTGATATAGATAAAAGATCCTTACTCTAAAATCCTACATATGTATTATTTTTTTTTTTTCATTTTTTAGCGGATATTTTTTAAGGTTGTTGAAACATAATAACCAAAATAAAACCATTATTTAAAACAAAACAAAATTAGGGGGTAAACTACGCTGGGTTAGATTGTAAAGATTTACGAACTTTTTTTTTGGGGGGGGGGTAAATATGAACAATTACTCCATCCTGGAAATATCCTTTAAAATTACCACTTATATGGGTTTTCGGGGGCGCTGAAAACGAAAATAACGTTTTAAATTATAGCGAATGAGTAGTTTCCAAGATATGAAGAAATGTTAGTGGCCAAAAATTGGGGAATCACTTTTCTATAATAATTTAACGTAAAATGTGCACCCACTTTAAGGCCACAGACAAGAAAATAGAAAAAAAGAAAAAAATCAAATAAACATAAAGGACTTTTTAGGGTGGAAAGATTCTTCATATTTTGAATGTCAGAGTCGTTGTCAACATAACCCAATAACCTAAAAAAATATAGCCCCACCCCCCGCCAAATCAGAGTGTTTTCAAGAGAAGTTAAGGCTTTCAAGTGAATTTTTTTCCGTCACTGGTAAGTACATCATATTGATTTTTCTTCGTTTTTATTTATTAAAAGCAATTGTTTTGATTGATTGTCTGTTTCCATAAGATAATTTCCAGCGCACTCCGCACCCCCCATGGTTGGTTCTCATTTTACGTTAAATTGTGTTCATTGTACGTTTGCACCCGCTAAAATAGTGGGTGTTATTTAACGTTAAATTGTGTTCACTATACGTTGTGTTGTACCCCAAATGTGGCCATAAAGTGAGGGATCATTTTACATTGAATTATAAAAGAAAAGTAACCCCCCTCTTTTGGCCACGAACATTTCTTCGTATCTTGGAAACTACTCGCTTGCCGTAATTTTAAACGTTATTTTCGTATTCAGTGCCAGCAAAACCTAAAAAAGTAGAAATTTTAAAGGAAGTTTCGAGGGTGGAGTAATTCTTCATATTTACCTTCTTTTTTGTTTCTACATTAAGTTACTGTTAATTGATGATGACTAATAAATATGTGTTTATTTTAATCCTTTTGAAAAAAACCTTAAATATTGGATAACATATAAAAATTTAAGCGGAATTCTCCAGCGATATAATATGTAAGTGTCGAAAGAAATTTTTTTAAAAAAACACACAATTTTAAGTCTTAAAACAACGAAATGCCGATAAAATAGCTTTTGCGATTAGCAGTTAACAATGGAATCGAATTATTATTTTCTCAGAAACCATAAAAGTTTCTTAAAAGATTAACATTTTTTGACAAAAAATTAAATGTCATTTTGAAAAATATATTTTTAGGAGATTTTTTTTTTATATTCACGTTTGACATGACAGAATCACTATATTTTATTGGATTGCAATAAAAATAAAATTATTTTCATTTTTAAGATTATATTTAAAGTTATAAAATACACTTTTGTAATGTAAAAAAAGAAAAAGATAAATCTCACCTTTCATTCTAGCAATTCAATACAAAAAAACAATAACACGGGATGAATCCGTTTTTGTTTTGTTAGGATTTCTTCATTCAATTGATACAATATTTGTTTTTGTCCGATTCATTAATATATGAAAATATGAAAGAATCAAAATTGAAAATAGGAAAAACACGATTTAAACGTGGAATTATTTAACGAGAAAATCAACTGCTAAAGAACAATGTATTTAGGTCATCGTAAAACGGTGCAACCATTATTTCGTTCCTCGTGTAAAAATATCCGTTCACTAGTTAAATGTACCGAATTGTTTTCCTCCTATCAAGCTCAGATTAGGTTTGTCAATGCTTACGGTTTGTTGAGATTTTTTTTAGTAAAATTCGCTTTTTGTGTATAATTCATTCAAAAGATGAAATATATAAATTTAGGTCACCGCAACACGGTGAAATCATTATTTTGTTCTTCCTGTAAAATTGTCTGTTTATTAGTTAAATGATCGAAATGTTTTCCTACAAAATGTTTTTTTTTCTAACAAGTTTAGATTTTATTTGGTACTAGTGCAAGTGCACTTATTTATCCGTGCTGAAATAATGATGTTATTATTTAAAAAAAAGTCATTCTTAACATGGGGAGGGGAGAGTGTTTTTTACCTATTCTATATTTTAACCTTACAATTGAATAATAATAATAAAAAAAAAATCATAAAACTTTAATCAAACTTCGAAATACGATTTTAAAAATAGCGTGGATCAGTAAGTGCACTTGCACTGGCATCTTTTATTTATCAATACGTTGTGATTTCTTTATTTTATTTAGTAAACTTTTCTTTGTATCTTTAATCTATTAAACTATACAAGATACATGAAGCAAGCTTTACATCTGTATGTATTTTGTATATATATGTCAACAACAAAATGTAGACCTTTTACTCCACTGTTACAAGATAAGATCTTTCCCTGGTGCGAGAACCGGAAGTTTTTGTCATATCGAGTGCGGAGAAAAGGGGATTTTGAACATCTGCGGGGTAGTCCGGGATGAACTTCCGAAAAAAAAAGAAGAGAAAAAAGGCAACACGTGGCCGGACAGAAAAATCACAGCCGCTGCACGATTTTCTATTCACAAGTGAAAGTTATTTTATTGTGTGCTTTTGTGTTTATTCGATGGTTGCCGTATCAGTATCACGCCTCATCTCCACCACGTCACAATCAGACAAGCCGCGCCTATACCCCACGTCACGGAACAACCACGTCTTAACAGAAGAGCCGTCTCTAAACCCTGCTCTCGCCTCTAGACGACCCTTACAACTTAAAAAGACTTTACTGTCGCTATTATAGATGCCGGGAAGGATTCAACAATCCTCATCTGATTTGTGGTAAATATATTTCAATCTACTCAGTTATCGTATTCTCGTTTTTGCAACTATCGTATTCTTGTTTTTGCAACCATACGCATTTCTCACCCACAATACATAGAATATAATACTCGTGTCAAGCGTGCAGCAAAACACGAATGGAATATTCCAGCCTTTCTCGATCAGAAATCCTAGAACTCATCAAGCAACAAAAAGCAATTCTTCAAACGAAAATCGAAATGGAGCTTGCCAATAACCCACGAACACAATTAATCATCGATGGACTGAAAGCAGATCTCCACAAACTTTTAGCTGCCCTACAAACTACTGCACTCGATTGGTAACACACGTCGCCTCAACACACCACTCACTATGAACTTCTGCTACGAAAGGAGTCACTTCGGATGCCACAAAATTCATCCGGACCTTTGAACCAGGTAACGATGTTAACCGCTTCATTACTGACCTTAACAAGGCTTACACCATACATGTTAAGCCAAAGTTAAGGGAATATCCAGCTATGAAGAAGGAGTTTGTCAAGCTGGCAAAAGAGCTCCTGTACGAAGGCATATTCCAGCAGATGGAAGACTCAAGACAGTCCACATCATCGTTCAAAGAACTAAAGGCTTACCTCATCTCCACCCACGGTAAGCAAATGACGAGTTTTCAGTATCTGAACAGAGCGTGGGACCTTCAGCGCCATGAGGGAGAGAAGCTCAGTGATTTTGCAGGCCGACTGGAAAACACAATCCGAGAGGCTACAGTCCACATCATGGCTAAATTCAAGTCGGACAACCAAAATGCTGAGATGTCAGCCGAATGAGCTTTTTCCTTAATGGGGGCCATGCTCATGAGCGAAAAGATCAAGGCATGGGCACTCAACATCTACCCACAACTAGTGAAAATCATAGACAGACACTACACTGTAGCCGGTATAGCCAGCGATGCACAACGCTACCTTGATCGTGGCATCAAAACAGACATTACCACTGCCGATGAAACCAATGCATTAATGGCGAACCACCCTACACATATCGATAAGCCATACAGCCTCAAAAGTGATGAGATATTAGCCGATGTGAAGCTACAGCTACTAGAGTTAAACAGCATCTGCGCCGAACGCATGGAAACAACCCATCCATTGGCAATAGGAACGATCGCACCGGCCCCTCCTCCAACATGAAGCACAGCCGGGCAAGAAAAGGCACTGGCCAAACCGGCCAACAGGCAGTGAGCAGAAATTTTTACAAGGCCGTGCATGCTTCATGGGCGACAGGTGTCCGTATTTTCACACTCCCCATGCTCAAGCACACATAGCGACTACTGACACCGGTTTACCTGGGACAGATAGTGATCAGAATAGCTGTGAACATGCGACGCTTTTCAACGAACTGGATTTTCAGTTGGGACCAAGCGAGATGTGATGACTCGTCCCCAGGTCCTTGACCCCACTAAACATCATCACACATTTAACCACCAAATCCAACCTAATCTCCGATCACCACTTGTCCAAATCAACTTCCACAGCAATGGCATTATGTTCTCCGATATGGGCATGCTGGATTCCGGATGCACAACTTGTATCATCCCCATTTCTCGCTTACCTGAAGATGCGAAAAAGCACACGTCCAGATCCGACATACGAATCAGGGGAATCGGAGGGAACATCTCTATTTTGGGTAAGCTGACCTGCGACATTACCTTGGGCGACGGTACTTCCCCCGCTTTCTGCGACATCGACGCACTGATCACGACAGCAGACATTTCCATCCTGATTGGTCACATGATTACCTATGAAAATAAAAAACAAGGTGCTAGTGCACTTACTGATCCGTGCTATTTTTTTAATAGTATTTTCAAGTTTAAAGTTTTATTAAATTTTAAGATTAAAGTATAAAATAGGTACAAACACCCTCCTCTTCCATGGTAAGAATGGCTTTCTAAGCGTTATTTCAGCACGGATCAATTGTGGCGAATTCCCAGGATACGGTCCCTGAAAGATTGTTGACGACGTTGCAACAGATTCGTCTGTTGCGACCACAAGGTCACTTAGTTGACAATTCGTATTAGCTGAGCGTACTCACAAAAAAAAACAGGTGCTTGTCTCTGTCACAAGTCGCTTTAAATAGAACAATGTTTTTGCACACGAAACGAAAAATCATGTGCACGTGATATTTTGCGCCCAAGCCCTCATAAAAGCTAACACAAGGAAGCAAACAACTTTCTGTTGCCGGAGCTCCCCAGAGGTGAGTAATTATTTCCTTTACAATAAGGGCACTAGTACCAAAAACAAAGGTGCTTTTGCATCTGTCTTCCAAAACCACTGAAGAGGCCATTAACTTGTTCTTACATGAGTCATTTTTCACATTTGAAAATTGGTCAGCAGCTTTCCTATTCAGTAGTTGAGACAAGGAAACATTTCATCAGTTAAGTTTTTTTTCGTTTTTTCCTTACTTGCATTATAAATTTATGATCTAATTAACTGCCAGAAAAACTGCTTGACTTTCACCAGTTTCTTACATGATCCAGCACACAGCGACCAAGCTAATTCCAATGAGGAACCATGGGTCACCGCAAGATGTGGGTTGACTCTCAACGAAAAACTCGACTGGCTGAAACAAACTGCGGGCCTATCACTTCCAGACCATCACAACCGTAGTAAATTAGAAGCCACCACCGATTTACTCATTAACTATGCAGACATCTTTGGCACCGATGATAATAAAAGGGACACCTTCATCAAACCCATACGCATTCCAACCAACGGCCAGTCCAGGAGCCAAAAACAACATCCCATAGCCCAAGCTGGAGGATGAGGTGGATGCGGAAATCGCTCGCATGGCGACTGAGGGCGTTATCGAACCTTGTGATGATCCTAAGGGATTTAACAGTCCCGTTTTCGCCGTCCGTAAGAAAAACGGAAAAATCCGAGTGGTTGCAAACTTCAAGAGAACCCTCAACAAGGTATTGATCGATCTTGACCCATATCTGATGCCTACAATTGACTCCACATTCAACAAGATTGGCGAAGGAAACAAGTACTTCACGACGCTCGACCTCTGCAATGGCTATTGGCAAATTGTTATCGATGAACTTGACCGCCATAAAACGCACTTTACTTGGAAAGGACGTTGTTTTCAATACACCCGTCTAGCCTTCGGTTTTACATCCGCTGGTCAAATCTTTTCCCAATGCATAGCCGATGCTCTAGACATAGTGGCTTCACGCGCGAATATATCATCATATATCGACGATAATCTTGTACATGCCAAAACCTTTGGGAATATATAACTGCGCTGGAATAATTATTTATCGCTCTTTGCAAGTTTGGGTTAAAACTAAACTCGGAGAAATGCATTTTCCTTGCATCCAAAGCAAAACTCCTCGGCCGCATCATGAATAGCGACGGGTTCAAGGCTGACCCCGAATACGTACGTGATATCATCGACATGAAACCCCCGACAACGAGAAAGGAGTTACAAAGTCTCATTGGACGCCTCGTATGGATTCGACAATTCATCGAGACACACTTATATAAGAGCATCCGAACGGATATGTTCTCCAATCTGATCGGCCTCATAAACGAACTAAACAAGCCTGGGCTGACATTCGTCTGGACCGAAAGTGCCAACAAAGCCTTCGAGAAAATTAAGAAACGCCTTGCTTTACCACCAATCATCTCATTCCCAGACGTTACCCTCACCACTGACGCCAGCGATATCGCATGCGGTGCTATACTCATGCAAGAGGATGAACACGGCCGGAAGAAAATCATAGCAGTGCCCTCACACACATTTAACACGACAGAACGCAACACCTACAGGGAAGGTTTTCACACTCCAAGGCTCAAGTCTAAACATCTACGTCCCATCCTGGTGAGCTCCCAACTACTCCCTAGGACACATACACCAACATCATAAGCAGGTAGTCGATTCATTCCTCGCTTTTCATACCACATCAACCATCCCGGTTGTAGAGATAGCTGAACACATGGGTATTGCAGCAGAACAAATCTCTGATGACACACTTTCAAAAATCAAAGCCCTTAAGTCGGCAACCTCAAGACAGGACGCTACCCTACTTCACCCCCAAAGACCATCGCACTGTGCTGTACTACAAGCACATGCACCAATTCTACTTGGAACCTGGTACCTCTGTACTGATGATCAGGGACGCTAAAAGCACACCAAAATTGGTAGTACCCTACAAACTCCGCGCAAAATATCTCCACCAGACCCACGACTGTATCAACCACTCTGGGATTATTCGCATGCAGGAACACCTAGCCAGCTACTGATAGGAATTTAAAGATCGCGACATCAAGGCATATGTCCAGTCATGTCAAACCTGCGCTAAACGTAAGGGAAACTATGGCACCAGAACTGTCCCACGGCCATTTCAGGAGAGGAGGAAAGCCATTCAAAGTTGTGTACATAGACTTTGTCTCATTGACCCTCTCAAAGAGCAAACGGTACATAGTAACTATGCTAAACAGCTTCAGCCGTCACCTCATGGCCATACCATGTGCCAGAGACCGCGCAATCGATGCAGCTCGCTGGCTCTATCAGTTCTTTCTTTGTCACTGCGAGATTCCCCGCATCGTCTCCTCCAACCGAGGAACCCATTTAACTGGCGAGGTCTACAAGGATTTCTGCAAACTAACCTCAATCATCCGGGAACTTCACTGCCCATGGCGACCACAAAGTTCAGGGAACATCGAGAGGCAACACCGGACTTTAAAGAATGCTCTCTACATGATCTGCACAGATAGAAATTGTGAATGGGCGGACGTCCTCGAATCCATAGTATCCTCGATGAATGCCACAGCCAACACTGCCACTGGCGCATCCCCACACTCAGTTATCACCGACTGCCAACCACACATCGGTCTACCGAAGATCCCTCGCCAAGACATTGTTAATAACAATCCAGGTGCTTATGGTATGCACATAAACGCTTTGCTTCGACAGGTGCACCAACGGGTTGCTCTGGCGAACAATGAGGCTGACCAAAAAATGGAAGCCAAACTAAACCAAGCCACATTTAAACACCCTATACAGGTTGGCGACAGAGTAATACTCCACCGACCGAAATCCACAATAGCCCACTCGTCACACCTGCCTTGGATAGGTGATTTTGTAGTCACCAAAACGAACGGTTTGGTAATCAAAGTAAAAAATGAAAATGGTGAAACAGATTGGGTTCACTGCGGAAACATCCGTCGGCTCATACTGGAACCAAATAACCTACAACACAGGGATCCTACCACTTCCACCTCCGCCTCCATCCATACCAAGCCAAATTCCCAATTACTCATTGACTTAACTCCTCACACTTTCGTCAGGGGGGGCATCACAGCACAAATGACTGCAGTTCCAGAGGTGCTGCGGAAAGTCAAAATCTAACGAAGCTATCAACACACGGACGACTCCCAGCACGCTTCCAAGACTTCGTTATGTGCCACCAGACAAAGTAAAAAACATGCACATGCAGGCGGGCGACGACCACATGGCAACAGTCTCGAATCATGGTAAAATCTAAGGGTGTTGTTACAAGATGAGATCTTGCCCTGATGCGAGAAACGGAAGTTTTTGTTATCTCGAGTGCGGAGAAAAGGGGATTTTTGAACATCTGCGGAGTAGTCCGGGCGGAACTTCTGGAAAAAAAGAAAGAAAAAAGGTGCAACACGTGGCCGACCGGAAAATCGCAGCCGCTACGGGATTTTCTATTCACGAGTGAACTGTATTTATTTGTGTGTTTCTATCGTTATTCGATAGTTGCCGTATCACGCGACATCTCCACAACGTTACGATCAGACAAGCCACACCTATACCCCACGTCATCGAACAACAACGTTTTAACAGTCGAGCCGGCTCTAAACCCTGCTCTCGCATCTAGACGACCCTTACAACTTAACAAGACTTTATTGTGACCATGATAGATGCCGATAAAGGATTCAAACAAAACCTCATCTGATTTGTGGTAAATAAATATACGTTCAACTTAATCAGTTATTGTATTCTTGTTTTTACAACCATCGCCCACAATATATAGAATATAACAGTTCGTTTTCTGTTTCGGTTGCTAATATTAACATTAAAAGTTGTCTAAATTATTTTTCATTTTAAATTAAAAATATATCTAAGTTAAAAATATAACTTAAATTTTTTTTTATTCTACATAAGTAAAAATAAGTTGTTTTAGTTGTTTTGTATTTCACATTTGTAAAAGAAAACAAGAAAACTAAAGTTCAAGCCAAATTGAAATTGATTTTTTTTTACGTTTGAACAAAAAAATAATTATCAAAAACAGTCGTGTTCTCGTCTAGTAAGTTTTTTTCAAGAAAATAAAAGGTACTCCTTAAAAAAAAAACTCCCCCGCCTCAAAAAACAAAACAAAAAAACAAACAAACACGGCAAAAAAAATATCCACCAAGAAAATAAAACAACGAAATAATCCGAAAAGCGCAAAGTTCAAGAAAAAAAAAAAAAGACAAAAAATGCCAGTTGTCAATTTGGTTTGATTTCGCTTTCCGATACACTCGATCTGACTTGATCACCCGTCTGGTCGGCCATATTAGATATACATCGTTAGTTATTTACACGAGACATACACATTTAAATCATGATTTTCTCTAGTTCAAATGAGTGCAGTAAATAAACTTTTAACTCGAAATGACCCCTAATGTACTAATGTATAACATAAGAAACAGAAAAGAAACATTTACAATGCGTACACAGCTTTATTTTCTCATATAATCAACATACGCTCTCCAGGGATATTACCTGCATGTTATACGTAATTTCATTCTAAAATGGATAATTTTTACGAAAATCTAACCATTAGTTGATTTTTGCTAGATTTATTAAATACTTTCGGGATGTCTACTACATGGGAACGTTATTTTAAAGCGCCCATTATGTAAACACGATTTTCGTCTGGCAATTTCATTATTTTCGTCAGATGAATTTTTTTTAAAATTATTACTTGTGTATTGTCCTTTTAAATGGTACAAAAGTTATACTGATAATATTAATTTATAATAAAGTTACATCGTGTTACATACAGGGTAATTATGTGGTGAATTTTGGCAATCCCTATCGATCTTGGTTGTGGTAACTGATTTTGAGACATCTTTTTAATATTTGGATTGTGTAGATGGACTAGAAAAACGTACCATTAACATCGTAACACCGGCTATAATTGCCGACTTAAATGCTTTATGGAATAACCATGATGATACTCTTCGTTGATCTGGTCCCTATACGCAAGAGAACTGCTAATACTTTTAACAACATACAAAAATAATGTGAATGCAAGACAAAAATCGTTCCTGTGTATTGATGTTTTTGAAGCCATAGACATACCCATTTTTAAGAAATCTAAAAAAAATTCATGCATCCTCTACATTGGTTATGCATTTTGGTACCGGGTTATTTGTGAATAGTGTTTTCAGGTAAAATTCAAGTTTCACTCTATTTTTTTAATACTGACAACCCCCTCCCCTTCTAAAGGTTTAAATCGCATTGGGAATAATAAAAAAAAAAACAATATTTCAGCACGGTACCAAAATTACATATGTACCCAAAATTTTATTCTGCATCGTTCAACGTTTTTAATATTTAAAAAAAAAACATGTATTCATTGTAAAACTTCGGAGCTTCAGTTTTAAGTCGGTTTTTCCGTGATTCTCGGTAGGCAACGTCCGGGGAACGATGGAAACCGGCAGATTATACAGACTGCGCAAAGAGAAACGAGTACGAGCCAACACGCAATAAAAATAGTAAGAAAAATGTAAAGGAATGATTTTAATAAGAAAAATATATATATAAAAAGGGCAGAGTATCATTGTGTCAACGTATTATAAACAACCCAACCTCCCATATTAAGAACGCCTTACGGAATAAACACCACCAACCTCAGAAGCCGCTCTTAACACAGAGAGGTTGGACTGTGTTCCTTTCGAAAGCCGTTCTTAACATGGGGAGGTTGGATGTGTTTATACTACGTAAGAAAAATCGAAATAACTTTGCATACACAAGCAAAACAAAAGAATATTTATTGCGGACTTATTCTCATCTTTATTGGTTGTTGTTTCACGACGTTTCGCCCAACTATTCCTCTGGCCTTCGTCAGGTGGTAACCGCGACGAATAGAAACGTCAAATCTCCTAACTGCATTCTCAGCAATCCCTGCCATCTGTAGTTGTTGTCGTCTCACCACGTTTTGGCCAAGTAAGCATCTGGCCGGCTTTGGGTAGGATTGAAACCGCTATCTTCAGACAATGCTCATCTGGAACCGTAGTCTCTATCAACTGCGCCACTTGGCCAAAACGTGGCTTAAAATTTTAAATGTAAAATCAAGTATCATGCTTCACTTGTGATCTAAATAGAATCATTCATTTCGAACGCGCCGCACTCACGTAAAAGAACGACTGTTGATTTTATGCGCCGGACCTTTCTGCTTGGGTGGTGATAATGGCTTTAATTTAAGTTTAATATACAAAAGACAAGTATCTTGGTTCATTTGTGCTCTAAACAGAAACATTCATTTTGTCATTTTTGTCATATCAAAGAAACGCCTGGTGTTTTTATATGTCGAGCCTTTCTGCTTGTGCGTTAAAACTTTCCACATCTCAATAATGAATTCAAATTAAAATAATATATAAAAATAAAAATTGTAATACTGACACACCCCCTTCCGAAGGTTAAAATATCTTTGTAAATAAAAACCAATATTATTTCAACACCAAAAATACATAAGTACCAAAATTGTACTTTGTATTATTGAACGCATTTAATATTAAAAAAATAACATGTACTCATTTTCAAACTTCGGTACTTCTGCAGATTTAAGTAGGGTCTTTTTCCAGGGTTCTCTTTGGGCAATGCCCAGCGAACGACAAAAACCGCCGAATTATATTAAATTATATCGATCGATCAAAAAATAAACGCGAACGAACAGACGTTAAAAAAATTAAAGTAAAAGAATGATTTTAATAGGAAAAATAAAAGAAACGAAAGAGTATCATTAAACCCACGTATTACTAAAACCCCGAGCCTCCCTATGTTAAGAATGGCTGTCGGAATAAACACCTCCCAACCCGTTCTTAACACAAGGAGGTCGGGCTGTTTATTTCGTAAGCCGTTCTAAACATGGAGTGGTTAAATGTATTTATACTTCGGTTGGGCAAGTCGTAAGAAAAATCCACAAATAACTTTGTATACACAAGCAAAAAGAAATAAATAGAATGAAGTTAATTGTTACAAGAATTTGTCACAATAGCAAACGAGTTTTTCCTGTATATTTTTGATGTTTAATTGATAGACAAATGTATAAACATTCTTGTAAAAATAAACAATCCCCGTTGCATGTGATTTAAAAAAAAAAAAAAAAATCAACATGTTTTTTTCCAATATATTTTTATTTGCTTTACAAATGTATAAACAGTCTTTTAATAATAAACTTTAATAAAGTTTATTATTTGGGGGGGGGGGATCAACGGTATGCCAAACAAAATTTTATCAATGCAAAGTCAGTTTCGTTTACGAAAAAAAGCCAACTCCATTCTCGTTGTATAATTTGGAATTTTAACGCTAGTTAAATGTGTAAACATTCTTGTAAAAATAAACATTATTCAATTTCAATCCTTATAAAATACAATGCACCGGTACGACAGGCAGAGCTTTATCATACAATTATTTTTGATTTTCAAGCGTAAACATTGACGTCAGCTCCGTTAAAAATAAAAACGACTTATTTCACACCGTATCTCTTCTTCCCATTCTATGTATGTATCTGTAACTGTCCCTCACTCCGAGTGTCTATAAAAAGGACTTGTATCGCGTAGCTGGTCAGCATTTATGTTTTGGGAGTGTAACATTTTCACAAGTAAATAATAGAAGATCAGCGTGTAAAAGCGGAACAAATCCATGAATAATAAATAAAATGTAAGATTAGTGTAGCAGTGTCAGAAATTTCGTGAAAATAGTGAATAATTCCACCCCATCTTTCCAAGCTTATAACTCCTCGAAAAATGTAATTCAAGCCCTAATTTTTTTTTTCAATTAAAGGAGTAAGGACCAAGGTTTTATTTAAAAAACAAAAACAAAACAAAACAATGTGTTTTTTTTTAAAAAAGGTTTTAAACTTCGGACTTTACAGGTAAATTTCTAAAAAAACTGATTTTTTTTTTGTTTTAAATTTGAATATATTATTTATTGACCTTTTCTCTTCAATTTGTGATATATAAAACTATTAAACATAAATTAATTATTTACTTTTTAATAGACATTTCAAAATGAGAGGCGTAAATTATTCGACCTCCTATCTTTCTAAGCTTATAACTCCTCGAAAAATGTAATTCAAGCCCTAATTTTTTTTTCAATTAAAGGAGCAAGGACCAAGGTTTCATTAAAAAAAAAAAAAGACAAAAAGAAAAAATGTGTTCTTATAAAATAAGGTTTTAAACTTCGGACTTTACAGGTAAATTTCTAAAAAACTGATTTTTTTTTTTGTTTTAAATTTGAATATATTATTTATTGACCTTTTCTCTTCAATTTGTGATATATAAAACTATTAAACATAAATTAATTATTTACTTTTTAAGAGAAAGTTGAAAATGGGGGGGGGCGTGAAAATGGGGGGGCGTGAAAATGGGGGGGTGTGAATTTAAAAAAAACGTTTGTCTAAAATATTATATTCGGTTTATTGGAAAGAACATAAAATTTCACATTGACCCTGAAAATATCGTAAAAATAGAATCAATAGAAAAATTTTGATAGATTTTTAAAATTTAAAAATATTGAGTTTAAAAATTGAAAAATATTGAGTTCGGAAAATTCATTACTGTTTTAAAAAAAAATAAAAATATTTTTATTACTTTTAAAACAACTGTAATAGTTTATTTTGGAAGTATAATCCATAAAGAAAATAAATAACCCACTTTTAACAGAGAAATTACGAGATTTTTATATTGTATTCGCAGTTTCGTGTTAGGGGTGTCAAAAATTCCTACAAAAATTCTGATACTGCTAGATTAGTGTGCACGTACCGAAAAATGGCGGCGTGTTTAATAGTTGATAAGTGTTCGTTTATTTGGTGGAATAACCGAATGTTGGTATTGTAGAATGAATAGTTATAATCCAATCAGCGGCGCCGGATATTTAACAGGGAGACATCATTATTTTGTCCGATTTAAGGGGTAAGAATATGCGTATGTGTAAGAAATGTGTAGTCGTGAAAAGTATGTAAAAGTATAAAAGTACTCGGTGTAGAATGGTGTCGTAAGAGTTGTCGGTAAAGTGAGGGTGAAATTTTAGCTACTTTCTCTTTAGGTTAAGATCATGATGGTCATGGCGCTCCTAGGACTTAATGTAATTTTTTTTATTATAACGCACTAATGTGTATGTAATTGCGGTCTATAGATTACGTAATCGCTAATGATGTAAACGTAGTAAGTTTTTATGTGCCATATTTTGTCAATCTTAGAAAGTTTCGTCCAGATAGGGAAAATTGCGTCTCTTATATTATTTATATACAAGATAATGAGATAATGTAGGTTCTCTTCTGTAGCCGTTTCAACGCTGTCAGAGGCGATAAATTTTTTTAGCTGCAACAATTTCTTTTCTGCAAATATTCAGCTGATTCTGGAGCTTCCGCTATAAATATGTGGTCTTGTTTTTTTTTGTTTGTTTTTGTTTTTGCTCAGGACGGCCTTTGTTTTTTTTAATTGAGAGACTCATAATTTAGAGTTCTGCAGCTTAAGATATCTGGTTAAGCTCCAGATGAAGTGTTTGTATGTTACAACTTTGAATAGCAGCAGTAACTCTTTATTTGTGTCCTTGTAATTCTCGTAGTTTGACAACCGAACACTTCTCTACATTCCTATACCCTGGCCATTGACAATCGGGTTTCGCAATTTCTAATGTTACTGTCCAGTTGTTTGCAATAGCTTTGCCATTGGAAGTAGCGAGGATGAACCAGCGAGCGACGGTTTGGGAGTTTTTCATAATTAACTGTTGATGATAAGGAACGTATAGGGGAGTCAATTCACAAATAATATCATGGTTGTAAGTGATGAGATGCCATGGTCAAAACTGCTCGAATGAATCAACCAATGAATGGTAGTGTAGTTTAAAATGTGTTTCTGGTACATGAAGACAATTGTGATTCTCTTTTTTAATTATGGGAGATGATATTTGTCTTTTAATTAAAAACCAATGTTTGTAAATGGATCGAGAATGAGGGAGGTATGTTAAATCATTTTGCTGACACGTTGTTTGCCACTGATGGTAACAAGTTATGGCTTGATAGTTTTGCATTATTGGCTGTTGATGATAAGGGACGTATAGGGGAGTCAATTAGCAAATAAAATCATGGTTGTAAGTGATGAGATGTCATGATCAAAACTGTTAGAATTAATCAACAAATGAATGGTGGTGTAGTTTAAGATGTGTTTCTGATGCATTGTTGAAAGAAGCCAATTGTGATTCTATTTTTTACTTATGAGAGATGATATTTGTGTTTTCATTAAAAACAAAGACTTTCATCGTTGACCGTTTATGTTTTAGAGCGAACCAGTGTATTATTTTTATTTTCAAACATGTCGCTTTCTTTAATTTCCTCATCCAGGATTTAAATTTATTTGCTACAAAGTTGGATTAGTGATAGCAAAACACTTCTTTTGAAAAAAAAATCCATGGTTTTATGAGTTTTTAATTCTCTATTCTTTGTTGCTACAAATGATGGAAATACACGGATCTGGATAGATTTTATCAAGCCTTTATATAAAAAATCGTCTCATTTCTCTCCTTTATCTTTCAGAGTATAAGAACAATAATAAACTCATTGTTTACAAGATTATCAAGTGCGAGTTCTGAAATGTGTTGAAAGATTTGGTTTACGAGAACTTTAATATTAACATTGTTTACATGAATATGGTTTTCACATTTTATGGTGTCTCATATGTTTCGTTAGATCCGATTTACGAGAACATGAAAATACACATTTTTCACAAGAATATGGGTTTCCACTAATGTGAAATCTCATGTGGTTCGTTAGATGATGTTTGTGTGCACATGAGTAATCACATAATTTACAAGAATATGGCTTTTCTCCAGAGTGAATTCTCATATGTTTATTTAGGTCTGATTTTTGTGAACATGAATATTGACATAGTTCACAAGAATATGGCTTTTCTCCAGTGTGAGATCTTATGTGTATCTCTAGATTTGGTTTTTGTGAACATGAATATTGACATACTTCACAAGAATATGGCTTTTCTCCAGAGTGAGATCTTATATGTATCGCTAGATGTGATTTACTTACACATGAATACCACAGTGTTCACAAGATTATTGCTTTCCTCCAGTGTGACTTCTCATAGGTTTCGCTAGATTTGGTTTTTCGGAATGCATCGTTGGAGTTGATTTCTCAGAAAGTGAATATTGACATTGTTCACGACTATATGACTTTCCCCCAGTGTGCGTACTCATACGCATCGCTAGATTTGGTTCATCAGAACGTGAATATTTACATTGTTCACTGGAATCGGGCTTTTCTCCAGTGTGAGTACTCGTATGCATCGCTAGGTTTGGTTTCTCAGAAAGTGAATATTGAAATTGTTCAGGAGAATATGGTTTTTCTTCAGAGTCAGTTCTTACGGGTTTTGATAGATTTCATTAACCAGAACAAACAATTTCACCCCAATCCTCAGCGTGCTATATCATATGTCGCATTAGATTTTCTGTCTGAGAAAAAAATCGATGCACATATTGTACAAAAATGAGGATTTTCTCCAGTGTGGCTGTATATGCCGAACTATATATCTTTATTGAGAAGAGGAAAATTCATATACTAAACAATAATATGGTTTATATTTACCGTGTAAGAATAACAATTTTGTTATAACAAATTATTTAGATATTTTTTCTAATAAATATTAGAATTTGAGATATGTTTTTACCACAGATGTCGGCTTATATCTTCCAAACACGAATATGATTTTATCTGTAGAAAATGTTAAGCAAAATATAGACTCGTTCAGATTACACACAGGCGTTCAAGCAGGAACATCTGCAAAGAAAAATAAATTATATTAAATTTTATTATTTATTGCCAATATTATATAAAGTGATTCGTGTTAAAATATTTTTTTTAATTTTCATCATAAGTGAATTTGCTTGACTCATTAAGAAATATTATTTAAAGATTTCGGTTTTATATAGATACAATCATAACTATGATCACTATCTTTTATATTGATACAATCATAACTATGATCACTATCTTTTATATTGATACAATCATAACTATGCTGAATATCTTTTATATTGATACAATCATAACTATGCTGAATATCTTTTATATTGATACAATCATAACTATGATGAATATCTTTTATATTGACACAATCATAACTATGATGAATATCTTTTATATTGATACAATCATAACTATGATGAATATCTTTTATATTGATACAATCATAACTATGATCACTATCTTTTATATTGATACAATCATAACTATGATCAATATCTTTTATATTGATACAATCATAACTATGATCAATATCTTTTATATTGATACAATCATAACTATGATTAATATCTTTTATATTGATACAATCATAACTATGATCAATATCTTTTATATTGATACAATCATAACTATGATCAATATCTTTTATATTGATACAATCATAACTATGATGAATATCTTTTATATTGATACAATCATAACTATGATGAATATCTTTTATATTGATACAATCATAACTATGATGAATATCTTTTATATTGATACAATCATGACTATGATCAATATCTTTTATATTGATACAATCATAACTATGATCAATATCTTTTATATTGATACAATCATAACTATGATCAATATCTTTTATATTGATACAATCATAACTATGATCAATATTTTTTATATTGATACAATCATAACTATGATCAATATCTTTTATATTGATACACTCATAACTATGATGAATATCTTTTATATTGATACAATCATGACTGATCAATATCTTTTATATTGATACAATCATGACTATGATCAATATCTTTTATATTGATACAATCATGACTGATCAATATCTTATATTGATACAATCATAACTATGTTAAATACCCCGTTATTAGCGTTCAATTCTGACATATTCCAAATTCATTATCAGCTATAACTGGCCTTCTCTCGAACTTTGTCTGCAATTTCAACATGTTCAACAGTGAATTATAATGTATGCATTATATTAATCATTGTAAAAAATACACAGAATATTCCGCGTTTCATTCTCGTAATAATTCGTCAGGCTTATACGTAAGTTTTGGTTATCGCGCATTTATATATACGCACATGCTTTTGAACTTTCTAGTTAGTCAATCAGTTTCCTAGTGGCCAGCACGCCTCTCCTAATAAGCCAATGGGCGGGCACTTACATGACAAAGGGCTAGTTGACCTCCAGTTCCCCATTCGCTTTGTGTGTTTTTTGGAAGGGTAGATATCCTTTGTTCTGGTAATCGGATTTACTTTCAGCCTAGATGTATTTATTTTTATTTATGTCTATATTTTGTATATATATATATATATATATATATATATATATATATATATATATATATATATATATATATATATATATATATAGAGAGAGAGAGAGAGAGAGAGAGAGAGGGAGATGGGGGAGAGATAGACAGACCTATTTATGAATATATGTTTATTTTTTATTTATTTTCTCTTTCTATTGCCAATTTCAAATAAGTTTTGTATAAAACTTTATCCTGTGCACACAGTCATTCGCTATTTCTCTCCTATAGCTTAATAGATGTTTGGGTTCTTTAAAGAATAGGATAGAACATTTTTTATTTAGGTATAATCTACATAGAATGGCTAGGTTCCTACATATACTTGCTTGTCTTTGAGTTCCCAATATTGGTATGCTAGTTCAGTTTTCGTTCTTTTTGTTTTGTTTTTGAACGTACTTTAGGGTCATAATACCTGGTTTTAAAATCTAATGACGGGCATACACGACATAGGAAACAGACAAAGTTTTGTAGTTGAATAAATTAATTATAAAAATCACTTGAAAGGAAAATATTAGTTCACAATGTATGTGTTCAACGTTATAGTTCAAAACTGATCCCGACGATGAAGTCATTTTTTGTTTTTTTAAATCTTAAAATTAAGTAATCGACGAGATGAACATGAAACACAAAATATAAAAACATAAAGTGTCATGTTATGTACTTACGTGTCATGTCGGAATTAGCATAAGTTTTTAAATTTACTCATAATGATCCAGTAAATGTGCTAGATGTATTTTTAACAAAAACAAATACACAAATTATGTTCTGTTTAAAAAGGACGAACCCTTTAATTTTAGTCAATTCGTCAAGTGATGTAAGACAGTTTGTCATACTGAATTGGTCTCATAACTCTTGACCATAAAACGCAATAATTTGAGAAATTTTATTATACTTTAAATAATTTTTTTAATGGATTTCGTAATTTTTGGAATTTATAATTATTTTGACATGATAGGAAAGTACGTAATTCTGTTTTCATCTGAAATAGATAAATTTATAAAATCACTAATCTACCCAATAACCAGTGTGACTTTTTCAATGTAGGGGAATTCTGGACAAAAACATTTTTATACCAGAAATATAAATGTTAAATTGAAAAGGTTTCATTCACTATTGTTGGCAACTATTTTTTAACTTTTGTGTCCCTAAAAATTTGTATTCTGGATTATAAAAATAATTATGATAGAACACAATTGTTGATAAGAGAAAACAATTTATTATTAGAAAATCTTTCATTTTGTAAATATTCTTCACAATAATAAAATATATATGAAATGAACTCATTTTCCCCCTTTGATTTTGACCTAAATAGGATTGAAAATCAAGACATTTCATGCAAATGTAATATGCACAATCTGCAGCACATTACCTTAAGTGTGTTATAGGCCTATTATCTCTACACTTCCTCGATATTCGTAGATTCCGATATTTTCTGTTGAGAGTTCACTGCCAAAATCGGTTAGAATCAATGGAAGTTGTAAAATCTTTTCTCTCTAATAAATTCTTGCTACCCCCGCTACCACTTACACCGTTGCAGGATCGTTCTGAAAGGACAGTATGAAGAAACGCCGGTTTGGGGTTTCGTTACTTCGTAGTTGCTTAAAAAACTAGAATGGAATATATTCCTTTTCGTTTTTCCCCCCATTGGGTGAAACGCACCATGGACTTAAGCTTTATCTCGTTTTGTAATTGACTAAAAAAACTAGAATGGAATTTTAACGTTCATTTTCTACTGGGTGAAATGCACCATTGGACTTAAGCGAATCGAGGGGTTATTTATGCCATTTTTCTCGTATTTCGCTGTGTTGATTTTTGCTTTTTGTTTTAAAGAAGTTATACTTTTGTTCGCTAGTTTTTTTGCGGGGTCTTTTTAAAATAGTTAACCAGGGTTATTACACCGCTTATTTTTTTATTTTACCCCCTTACACACATGCCAAAACAACCGGGAAACGCCGGTTATCCCCGCTAGTTTCACAATAAAATAATAAATTAGTGGGGGCTTTCATAACCGGATCATAAATAAAAAATAAAATTCAAATTTAATTTTTATTCTCCAAATTGTTAAATAATATAATCTCATAAATAGATTTTTGTAGTTGATAAGTTGCATTTTTAATTAGATCTCTATTCGAACTATAAACTTTCAAGTAAAGCCAATTGTATACACTTAATTATCATTTAACAGTAATGGACATATTAAATAACAAAAAACGATAAGGTATAAATTAATGAAATTACGTTTCGAAAATTTCGTCCTATAGTGTAGAAGTTCCAACTTTTTTAAAAAGCTGTTTGGCCTTAAGAACCTGCCAATAAAAGACTAAATTTGGCCAAAAATGTCGATGCTTCCAAAATGGCGTATGCATTTACTAGAACATTGTATTAAAAACGGATCTCACCTTTAAAATGTTAAATATTGATTTTTGATTCATTTTATTTTGGATAATCTGGTAGATTAGCGACCATTCGATAAAAAATCTGTTGAACAAAATAAAAATATTTAAAAGACAAAAAAAGAAAATTAGATATGTTTTAGATGGAAATAAATTTTTTAACAAACTTTTCCGTTTGAACTTCTGCAGTTTACGAACAGGGTAATATTTTAGGTAGGAGTTGAAGGTTAAATTCAACTTTATAGTATTTATTGTTGGATGAAAGTACAAATTAGTTAAATGCCGCTTCCTCCTCTTCTGATTTTTTTTATAATAACGTTATTATTTCAACTTAGCAAATTGTTTCATAATGTTTTTCTTTATTTACATAGAACATTAACTCTATAATAATATATAATAATATATATATATAATGTTTTTCTTTACATGGAACATTAACTCTATAATAATATATAATAATATATAATAATATATTTAATGTTTTTCTTTACATATGTTTTCATAAACAGCATTTTTTTTTCAGATTAAACAATTCGTAATACAGAAAAAAACCCGTATTTTTACACTTTTATCTCGCTAATAAACGTGAGATCATATATTGAAAACCGTGTTTATTATTTATAATATCCAACAACGGAGTTGAAGTCAATGATTTCGATTTTAAAACAAAACTAGTTTTTTTGATAAATCTCTGTTTGGCGTACTCAGGAATCATTTTTTCTAAAGAATAAAATTGAATAAAGTTTATTTTTACAAGAATTTTTCGACATTTACCTAGGGAATAAGCATACAAATAAATTAGAAAAACCACGTTTATTATTTTAAGAAATCCAAATTATACACCGGGTATCAATTTATTTGTTTTTTCTTAAACGAAACTGACTTAATACGCGGTGCATAATTTTGATTTAAAACAAATAATAAACGCGGTTTTTCTAATATATTTTTATGCTTATTCGCTAGGTAAATGTCTAAACATTCTTATAAAAATAAACTTTATTCAATTTTATTCTTTAGAAAAAATAATTCACGAGTACTCCAAACACAATTTTAACAAACAAAGTCAGTTTCGTTTAAGAACAAAAAAATAAATAAAAAAGAAGCCACCTTCATACGCGGTGTATAATTTGGATTTTTTAAAAATAATAAACGCTTATTCGCTAGGCAAATGTCTGAACATTCTTGTAAAAATAAACTTTAATTTTATTCTTTAGAAAAAATAATTCATGAGTATGCCAAAAGCAAATTTATCAAACAAATTCACTTTCGGTTTAAGAAAAAAAGGAAGTCAACTTCATACCCGATGTGGCGTGCTTTTTGGCGAGCTGGCGTCCTAAAAAAGTATCACCCTCAAAAATTACGAAAATCGAGAAGGTAGACAATTATTCAAAAGTAAATAACGCATACAATTGCATGAAAATGATTATAAAACACAAATTTTAAAAGGGAGGTAATTTCTCAGTTTCGATTTAAACAAGATGGCCTCAATTTTTCACCTGCTAACACGATTAAAGTTGTTTTTTTCAAGTCATTAATATTCATGTAATTTCGACTGCATAAGTTGAAAGCTATCATCGTAATTTATTAAAATTGACAAAAAATAGATATATTTCAGATGGAAATAAACTTTTTAACAAACTTTTTCGTTTGAACTTCTGCAGTTTACGATCCGGGTTATTTTTTTTAGGTAGGAGTCGGAGGTTAAATTCAAATTTATAGTATTCATTGTTAGATGAAAATAAAAAAATAGTTAAATGACGCCTCCTTCTCTTCTGATTTTTAACGTTATTTCAATTCAATAATTGTTTCGTAATGTTGTTCTTTATAACAATAATTGTTTCGTAATGTTCTTTATTTGCATAGAACATTAACTCTATAATAATATATACGAAATCTGAAAGAATTAAAATATATTTAAGCATATTCTACTACCGGGCTACGCCGGGCGTCCCTACTAGCTTAGATAAATACTTTTGCAGTTTTAATAAAAGAGTTACAATATCAGAGCATCTCCATTTACGCTGAGCATCTACAAAATGCCAACATAAATATATTACATATGAATGTGTCCCCTGTGAAATTTCCACAGGTCCCGCTAGTTAATCATTAATTTTTACCTCACCGTTTTTTCGTAATTTTTGGATATGTTTATTACTGCGACATGACAAATTTGATACCATGGGTTTTAATAAAAGTTCAATATTTCGGTTTTCAAATCCAAAATAAAAAAATTAACAAACTCTTCCTTCGGAACTTCTGCAGTTTACGAATCGTGCTATTAGAGGTTTCAGGTTAAATTCAAATTTATTGTTAGATGAAAGCAAAACATAGTTATATAAAGCCCCTGTCCTCTTATGTTTGGCTTTTCTTAATAATAACATTATTATTTCACTTTAACAAATTGTTTCTTAATGTTGTAATTTATATAACAGTAAAATTATTAAATCTATGTTTTCATAAACAGCATTTTTTTTTCATATTAAACAATTCGTAATATACTGTTTTTTTTACACCTTATAGTAATACAGTATTCTACATAATATATTCCTGAATTTATTGTTTTTCATACGCCGCCGCCATTAATTTCTGTAAAAAAAATACTACCTCTTCCTTCAGTATATGCAGAATCCGGACTAGAATAACTAGATTTTGTTCAGAGTTCAAAGCTTAATCCAGATTTTTAGGGTTTCCATTCTTTTTTGTTGGATTTTATTCTTATATGTATAATTCGATGAAAAAAAAAAGTTAAACTTTTCCTTCAGAACTTCTGCGGTTTACGAAACGTGTTATTTCTTAGATAGGAGTTTCATGTTAAATTCAAATGTATCGTATTTATTGTCAGGTTAAAGTACAAAGTAGTTAAATAAGCCCCCCCTTCTTCGGTGTGACTTTCTAAATAATAACGTCATTATTTCAATTTACAATTGTTTCGTTTACATAACTTGTAAAATTGTTTAATTTACGTAACAGAAATATTATTAAATCTACGTTTTAATAAACAGCATTATTTAAATTTAAAAAAAAAATGATTTTTTTTTTTAATTTAAATAATAAAATGATTTTTAAAATATATTTGAGAAGAGAAACCTACAAATGAAAAATGAGCCAGAAATTAAAATCTAGACAACTAAATATGACCAAAGGCAAAATAAATTATTCTTTTACCAAGATAACATTTTAAAACGTCTATTTAATTGTAAACACAAGTAGTAAGGAGTTGGTTTGTTAGAACCACAAGATGACTGACGAACAAACATTCAATTGGGATGTCTTAGTAATCGATTAAATCTTGAAAACAAAAAAGATAGAAATTTTTGCGTGCCGGACGTTATTTTCTTTTTAACTTTTTAATTACTTGATTTTCGAAACAAATAACACATTAAAATAAGTTAAAATACAAAACTCATTCCGCTATGTAGAAGAGTAGCTTTCTTACTTTTTATCACATATACTGCTAAATACATCTATATTCTTATAATTTTGTTATTGTCTTTTTTCATAATAATTAGAAACACTTAGTGAAAATCGGACCATTTTTAAATGAAACTACAGAATATTTTTTTAGAGATTATATTGCCTTTTACTTTAGATATGATGTTCAGATTAAATTAAATTCCCATTGTTTTTCTTGTGCTAGTGCACTTACTGATCCGCGCTATTTTTAAATCGTATTTCCAAGTTAAATTAAAGTTTCATGATAGTTTTTTTTATTCAATTGTAAGGTTAGAGTATAGAATAGTTACAAAACACCCTCCATTTGTTAAGAATGGGTTTTTAAATAATAACGTTATTATTTCAGCACGGATCAATTAGTGCACTAATACTTTTTTTGTAATTTTTTTATTACATTTTAGAGGAAACAACAGGATGTTTTTTTTTTGTCACGCTCACCATGTTTAGCATAAGTTTCAATATAAGAAAGTATTTCAGCACTGTTCATATTTTGTATAAGTACCAAACAGTTAAATTGTAATTTAATCTGAAAGAAAAAAGTTTGTAAAATTAATGTTTGTTCAGTTTCTGATTCATTCATAAAACAAATAGATTTTTATCTCTCAATAACATTCAAAATAAAAAGGAACATTATTTTTAAATAGCAACTTGCTTTCTATAAATTCATGTACACATTTGGGGGGGGGCCGATTTAAAATGGCGAACGTTGAAGTGACTTCACAATCGTCAGCCATTTTGATTGGAAAACTACACATTTATCATTAAATTATTATAGACAAGTACCAACTTTGTTTAAATTAAAGCAAGACTGTCATCTGATACAGTGAAAAATCGAGATTTTCATAATAAAATAAAATAAACACTTATTTTAAATGCATTGAATCTTTAAAAGTTATGGGGAAAATAATACAAGGATTTAAAAGGCATTGGATTGTTAAAAGTTAGGAAATAAAATAAAAAACAAAACAAATCTTACCTTTAAATTAAAAATGAGGCAATAAAAATCGGATGATTTTTTTTTTGGTTTGTGTTCAAAACATGAACTTTGGTTGATTTGAATTTCTTTACTAAATTGAATCAAACGTGTTTTTTTTAAAATAACTGAACAAAGAACGTAAGGATACAATGAATATAAAACTATGAAGACTAAGAAAAAGATTAAAAGCTAAAAAAGTTCGTTAATTACGTGTGAGGAAACATTTTCATGTCAAGTTTAGAACGTATTGCCCAATTATAAAACTATGATGAATAAAGGTGGTAAATCGAATACGTCTAAGGTATCTATTCTGCGTTAGTTATATGCTAACGGGTAATATATATATATACATATATATATATATATATATATATATATAGTGTGTGTGTGTTTGAATATGTAAATATAGGTATTTCAATTAAATATGTATAGATATATTTATATATATTTTACTATATATATGTATGTGTATATGTTAAAAATACATATTTATTTATATATTCAAACATATTATAAGGTATATATTTATAAATATACATATACATATTTAAAAATGTATGTATAATTGAAAAAAATATTTTTATTGCGTTTTCATCCCAAACAAAGCACAGTGTAAATTTTCCATAAAGAACTAGGGTATAATTGCAAGGATACTATGTAGGGAGTTGAGCAACAAGATATCTGTTTACATTACCCTTGGACTTCTCCATAATAGAGAGGATGCTTGGGTTAAATTCAGTTCGTATGGTTTTTGTTTATTAAATTTTGGATGAAATTACAGAATTCTTTTTTTACAGATTATATTGCCTTTAACTTTAGATAGGATGTTCAGGTTAAATTCAATTCTTATGGCCTATGTTGTGTATTGAGTTTTGGATGAAATTAAAGCAAATTCCTTTCTATAAATTCATGTACACACTTTTGGAGAAACTGATTTTAAATATCAAACGCTGAAGTGAGCTCACAGTCGACAGCTATTTTGAAAGGATAAGTAGACATTTTACCATTTAAATTTCTTAAGGTGTCTAACCATCAATATGGATTTTTAAAATTCAATTTTCACCCCAAACAAGGCACAGTGCCACTTTGAAGCAAGGGACTACTATCAGGGACTTAATTTGCAGGGTCATTATGAAGGGAGATGAGTATAAAGATGTTTGTTTACATTACACTTGAACTTCTGCATATCAGTACAGTTGGGAAAGCAAAATCCCGGAAAAGAGTTCCAAAGATCTTCAGTTCTGGGGAAGAAACTATTGGAGTAAAAGGCTTTTTTGCACCTAGGGGTCTCTACTGTAAAAGGATGAGACTTACTAGCTTGTCGGGGGTAGTTACGTCGAGGCAAGCCCGTTCTACAGCAGATATTCTAACTGTAATCTCTTAACATATATACCATGTATCGGATAAGGAAGAGAGGGGAGGGCAGTAGCCCTAGATATATCTAAGACTTTTGACAGGGTATGGCACGATGGTCTTCCGATGAGACGATATCCTATGGTATTACTGGACGAATACTTAACATAATTAAATCCATCTTAAATATGAGAAGAATCCAGGTTGGCTTCGATGGGTGTATTCCTCGGGGGTCGATCCTTGAACCTTTATTATTCCTTATATTCATAAATGACCTACCTGATAGAATAGTCTCTGAGATGGGTATATTAGCTGATGACATCACGCTCTATAACAAGCACGAAGGGAAACCAAATGAACACACACCCAAGGCAATAACGGAAACCCTAGAGCTTCAGTCTGTAGTGAAATGGGGTCAAAATTTGATGGTAACTTTCAATGCTGCCAAGGTTAATCTCGTTTACTTTAATAATTACAAGAAACCTTCCCAAGCACCAATAGATATGACCAAAGATACATTAGCTGAAAGTACTTCGTTCAAATTCCTCGGATTAATGTTCACGGGGAACATTAGTTGGAACAGATGCATCGAGAGCATTGCCAAGTCTGCTGTGAATAAGAGTGGGCTCTCTCTAACGTGCTAGAAAGTTACTTACGCCTGAAAGTATCCTGTATCTCTACAAGGCCACTATTCGCCGGTGTATGAAATATTGTTGTCACATTTAGGTTGGTACATCTGTTATTAGTCCCTCACTTCTGGACAGGGTACAAAAGAGAGTCGCCCAGCTAATAGGTCCCGCACTGTCATCTAAGCTTCAACCTCTGTTCCATCGACGAAATTTTACAACCATCTGCCTCTTTTACAAGTATTTTAATAGTAAATGCTCCGACGAACTACAAGCCTTTGTACCCCCTCGACGTAAATACCCTCGACAAATCCAAGAGGCAGCAATGCCCTCACCTACGCAGTAAAAATCCCTAGATGAAAAAAATGCCTTCTACTTTCATAGTTTATTCCCCAAAACTGCTAGACTTTGGACTTCCATTCCGAATCCCTGCTCCCCCAGCTGTACTGACACGCAGAAGTTCAATTGTAATGTGAACAATCATCTTGCTGCTCAACTCCCTTCATTGTATCTCTGCAACTTATGCCCCTGATACTAACCACAACACAAAAGATGGATTACAAAATTGGCTGAACGAAAAATGTAAGGTTTAAATAAAAAAGATTAAAAGATAAAAACGATAAAAGATTGTAATTAAACGTTGTCAATTCTTAAAAGTTCGTTAATTACGTTTGAGGAACCTGGATTTCTTTCTTACTTTTTGAAAATTACATTTTCAACTTAAAACAAGGCACATAGCCACTAATGTAGGGGGTACTACCAGGGACCTAAGTTGTAGAGGTACTGTGTAGGGAGTATAAGCAAGATGTCTGTTCACGTTACACGTGAACTCCTGCAGGTCAGTACAGCTGGGGAAGCAAGAAATCGGAAGAGAATTCCAAAGTCGAGCAGTTCTGAGAAAGAAGCTATTAGAGTGGGTGTTCCTACATTTAGGGATCTCTACTGTGTAGGGGTGGGACTTCGCTGCTTGCCGGGTTTGTCGGGGGTATTTTCGTCAAGGGCGCACAAGGGCTTGCAGTTCGTCAGATCTTCCATCATTAAAATACTTGTAAACAGGTACAGAGATGCAACATTTCGCCGATGGGACAGTTTGTGACCTAATAGGTTGGCGACTATCTTTTGGCCCTTTCAGGAGCGAGAGACTAGTAGCAGATGCACCAGCCCAAATGTGACAGCAGTATTCCATACATGAGCGAATGGTGGCTTTTTAGAGGTACAGGATACTATCAGGCGTAAATAAATTTCTAGCACGTTAGAGAGAGCCCACCTTTTTCACAGCAGCCTTGGCAATGATCTCGAGGTATCTATTCCAATCCATGTTTCCTGTGAGCATTAAGCACAGGGGCTTGAATGAAGTACTTTCAGGTAATGTATCTTTAGCTATTGGTGGTTGAACGTTACCATCCATTTTTCACTTCAGTCCTCTACAGACTGAAAATCTTTCTCTAATGTTTCCGCCATTACCTATGATATGTGCCGATTAGTTCTACCCGCGTGCCTGTTATAGAACGTGGTGTCGTCGGCAAATATACCTATCTCAGAGACAATTTTATCAGGTAAGTCATTTATGAATATCAGAAAAAACAAACGTCCAAGGATCAATCCCTGAGGTACACCCGCATTTATATCAATTTTTTTTATATACGCCTACGGAGGACAACCCGGATTCTTCTCTCATTTAATAAGGATTTAATTATGCTAAGCATTCGCTCAGTAATACTATAGGATTTGATTTTCATGAAAAGACTATCGCCTTAGATATATCTAGGGCTACTCTATCCAGTGCTTGGTATAACGTGCAGAGATTGCAGTAGAACAGGCTTGCCCGAATCAGTATTGGTGGTCAGACAGAAGTTTAGCATCTGTAAGGTGGTAGACTAGAGATTAGTTATGAAGGACTGTTATTTTTGCAAAAGGAGGGGGTAGGCTAATGGGACGATAATTTAATGGCTAAGTTCTGTTGCCAAAGTTTTTGTAAACGTGTACCATAGAAACAGTTTTCGAGCAGCCAAGAAAGCAAGATTCGTTAAAGCATTTGTTAAAGAGTATAGAGAGAGCAGGAGCAACCACGGCGGACCATTTTTTAATAGCACAGCCGGGATTGGGTTAGGGTTAGGTACACATGCTTTTGAGGTCTAGGTTTTTTATGATATCATGTATTTGGGAAGGCGTGACCTTCAGATCATCTACTGTGTTTTCTGTCTGCAAAGTAAAATCAAAGTGGGAATGGTTTGCTGGGTCCAAGGTAGAGTTTAAGGCAAACTGACAGACAAGCATGTTAGCTTTCTTAGTTGCTTTGCAAACAACCTCATGATTGTGGGAGTATTGTTGATTGCCCATTATTTACTACACTATTGTAAATTTTCCAGAAATCACGAGTTCCTAATTTCTGCGCGTCAGTGTTTCCTTGTGGTTTCAGCATATTCACTCTTAACTGTACTTCTTTATTACAATTATTTCTAGCTTCTACATACTTTTGTTTGTTTGTATAGGACTTATGCTGGATAAATCTATAGTATGCATGTTGTCTCTGAGCAATGACAGCTGCGCAAGTAGAAGTAAACGATTTGAGTAGAGTGGGGTTTTCTATAGAACTTCCATGTAGGAACATGTGCTTCAATTGCTGCTTTGAACCATTCATAGTCTAATTTGCGCACTGTTCTGCTAGAAGAGAAAAGATATTTCCCCATGGGCGTCTCTGATGTGATCTCTAATGGCATCGCAGTCAGCCTGATTGTAGTACCTTGTCATTTGGAGCAATGGCTCCTCAACTTGAGATCGGGAGTTTAGGGTAATGTCTATCATTATCACAGCACGACCAGTGAGCAATGAGCATTTGTTCATCAGGAACTGTTATCAGAAATAGATTCAAACGTGAGCCTTGCTTGTCCTGACGATCTGGGAGACGGGTCGGGAATGTTACTGTCTGTGTCAAGGAATCGGAAATAGCAAAGTTATGGATGACGATACCAGCTGTATCGTTGTAGTTCGAGAAGCCAAACCAATTTCTGTGGGGGGCATTAAAATCACTAAATACATGTATTTGGGAGCTAGTGTCAAGGGAGATTGCTACATCTGTACTGTCAGAGACATGACTGATTATTGTACAGTAATAGGTTGATGGAGAGCGATAAAGAAAATACAGGTTGTTATGCGCCTTGGATTGGTGGGAGATGCCCCCCTTTATTCAATGTTTTTTTTATTATCACATTTTCACCCCATACAAGGCACATTGCCACGTTGGTGTAGGGGGCTACTAACAGGGGCAACAACTACTGGGGTACTATGTAGGGATTTGGGCAGCAAGATGTTGGTTCACGTTACATTTAAACTTCTGAACGTCAGTACAGTTGGGGAAGCAGGGACCTGGAATGGAATTCCAAAGTCTAGCGGTTCTTGGGAAGCAACTACTGGAGTAAGATCTTTTAAATCTAGGGACTTCTACAATGTGGGGTGGGATTTTTCAGCCTGTCGGGTCTGTCGAGGGTGTTCACGTCGTGGGGGCACAAGTGCTTGCAGTTCGTCAGAGCATTCACCATTATAATACTTGTAAAACAGGAAGAGGGATGCAACGTTTCGTCGATGGGACAGAGGCTGAAGCTTAGATGCCAGTTCAGGGCCTATCAGATTTGCGACTCTCTTTTGAACCTTGTCAAGGAGCGAGAGACTAGTAGCCAATGCACCAGCCCAAATATGACAGCAATACTCCATACATGGGCGAATGGTTGCCTTATAGAGGTACAGGATACTTTCGGGTGTTAGTAGTTTTCTAGCACGGTAGAGAGAACCCACCTTCCTCGCAGCGGCCCTGGAATGCACTCGATGTAATTGTTCCAACTCATGTTTCCTGTGAACGTTAGAACAAGGAGCTTGAAAGACGTGCTCTCAGATAAAGAGTCGTTGGCCATTGCTATAGGTGGTAGAAAAGGTTTCTTGTAATTATTGAATGAAACTAGTTTAGTCTTGTCGGAATTGAACGTGACCATCCATTTTTGTCCCCATTCCACTACAGATTGGAGGTCATCTTTTAGAGTTTCTGCCATTTCTTTAGATATGTGTTCATTTGTTTTCCTGCCGTGTCTGTTATAGAGTGTGGTGTCATCAGCAGTTTTATAGTGTAAACTCTCGGACATAAACGTGAATAAACGAGACTTGGTCAGTCGGCCATGTTAGTCTGAACGATGATATCCTTGTCCTTTTGTTATTAATAAAAACGGAACAAAACATGGTGTCATAACGTGGTATTTACAAACAAATGTGAGCAAAATACGGGGAAAGACGTATACTAAATACCGAGTATATCGTCAGCTTTGTCGACTGACTGACCAGCTGGCCGGAAGCCTACACTGTAACTGACAAAAGGCTCAAACCGTTGCTAACCTGATCCTGACGAAACTGTTCCCACGATATGGGGCCCCCTTGTGATCGTGACTGATAATGGGTCTGAAAATGTAAACGAGATTATGAGGGAGACTTTGAACAGTTTGAACATAAGACATTGTCACGTCCCCTTATCATCTACAGAGCAACGCCAAGGTAGAACGCTTTCATCGCTTTTTGGGTGATATATTGTTCAAATTAACGGATGGGGATAGGGAAAATTGGGATCTGTACCTAATCCAAGCACTAGTCAGCGTGAGGTCCTCATTAAACGAGACAAAAGAGTTATCGCCCTACTACATGCTATTCGGATGTAATGTTGTTTTGCGCTTGGATAACCTGTTAAGGCCTCGCAGGAAGTATATGGGCGAGGATCACCATCGCCTTATCATAGAACAACGACAAAAAACATTTTCACAGACTCGAAAGCGGATGTCCAGAAAAAGAGAAATAAGGCCATCAATAGGGACCGACAGGATGTAGAGTTAGATGTAGAAGACCCGGTATATTACCGCATTCATGTGCGACATGGGAAATCGGACATAGATGGAAACCTTACTTTAGAATAATAAAAAAAACAAGTCCCGTTAGTTTTGTTGTATGGGATCAATTAGCCGGGAAAGCGAGGAAGGTGCATGCAGATGATCTGAAACGAGCAGAACTCAGAATGTGGGCACCCCCAAATTCGAAAGAGGGTATACGGGCTACAAGGAGAGCAACCCTCGCGCAGTCTACCTCTGAAACTGATTCAGATCAGTCAGATTAAGCCGATGTGGATCCGCTGGGTCCTGATTCTGATTTTTACTTGCCTGCTTACATGCACAGGGAAGATCGTGGGGAGGGTGCACCCAATTCCCAGCCAGGTTTGGAAGAATGGGACTCTGAGGACGAGCTTTCCTTGGCTGACCTGTTGAGACGGGAGCTCCCGAACCCTCCAGAGAATGATGATGATGAGGAGATTTTCCTTAGTGCTCTAAAGACCACAGCTGCAAAATAGAGACATACACTTGAACAGAGTTTACCCCTTTCAGTCAGTGTCTGACGAATGATTTTCAAAAAAAGAAAGGGGGCCTTTTCTTTTATAGGGAAAGGGGAGTCAATGTGTGTATTCATGACCGCCAATAATCAGGTTCCTTATTGCATTTCAGGATGGCGTTCCTCTTAGCGGCGCCTTGCAGTGCCTTGAATCATAGCCACAACACCGTTTTGAAGAAATCATCATAAGTGGTAATTACCAGGTCAAAATGGATGATATCCGTCCGTATCGGCTGTTGATAGAGAGATTGGTTTCTGAGATAAGAAGGGAAGAGAGAGAGAGAGAGAGCGGGAGAACAAATAGCTGATAGGTATCAAGGCCTCAATGGGAAGGGGTATCATAGTATCTTACATTCCCTTAGGCAGGAAATCTATCCATTAGAGACAAGGAGTAGAGATATGAAGACATCTCGGAGAGCTACAATTGCTGCAGACGAGAAGCAAACGGGCCATCTTGCCAATAGTGTCTTGTTTGGAACGGTGTCTGAGGCAGAGGTTAGTATGATCAGACAAAGACTAGTTGACTTAGCAGAGAATCAAAATGGTTTAGCACATGAGGCAAGAGCCAGTCTGTCCATCTTGAACGTTCCTCGGATAGAGTTAGCTGAAAATAGACAGACAATTAACTGGCTAGTTAAGAATATTCAGGGTATAGGACGGGACCTAATCAACATGACGCATGCTTTATCCGGTGAAGTACGAGTGCTGGGGGATTTTGTGAAATAATTCATCCAACTTACAATGATAATAGGGAGACTTCAGCAGACTTCGAAGTCCTTGTTACATTCCTTGGAACATGTCAGAACCCAGCTGGAATGCTTTCCCTGGGGCACTTGTCACCGAGTATATTGGCGCCAGGCTGCCTCAGGGATCTCCTACTTAGGATACAGGCCAAGTTGCCATACAAACTTCGTCTTCTCTCACCGCCCATGTCAGGATTGTGGCGCTACTATAAGTCGCTTGGTTGCATAACCTTAATGGAGGACAACAGATTGTTGGTCTTTGTTTCTGTTCCGCTTCTTGACGTGGAGGGTACATTTGAGGTGTTTTAAGCTATATGTCTGCTCATCCCTTTCCCCAATAGAAAGGAAAACTTCGAAGCAGTTGCTCGTTATAAGCTGAAAGCCGAGTACATTGCCCTTAACCTGGCTAGGACAAACTTCATGTTTTTCTCCCTGGGTGAGGCAAACGGATGCAAACAAGATATATTGGAGACTTGTACATCAAAATGTCCCGTATACCTCCGCTGTAATCACATGCTGTCTTTGTTGGAGTTTTTTAGGGGTAACCAGATTGGGATTGAGCAGACCTGCCGGGTGGAGGTGTCAACGAGATACCTTCTACCGCAAGCAATAAGCCTGTCCGACGGGGTATGGGCTTTAGCACTGAGGAAGGAGTTTGAGTTGGCGCAAGTGTGTGGGGGGTAAGGTCTGGGAGGGCCATAAGAGCCATTCCACCCCTGGCCATTATAAGATTACATATGGGATGTTCGGCCTTTGGGAGGTCTATTACTCTTCCGCCCTACTACCAGACAGAGGAAAAGTTTGAGATACAGGACTCGTTCTTGGTACTAGCGAATATGTCTTCCAGTCAATGGACGAGCCTGTGGAGAGCGTTGGTGGGGGCAGTGCCCAATATGGCCCTGAGTAGGCTCCCTTAATTGTTGAAACCCATGGAAAAATAGATTTGCAGGAACTAGTTAGTAAGTTAGAAAGGATGGGACAGAGGGGAGCCAGTGGATGCAGGAACCCAACAAGTATCCTAGTTTGGTTTTTGATCGGAGTAAATGGTCTAATGATAGTTGTAGCGTTAGGAATAATAATTTATCGGAAACAATGCCGGGTGGATCACCGAGGGCAAGACATGATAGCAGGAGACGTCAAGATCGAGGAGGGTAGATTGTTGGCCAATACAAGAAATAAGGAAGAAAGCGGCATAGAGGAGGGCCCAAATCCCAACCAACCGAAGGCTGTAGCACAGTCCGAGCAACGACTGAGATTCATCCCAGTACAGGTGGGACCCGAAAAATGAGAGGACATGCATACTGTGTGGAAAGGGAGAGAGAAAGCCCTTCACTTTAAAGATAAATTAAAAAAGAGAAGAAAGAAAGAGACATTCACAGTGAAATTTTTTTTTATTGAAATTGCCGTCTGCAAACAAAAAATGGAGACTGTTTAAACAATTTTTTCTGTACACACGCATACGAAGTTTATGCTATTATTGTTGGTAAAAAAAGAAGAAAGAAAAGAGACTTATCTTGATTTTAAAGAAAAACATTTTGGTCAGGGGTAACAAAAAAAACTGCTAAAATGTATTTCCATGTATTTCTTACGATGAAGATTACATATGTTTCTTGTATGTAAAATTGCACGAGGACTTCTTAATCGAATGAGAAAAATTTGAAAAAAAGAGACTTATAATTGCTGGATGCTGTTTTTATCAGGTTGTGGGTTTTATTGTGTTGAATTATATTGTTGTTTTAGTGTTGTTTTATTGTGTTGAATTATATTGTTGTTTTATTGTGTTGTTTTAGTGTTGTTTTATTGCGTTGAATTATATTGTTATTTTATTGTGTTGAATTATATTGTTATTTTATTGTGTTGAATTATATTGTTATTTTATTGTGTTGAATCATATTGTTGTTTTAGTGTTTTGTTGAATTATATTGTTGTTTTATTGTGTTGAATTATATTGTTATTTTATTGTGTTGAATTATATTGTTGTTTTAGTGTTGTGTTGAATTATATTGTTGTTTTATTGTGTTGAATTATATTGTTATTTTATTGTGTTGAATTATATTGTTATTTTATTGTGTTGAATCATATTGTTGTTTTAGTGTTTTGTTGAATTATATTGTTGTTTTATTGTGTTGAATTATATTGTTATTTTATTGTGTTGAATTATATTGTTGTTTTAGTGTTGTGTTGAATTATATTGTTGTTTTATTGTGTTGAATTATATTGTTATTTAATTGTTGTCGAAAACAGAAACAGTAGAGAGCAATTTTGTTTTTTAATAATGTTGCAAGTAAATAAAACGTATAAGATTCTCGTTCTTATTGAAAAAAAAATGGCGGGAGACCAGACAGGTTAAGGGATGTGTGCACGAGTTTTTCCCGGTGGGAGGTGACAAAAAATCCTCCTGATTTTTTCGGGTGGATAAAAGGAGAGAGGGGAGTGATTCTATACCTGTTACAGTTGAGGTGATTAAAATACCTCATGATTTTATTTTTTATTTTTAGGGGGTGGGGCGAAATATTTTGGAGGTGGTTAAAATTCCTCTTGTTTATTTTTGGTGGGTGGGGCGAAATATTGTGGAGTTGGTAAAAATTCCTCCTGTGTATTTTGGGGGCGAGGAGAAATATTTTAGCGGTGGTTGAAATTATTCTCCTGTTTGAAAAGAAAAGCGAGAAAATGACGATCCGGCCTTAAGAGGAATAGTCGAACGACAAAATCCACGCTACATGACGTTGAGAGTCGGCGATCTGTCGGAGCCACACGTTTGGTCAAACTTTTAAACCATTGTACCGAAGTCTCCTTGTCAATGTAGCTCTGTTTCACTTCTTCCATGAACCTGTCTGCTCTCTTATGTTTTGTTGCCATCCTTCTAGTTCTGTCTTCTGTTCCCTTTCAGGCGATCAGGGTTGCTGGTTTGTTATATTCATTTATTGTGTTATCCAGTGTGTTACCACTGAAATTGTCGCCAAGCTTTGTAGTTGACGTCTGCAGACATTTAGTGTGATGTTCATTCACCATTTTTATTTTTGGATCAGAAGAACATTTGATATATTGGCCTGCTTACCATTGAAGCTCGATATGCATGGTTAATTTCAGTGAGACCTAAAACATCTTCTCTCCGTGGTAAGTACAGCCTGTCCATGTACTGATGTTTGTAAATGACTTTATGAAGGGGAAGCATTTTCTGAGTTTTTACGTCAGGTTTTTGGCCAATTGATTATGCACAATCCATAAGAGACAACGGGTATTGCCAATTGATTGATGTAATTTTGTTTTTCGGTGATAAGATTTAAGTCGCTGGTTGTATTCTCCCAGCACTTTTTCACTCATCTTTCCGTGTTCAAGTGTCTCATTCTCCACTACTCCCAGGTATTTATAGACATCATCTTCTTCAATATCTTCAATAGAATCATTAAGATGTTCTGATGCTGACTTACTTCTGTTCTTTATGGTGCACTTGTCGAATCCAAACTCAATGCAGATGTCCTCTTTATATTTTTTAACAATGTCTATCAGAGAGACAAGTGATTTCTTGGATTCCGCCTAGAGTTGCAAGTCGTCCATAAAGAGTAGATGGTTTACTCTTTTATTTTCCTCCTTCTTTCTGTCCATGCTGAGATTGTATCCAGTATTTGATCGTTTAAGTAGCTTACTAAGTGGATCCATTGTGATGCAGAAAAGGAGCGGTGAGAGGCTGGTTCCATGGAATATTCCTCGCTTCATCTTTGGGGTCTGTATTCTTCCTTTCGTCTGCTGTAATTGATGTGCACCATCTTGCCATTTGCTTCTAAAGGAATGATTAAATATCTGTGTGCACATCATACAGCTCCAAACAGCGAAGTATCCAAGAATGAGGTATACTGTCAAAGGTATTTTTTAATCAATCCAGGCCATTGACAGATTTCTTTGTCTTCTTCTGCAGTCGTCTATAATTTGGGCAAATTCAGCAATTAAACCTAACCCTAACATCTTTTGGGATATATTTATTTATTTACGATAAAATTGAAAGAAAGTTCTTAGTTGTATTTATTGATATCTTTCCTTTTGGTAAGGGCGAAGTTTTAATTTATTTGAGCCACGAATACTGTATTTTTACACCCCCATTTCTCATACCTTGAGTATGCGAAACAGTGAAGAATTATTTTTTCTCCTCAATAGACCACTTTACTTGGTTATAGTGTCTTTCTCTAGTAGACTTTCTTTGCTCTTGCTGGTTTCAGGACTAGAATTTTACTGGTCTGGTGGAGTGTCCAGCTTAGTGTTGTCATTTGTGGAAACATCACTAGGAGAACGTGCATCGTTATTTTCCTCATATACTGAAGGGTTCGAGTTATTCTGGGCGACGTCCTACTAGTTTGTTGATTTAGTTTTATTTTTCATTTTCATTTAAATTCGATTATTTGATCAGGTTTTACATTAAAATGATAATATACTCATATCAGAGTTCCTGGTAAACCCCTGTACAGAAAGACACCGAGGACACCCGAGGTTGGTGTCTAGTAAGCACCCACTTCTCCCCCAGTGTGACTTCTCATATGTCTCACTAATGTTGATTTATGAGAACAAGAATATTCACAAACTTCACAAGAATGTGGCTTTTCCCCAGTGTGAGTTCTCATATGTCTCACTAAATTTGATTTGTCAGAACAAGAATATCCACACACTTCACAAGAATGTGGCTTTTCCCCAGTGTGAGTTTTCATATGTCCCACTAATGTTGATCTTTCAGCAAAAGAATATCCACACACGTCACAAGAATGTGGCTTTTCCCCAGTGTGGGTTCTCATATGTGTCACTAACTTGTATTTTACAGTAAAAGAATATCCACACACTTCACAAGAATGTGGCTTTTCCCCAGTGTGTATTTTCATATGCCTATCTAATGTTGTTTTTTGAGAACAAGAATATCTACAAACCTCACAAGAATGTGGCTTTTCCCCAGTGTGAGTTCGCATATGTTTCACTAAATTTGATTTTTGAGTAAAAGAATATCCACACACTTCACAAGAATGTGGCTTTTCCCCAGTGTGAGTTCTCATATGTTTCATTAAATTTGATTTTTGAGCAAACGAATACCCACACACTTCACAAGAATGTGGCTTTTCCCCAGTGTGGCTTTTCATATGCTTCAGTAAATATGATTTTTTTAAACCAGAATATCCACACACTTCACAAGAATGTGGCTTTTCCTTAATATGCATATTCAAATTTAAATTAAATTGCTCCTGGAACAAGATTATTACTGCCAACTGATAAACAATATAATATTTTATCCTGACTTTTTCAGATTTAATCTGGAGTCGCTGTTGCAAGTTAGATTTTATGCTAAATTAATTTCAATTTGTATCACTTTGTTCATTTGATAAGAGCTATTTTGTAGTGTAAAAGTTAAAATATTCTATTTTGTAAATTCAATATCTTATGATTTATAAAAACAGTAAACAAAAATTTCACAAATTTAAATACGTGTGATGTTCGTATCACTATTTGCTAAACAATCCAGATAAAATAACTCTTCACACACATATGTCTAATGCAGTTGTGTGTGTCCGTTTTTTTGTCTGTCACGTAAAGAAATAATTGTGCATCGAAGAAGATAAGGAGGATGGTCCCTTAATATCCATTAAAAACGTTCAAGCAGGAACATCTGCAAATAAAAGTTAATGATATTTAATACTCAATATCTTTGTTTTTTTAATCGTGCCAACAAAACAAGAAACATCACTTTATAAAACAGACTTTATAAACGAATTATGTAATTAATAAAGTAAAATAAACAATAATATTCTAATAAAACATACAACTACCATCGTTGCTACTGATTATATTGCAAACTATAGAAATGTAATACGTTTATAATACAAGACAATTGAATTAAAATACTCAGTAAATTAAAGTTAATAATACAAATCAATATATAATCTAGTTAATTAGCAATAGTAATAATATGGGCTTTTAAAATAGCTTTCGTTTTAAGTCATATGTGGGGAATTATAGCTGCTTATTTGTAATGTGTTTGATATTAAACTGAATATTTTCATCACATTACACATTTGTTAATACAAAAACTGGATATTTTCATCACATGACATGTTAATAATAATACTTATAATAGCGAATGCAACAGAATTAGTTTCTTATTTTTTTACTTTTATTTTTAGAAATCAACAGATTTTTCATTCCACAAATTATTTCATCCAACTTTTTTGAATTCATTATTATCATTCCCATATTGTATTATCCAAATAATATAAACAGGCTTAATAATCAATTAACGCAACTTTACTTTTTAAAGTAAACGTCTGACAATACATATTTGTATGCAAATTGAATTGATATGCTCAGTAGTTAATTTTGATTAAAATATTGTTTTATTTTGAAATTCAGCAAATTGTTACTAGATTCAACACATCACTTCATCCAACATTTTTAATTTTATTCGTATATTGTTTTTAGTTTCTTTTTGACTTTTTTATTTTAATAATTTTCACCTTCTAATAGTGTAATAATGTTCACCTTCTAATAATGTATTAACGCTGAAAGCTTAGTTTGAATATAAATATGGCCTGTGACATGAACTTACTCAACTCATAACTCATGGTCTACGAACAAAACTTCTTTTTTCTTCTGAATATTAATTTTTTATCTATTGATGTAGATATTTTAATGTTTTTGTAAACCTTTTTATTTCGCTTTTAAATTACATTTCCTTTACTTTTTTACCGAATTTTGCATATAGTTTCATTAAGTAATCAAATTAGCAGTGGATATATAAGGGGCAATTGCTAATTCCATGAAGCCTGGGTATCAATGTTGTATTTAATTGTATAGCAAACTAAATAGAAAACTCTCTGGGCTTTACAACTAATGAACTGATTGAATATTTCAACACAAGCTTGAATTATTTGTGCTTCACAACACATGTCTAAATAAAGTGATGGAATCTTTTTTTTATTACATTTTCACACCAAACAAGGCACATTGTCACTTTGATGTAAGGGCTACTATTAGGGACACAGGCTACAGGGGTACTAGGTGGGGAGTTGAGCAGCAAGATGTCGGTTCGCGTTACACTTTAAATTCTGCATGTCAGTACAATTGGGGAACAGGAACCTGGCAGGGAGTTCCAAAGTCTAGCGGTTCTGGAGAAGAAACTACTGGACTAGGAGACTCTCTTACATCTAGGGATTGTACTGCTTGTCTTAATAAACTGATGAAATATTTTAACTTATACTTGATTAATCGGTTCTTAACAACGCTTGTCTTAATGAACTGAAAAATATTTTAACTTAAGCTTGAATTAACTGTGCTCTAAAACACATGTCTTAATGAACTGATTAAATATTTTAACTTAAGCTTGAATTAACTGTGCTTCGCAATACATATCTTAATGAACTGAAAAATATGTTAAATTAAGCTTGAATTAATAGTGCTTTACAACGCATGTCTTAATGATCTGATGAAATATTTTAACTTAAGCTTAAATAAACTGTGCTTCACAACGCATGTCTTAATGGAATGATGAAGAATTCAAACTTAAGCTTGAATTTATTGTGCTTCAATGGCTTAATGAACTGATCAAGTATTTTTAATTATGCTGTTATAAACTGCACTCTACAAAGCAGGTCTTAATTAACTATTGAAATATTTTAACTTAAACTTAAATAAATTGTGGTCTGCAATGCATGTCTCAATAAACTGATGAACTATTATTTTTACTTAAGCTTTAATAAACTATACCTTACAACGCAAATCTTAATGAACTGATGAAATATTTTAACTTAAGCTTGAATTAACTGTGTTTCACCATGCATGTCTTAATGAACTAATGAATATTTAAAATTCTTAAATGAAATGTACTCTACAACGCATGTCTTAATAAAGCGATGAATTGTTTCAACTAAAGCTTGAATTAACTGTGTTTCACAACGCATGTCTTAATGGATTGATGGAGAATTTTAACTTAAGTTTGATAAAAATTAAATATAATAAATCTACATACGTACCTCTCCACCGTATTGTATACGGATACTCTGTGGCTGACTGGGATATCTTCCTACATTCATATCTGATCTACCTCTCCATTCCATGTTTAAAAAGGATGTGTCCTCTATAGTATCAGACCTGGCCGAATGGTTACTTGTAGGCATATACCAATTCATACCATCTAAAAAATTCCAATAAAAACCTAAGCCAGCCATGGTTCTCCCCTGAATGTGCTTCTGCCATTGCAGACAGAAATCACTATTTCCATAGCTACCAACGTAATAGATGTACTGAGAATAAAGCTGCTTTCAGGGCTGCCAGTAACCACTGTAAAAGAGTAATTAAAAAAATGCAAGAGAGCTATATGCTCAGTCCGTTAAATCCAAAGTAGCTGAACAGCGGCTTGGTTCCCACAAGTTCTGGCAAATAGGAAATAGGATCCTGAACAGAAGCGTGCGTTCTATCCCAACCATTACCAATGGTCCAGAGCTCATCTCGTCAGCATCCGACAAGGACAAACTATTTGCCAAGAACTTTGCAGCAAATTCTACCCTATGCGACGAAGGCCATCAACTCCCCGTATTTCCTCCTACAACACACACCACGCTAGGTAACATACAAATATATGCGAGGTCACCAAGCTAATCAAGAACCTTGATTCCGGTACAGCAACTGGCCCTGACGGTATTCCAATTATAGTGTTAAAAAGCTACAACCAGAAGTTGCCCACATATTTACCAACCTATTTGTCTTGAGGAGAAGTGCTTTCCAACACCCTGAAAATCCTCATCAGTATGCCCTGTATTTAAGAATTCAGGTGATAAGTCATCTCCCTCTCAATACAGACCAATAAGTCTCCTGAGTGTCATGATTAAGTTGCTGGAATCCATATTAAATAGAGAAGTAGTCAACCACCTCAGCAGAAATAACCTTCTTAGTGACACTGAATATGGTTTCCGTTCTGCTAGATCTACAGCAGACGTGCTAACAGTTATATCACATAGAATTAGCGAATCTCTTGACAAAGGCTTCATTTCTAGGGCAATTGCCCTTGACATATCAAAAGCCTTCGATAAGGTTTGGCTAAGGCCTACTTCGATAAGGTTTGGATAAGGCCTAATTCACAAGATTTTTAGCTACGGTATAACAAGATTTCCAGGTACGGTATAACTGGAAATGTTTTCTCTATCATTTAATCATTTCGTTCTGATAGGCTCATAAGAGTAGTGGTTGATGGGCAGAAATCAGAGGATCACAGTATTTATGCTGGAGTCCCTCAGTGGTCCATCCTGGGCCCAACTCTTTTCTTGATCTACATCAATGATCTCCCAAAACACATACTAAAATCATTCGTTGACATCTATGCTGATGACACGACTATCTATGGCAACACATCAAAGGCCGCAAATGACAACGTTCTCTCTGATTCCCTATCCTCAGATCTTGAGCGCGTGGTTCAGTGGGGAAAGAGGTGGCTGGCTACCTTTAACGCATTTATGACCAAGCTTCTATCATTAAATCATGAACGCTCTGATCCCCATCTGGCATCGATTGAAATGAATGGCTCTCGTCTAGGGGAAGCCCCATGTTTTGATAAGCTTCTGGGTTTGACCTTTACTCCTGATCTGAAATGGAACACATACATCAAGTCTGTGACAAGTGCTCATCTGAGCTCCATTCTCTGGTTCCCCCTCGCCAATCTTTCCGGAAAACCCCCCGACTAGCTTAAACTACTGTCAATAATTTTCGCCACTCTTTATCCGTGCCTAATTCAAAACGTAGATTCCATGAACAAAGCTTCTTTCTTAGAACAGCACGGCTGTGGAACTCTCTGCCGCTTGCCTGTCCCCCCTCCCGAATTCAACTTGGATATCTTCAAGTCCAACACAAGCAAATTCCTGATGAACCGTCCCCTTTAGTAATGACACCTTATCAAATCCCCAATACTATTAATACGATACTATCCCATTGATTACTATACACACAATAACCCTTATCCCGAGTGGCTCCTAGGCCTTGATTAGTGGTAACTCCCATATAAAAAATAAATAAAAATAAATAGTATTTAAGAATATTAAAATATAAAGGTGCTTTCTTCTACTTTATTTTCATGTTACCGTAATGAATACATCCAAAAATTGCGAAAAACGCTGAGGTAAAAAGTAAATATGAATGAAAATATGTTTCGAGCAAAATTACCCAAAATTGAGATTTGGTAAATAAAAGAAACCGAAGAGTTCGAATCCTTACAAGGGAAGTATTTTTTTTTTTTATTAAATACTATTTAAGCAAAACTTTATTCACTTCGAATTTTTTTTTTGTTTATTAATTTTCTACATCATCATTTTTATTATTATTAAATACTATTCAATTTTAGCAGAACTTTATTCCTTCGAAATTTGTTGTTGTTTTTTTTTCATTAATTTTCTGCATCATCGTTTTTTTTATTTTCGTAATTTTTGGATATTAGTGCGACATGATAATAAAGGAATACCATTGTTTTTACTTATAATTCAATATTGCGGTTTCTACACACACACCCACACACATATATATATATATATATATATATATATATATATATATATATATATATATATATACTTGTTTATTGTTATATAAACATGTTTACATCCCGCTGCTACAAACAGCCACTTGTATCAATCAAACAACAGATATCATCAGGCAGCGACTTGACTACATTTGAATAGGCCAGTCGCTGCCTGATGATATCTGTTGTTTGATTGAAACAAGTGGTTGTTTGTAGCAGCGGGATGTAAACATGTTTAAATAACAATAAACAGGTATTATCAGCTCTTTTTATTGAGCACTATCTAACAACCTCGTTGAATTAACTAGTCCATTACTTTTGAATAAAAACCCCGAGTATATATATATATATATATATATATATATATATATATATATATAAACAAATGATTAATAAAATATGTTAAAAGACATCTTGAAAAAGAGTTAAAAACATATTTAATTTTAAAAAAGGAAGCACAAGATAAGTGGATAGTCCTTAATCCGCGGAGTTTCGAAGAAATACTCACCTTCTCATCAGAGAACAGGAATTAGCAAAATGCAGGATCGGATTTAAATATATGTAACTCTTGGTTCGTTCGCAATTAATAGTCTTAAAAAACACTGGACGGATGGCTTCCACGTTTTGGTATAATATGTTTACTATATCCAAGTGTGTTTTTATATATTTCTTTTTAATTATAACATTATACTTAATTTTTCTATGATAAATAGGTGGCTTTCTTTGTACCGATAGGCTATTTTTTATTTAGGGGCAATTATTTATTACCGCTTCCTTTCACGTGACCAGTGTGTCCAATTTAGCGGTTTTCCTGCTAGATCTGGAGATTTCGTTTGCAATCTAGCGGGGAATTCTAGAAGATCTGGAGATATTTCGCACCCACCCACCCGCAATTTTAGATTAAAAAATAAAGAAAAGCGCTTGAAAATACTTTAAAACATAAAATAAACTCATTCATGTAAGTAAAAGAAAGTATCATTTATTGATTGCCTTTGGTAACAATTATTTATTTATTATTTGTTTTGTTTTTCACATTTTTTCGGCTAACCAAATCTCGCTATAAAATCAATTTTTCCAATTACATTTTAGGTGGGGAGGGCATTCCAACCTCCGAAGTTTAGTTTAAAATACGATCCAAGCAATCCCACTTAATTTAGAAGTATTTAGTCGAAAATTGTAAAAAGCAAGAAACAACAGTAAAAAAAAACTTATACTAATACAGTAGAATTTAATTATCTACCAACCTAAATACTTTTCACATGCTAAAACAAAGTTTTTTTTCTAATTTCAAAATATGTTGCACCATTATTGTGATGTTTAATTTGCAGTATATTTCAATTTAACTTTTATTATAAAAAGTTTGAGTTTATGATTTGTTTCTTGCAAAAAAAATACCCTCTCTGAAAAAAAAACAGGTAAAACTAGCTTCATAAAATATGTAAGCCTTCTGGGGAGCTAACCGCTTCAATATAATTCCAGAAACATATAGTGAGAAAACACGGAACATTTTATATATTGAATATACTATATTTATAATTTTTTATTGTAGGAAGTTAAAATATGGAGTTTTTTTTTGGGGGGGGGGGTGAATTAGCGATTTTTGAAAATTTCAGATGATAAATGATTTTCCTGATCTCGCGGGTATTTTTAAATTTCAGAAAAGGATATTTTGGTCTCACAGGCTTAATGTAAACATAATGTGTTTACAATATCGGTAAATTTTCAATGGGTTTAATCACATGATTATTGATAATATAACCATGTGATTGAAATTTGATTTAAATTAACCACACGTGGTCGCTTTGCTATCAAATATTCATCGAAAAATTGTAGGGACAGACAATGAATGCCGACGATCAAAGTTTATAAACATTTTCACCCTTCCCTTTACTTAAAAATTCACAAAAAAATCAGGAAATTAACCAATTTTAATGAAAATGTCAGTATTTATCAAATAATGATCGCAGAATGTAATGAACTAATTATTTTTACTTAACTCTTAGTGAAAATGTTTTATTTTGTTTAAACAAAAAATACCTTTACTAAAGTTATGGTTTTCAGTAGTAAATAAAAAAACGCAAGAATTTATTTTTGTTTTTTTATATAAATAAAGCATCGTAATTTGTAACAATAAAAAATAATTTTTACAAGAACATTCCGAAAAAAGCCCCTAAAGTCCGTATTAATGAATTCGATATAACTCGAAGAAAAATAAATTTCTCACATACTATCAGGAAATTAAAGATTCAGTTAGATTCCTATTTCAGTCGCGTAAATTATTTAGGGTGAAATGAGTTTAGGAATTTATAGCCAAACCTAAATATTTTCTTTTTTTTTTGCTTAACAAAATAGCATTAATACAGTAAGTTATGTAAAATTTGCATAGAATGCTCTGCTTTACGGTTGTTGTAAAAATGGAACGGAAATTTGAATTTCGTTCCCTTTTAAATTTGGTACATTTTTACATTACGCCCAACTCATTGTTAACATTCTACACGTAAACTTTTATAGCATTTCGGGTATGCTGGCAAGGTTAGGGGTGTCTATTCTGAAAGACGTTCTAACATGGGAAGATTGGTAGGTGTGTCAAAAATTTCGTGAAAAATAGTGAATAATTCCACCCCGTTTTTCCAAGCTTATAACTCCTCGAAAAATGTAACTCAATCCCTAATTTTTCTTTTCCATTAAAGGGCATGGACCAAGGTTTCATTAAAAAAAAGTGTTTATTTTTAAAAAAGGTTTTAAACTTCGGACTTTACAGGTAAATTTCTAAGAAAACACTACGTTTTTTTTGTTTTAAATTTGAATATATTATTTATTGACCTTTTCTCTTCAATTTCTGATATATAACACTTTGGTGAGTAAATAAATTATTTACTTCTAATAGACATTTCAAAATGGGAGGCGTGAGTTATTCGATCCCATGTCTTTCCAAGCTTATAACTACTCGAAAAATGTAATTCAAGCCCAAATTATTTTTCAATTAAAGGAGCAAGGACCAAGGTTTCATTAAAAAAAAAACAAAAGAAAAAACAAACGACGTGTTTAAAAAACTCCGAACTTCTAAAATAAATTACTTTGTTTTATTTTAAATTTGAATATATAATTTATTGACCTTTTCTCTTCAATTTGTGATATATAAAACTTTGGTGTGTAAATTAATTATTTACTTTTTATTAGACACTTGAAAATGAGAGGGGTGAAAAAAACATTTGTCTAAAATATTATATTGATCCTGAAAATATCGTAAAAATAGAATCAATAGAAAAATTTTGATAGATTTCTAAAGTTTAAAAATTGAAAAATATTGAGTTCGTAAAATGCATTACTTTTTTTAAAATAAAAATTTTTTTCTATTACTTTTAAAACAACTTTAAGAGTTTATTTTGGAAGTATAATCCATAAGAAAATAAACAGCCCACTTTTAAAAGAGAAATTACGAGTTTTTTTTAATATTTTATTCGCAGTTTCGTGATAGAGGTGTCAAGAATTCCTGCAAATATTGTGATACATCTACCAGGTTGGAGTGTTTATTCGTTGTAAACGTACCCGACAACCTATAAATGTCAACATTTTCAATGTGAAAACTGGACTTATGTAAAGAATAACAAAAAGATATACCAAACTGACTTTTTCGTTTAAAAATGGAATTATTTCCCTTTCGTTATTAACTTTTTTTAAAAAATATTTTGTGTTTTATATACATAAAGTACAATTGTTGACTGTTACTGTTTTGATTATATTCGTTTGGGGGGACAATTAAAAAATTAAGAAAGTTTTATCATAATTTATAATCATGATGTTGAAACACTAAATCAACATCTTATTTATTTTTCTGCATAATTAATGATGGAAGTATTTTTCTATTTATTTTCTGAACATCTGTTAAAAAAATAATTTGTACATTCTCATGAAAAAAAGAATCAAACTTTTCTCTGCATTCACATAACTATTTACAGTGTTCATGTAAAGCATTCATCTGTTCTTTTTATAATAAAAATTCCGTTTTCAAAGAAAAACGTTTACTGCCAAATTTCTTTTAAAAAAAGGTGCAAGTTTTCCTGAAAAAAAACTTTCACCTAACAATTTATGGTAAAAAATTAATCTTTTTTTTTTGGGGGGGGGGAATAACTTTTACTGATAAAAAAAATTGCAAAAAATGATAAAAGTAAATAAACAAAGAAAAATACATTTTTTCTTGAGGAATGTGTTCCATTTTAACAAACTAAGCCACAGCAACGCGTGGCCGGGTACAGCCAGTATATATATATATATATATATATATATATATATATATATATATATATATATATATATATATACTTTTTTTAGATAGAACTCCAAGGTTAAATTCAAATTTATATTATTTAGGTTTATTAAATTGTTAGGTGAAAGTAGAAAATAGTTAAATGAAAACCTATCCTTTTGTAGTTGGGCTTTTAAATAATAAATAATAACGCCATTATTTCAATTTACAACTTACCAAATTCTTTCGTAGTGTTTTTCTTTATTCATATAACTGTAAATTTTATATTCTATTTCTTATAAATAGCATTTTTCCGAAATAATTAATTATTTTTTACACCTCATAGTTATGCAGTAGGTGTGTCAAAAATTTCGTGAAAAATATTGAATAATTCCGCCCCGTTTTCCAAGTTTATAACTCCGCGAAAAATGTAATCCAAGTCCTATTTTTTTTTTCAATTACAGGAGCAAGAGCCAAGGTTTCATTAAAAAAAACAAAAAAAACGTGTTTTATTTTATTTTATTTTTTTTTTTAAGTTTTAAATTTCGGACTTTTTAGGTAACTTTCTAAAAAACACTATTTTTTGTTTTAAATGTTATATATTTATTGCTCTTTTATCTTCAATATGTGATATATAGCACTTTGGTGAGTAAATTATTGATTTATTTTTTAATAGATATTTCACAATGGGAGGCGTGAATTAATTTGATCCCATGTCTTTCCAAGCTTATAACTACTCGAAAAATGTAATTCAAGCCTTAATTTTTCTTTCAGTTAAAGGAGCAAGGGGCAAGGTTTCATTAAAAAAAAAAACAAAAGAAAAAACAAACAACGTGTTTAAAAAAAGGTTTTTAACTTCGAACTTTAAATTTCTAAGAAAACACTACTTTTTTTGTTTTAAATTTAAATATATTATTTATTGATCTTTTCTCTTCAATTTCTGATATATAAAACTTTGGTGAGTAAATAAATTATTTACTTCTAATAGACATTTCAAAATGGGGTGGTGAATTAAAAAAAAACGTTTTCCTAAAATATTATATTCGATTTATTGTAAAGAGCATAACATTTCACATTGACTCTGAAAATATCGTAAAAATAGAATCAATAGAAAAATTTTGATAGAATTTTAAAGTTTAAAAATTGAAAAAATACTGAGCTCGTAAAATTCAATTAATTTCATTTCTGTTTTTTAAAAAATAAAAAAAAAGTTCTATTACTTTTAAAACAACTTTAAGAGTTTATTTTGGAAGTATAACCCATAAAGAAAATAAACAACCCACTTTTAAAAGAGACATTACGAGTTTTTTTTTAATATTTTATTCGCAGTTTCGTGTTAGGGGTGTCAACACCTAGTTATGAAGTATTCCATATAATATAATCATGAATAATTATTTTCCATACGATGCCGCCATTAATTTCTGTGAAAAAATTAAAAAAAAAAAAAAAGTTTTTCTTCAGTATGTGCAAAATACTATTTTTGGTTGGGAGTTAAATCCAATTTTTACCGTATATTTTGTTTATTGTCAGATAACAGTAAAAAGTCCTGTTTAAGTTTCCGTTCATTTTATTTTAAGTTACTGTTCTTTCTATATGAGGATTATTTGGATTATTCGCAATACTGCTCTCGTTGCTGATTTCATAAAGGAAGAAAAAATATTTGTGCTCGTGAAAACAAAAATTATAATGAAAAATATGTTCGCGGCGACATTCGCAAATCGAGGTAAATTTGGAGTTAAATAAATTCATTGTAAAAGTCCTTTGAAAGATAAATATTAGTTTCTGGGTCTATTTCAAAGAGAATTCCTAAGATAAATTCCCATGAAATTGAATGAAATAAAAAAAACACCTTGTGGGTACAAAAAGGTTTAATTAGCCTCCAAAAGCGAGAGTCTAGCATGGCTTAAACAAACGAATTCGTTAGGGCGATGATTCTACTGAAGCCGAAAATGACAGAAAGCTACAAATCTGTCTTAAAATTACGTCAGGTAATTGGAGGAAAGTAGGGAGTGCTAGTTTTATTTTCCCCCTGACTCGTGCTTTCTATTGTGAACATTTGTTTAATTTTTACAATTTTTTTTAATTTAATTATTTTTCTTTTGTCCTTTTTTTTAAATTAAAAAGAATATTTTTAAAGATTATATAAAAATTAACTTACACCGTAAGTTTCACGTTCATGAATACCAGGGAAATATTAGATTCTCACATATAATAATTACGCGAATATATTTTTTTCAATTATAATTTTTTGTGTGAAAATATTATATAAACGATTGCTTTATTTAATGATACGGACTTTAAGTGCTTTATATATCACTTATAATATACCCCATATAACATTTCTTATTGTTTAATATAAATAACTCAGAAATTCCAAAGTAAAATATACAAAGAGTGGTAGAAAAGTTCAACCACCAGACAAACTTTCACTATGAATTTGGGTCTTGAAAGGGGGATGTGGAATAATCGGAATTACCTCCCTTGGACTGTTAACCCTCTTTCCTCTTATTGAACTCTTTTGGAACGAGAGACAAAAAAATGTAATGTAATCGAGCCACACGCGGGTTGTAAGAGTGAGTCAATAAATCCTGTCGTATTCCTCTTTTTGTTCTGTTCTTATACTAAACCCTTCCAAACCTTACAATACGGACTTTTCGGTGCTTTATATATCACTTATAATACACATTATTGTTTAATATAAATAAAAGAACCCGCTTTATTTAATGATACGGACTTTTAGGTGCTTTATATATCACTTATAATATAGCCCATTTCTTTGTTTAATATAAATAAAAGAACCCGTACCCCATAGAGCACATTCATTAATGTTTAGAGATACAAACAAATAAAAGAAGGCGTGCCTAATATATCACATTCCTTAATGTTTTAATATAAATATAAATAAAAGAACTGGTACCCAATATAGCATTCATGGAAAAGTGTTTTTTCTTTAATTTAAACAATGAAAATGCTTTTATATATTTAATTTGTAAAATTATATTCGAGAATTTATAGAGAAACCCACAAACGAAAAATATATAAATATATAAAAAAAAATATATTACCAAAAGAAAGATAAATTATTCTGTTACCTGAATAAGTTTTGTGCGTTTGAACATATTTTATTGCATCTATTTAATCTGAAACTCAAGCAGTACGGATTTGGCAAGCTAGGACGAGGAAATGGCCGACATGCAATCATTTAACTGGGAAGTCTCGATAATCGCTTAGATCATGAAAACAAACAAAATATCGATAGAAATTTATCCAATAAATATCACGGTGATACTTATTGGATCAATTTCTTTCAGTATTCAGTTTATTTGTAGAGTTTTAAGCCAGTAGTGACACTTCAAAACATGTTTTTGTTGGTCATATTTTCTTTGTAACTCTGCAACTCCAAGCTACTTTTTTTACGAACGGAATAAAACTTTAAAATACATTAAAAGTACAAAACCTATCCCGATACGTGGAAGAGTTACTTATCTTGCCTTTGGTAATATTTATTTGTTATTTTTTGTATTAGAAAATCGTTTGTTGACTTCTCTGCTAATACATTTTATGAACATTTTTCAGATTAAACATTTATAATTATTTTTTTAAACACTTCATAAGGTATATTCGTAAATTAATTGTTTATATATATGAAGGCACCATAAAAATTCTGAATATATTTGCCCCTCATCGTACGGATTACATGAACTCAAATTTCCTTCTATGCAGATTGTGTGTTATGTTGAATGGTCGGAATATACAACATTTGATTTGTGGTTCACAACGTTGTGTTGTTGCAGTAGAATTGCGTTGTTGACGATTGTTATCATAGATTACTATTCGATTTACTGGCAGAGAAAAAACAGATTTTGTTGCTAAAAAACAGCCGTCCATCATTATAATTATTAAAACACTTAGTTGGAGTCAGTTTTTTTTGTTTTTTTTTGTTCAGACTAATTTTAATTTTTAATTGTCTGAAGATAGCGGTTTCAATCCCACCCAAAGCGTGCCAGATGTTAATTGGTCAACATGTGGTGAGACGACAACAACTACGGATGGCAATGATGGCTGAGAATGCAGTTAGGAGATTCGAAGTTCCTATCCGTCGCGGTTACCACCTGATGAAGGCCAGAGGAATAGTTGGCGGAAACGTTGTGAATAAACAAACCAATAAAAAGATTTAAAAAAAACAACTAATAAAGATGAGACTAATAGTCCGAAATAAAAATTAACATATAATGCTCATCTCAAAAATGAATTCCAATTAAGGAATAATATATATATACAGACTAATTTTGCTTATTTCTAGGTTACATTCAATTTTTATGGTATCTGTTGTTTATTAAATTATAGATGAAACTACAGAATAGATTTTTTTAAGCCACCGCTCCCCTCCCTATGTTAAGTATAGGTTTCTAAATAACTCAATTATTTCAGCACGACCCGTATTTTGTATAAGTGCTCGAAAGTTGTAATTTAATTTATAAGGAGTAAAAGGGTTGTTAATATTTGTTCAATTTCGGATCAATTTATAACACTAAGTGATTTTTATTTTCCCATTAAAATTGAAATATTTTTAATAGTAAATTGCTTTCTTATAGAAAGTAATTTACTATTAAAAATATTTATTCATTTACATATTTTGAGCATTGGTTTAAAATATCAAACGTATAAGTAGCCGTCACAGTCGGCAGCCATTTTGAATGGAAAACTACGCATTTAAATTTCTAGGTTTGTATAACTGTACACAGATTCGAAAAAGTTGTCAAAAAACAAATATATAACAAATAAATGTTATCAAAGGCAAGTTAAGTTACTTTTCTAACTAACTGGATACGTTTTCAGTGTTTTTATTGAATGTAAAACGTTTATTCAGCTCGAAAAACAACTGTGTTTGCCGATGTATTGGAAAGTTAAAAATGGCGGCTGACTCTCTTCGACACGGTAAGTTTGAAAAAAGGAGTTAAAAATAAAAACTAGACAAAATACCGTTACAAACCTACCGAACATATGTCAGTCTATGTCAGGGTAACATATATAGAGTGAATTTCTAACAGTATTTTGTCTAGTTTTTATTTTTAACTCCTTTTTCCCAAACTTAACGTGTGAAAAAGAGTCGGCCGCCATTTTTAACTTTCCAATACATCGGTAAACACAGGAGGTGTTTCGAGCTTAATAAACATGTTACATAAAATAAAAAACACTTAAAGCATATCCAGTAAGGTAGAAAAGTAACTTATCTTGCCTTTGATAACATTTATTTGTTATATATTTGTTTTTTGACAACTTTTTCGAATCTATGTGTACAGTAATACAAACCTAAATTTCTTTACAATTTAAAAATTTTTCAAGCAAGACCTGGTAAACGCCAGATTTGCTAAACGAGAAATCAAAAGTTTCATAGAATAACATTTTTAAAAAATCTTATTTTAAATGCATTAAATTGTTAATTGTTAGGGAATAAAATAAAATATCGAAAAATAAAAACTTACCTTTACTTCTAAGCAATTCAATACGAAAAAAAGGCCATGAAAATTGGATGATTTTTTTTTCAAAACTGTCAATTTTGTTCGTTTTTTTGGGATTTTTTTGGTAAATTCATAAAAATTCGATTCTGCATGTCCAAATCATTAAGAAAAAGCTTTTAAAAATGTTAAAATCAAAAACACGATTGAAACGTGGATAAAAAAATGACTGAACGAATATTGAAAAATTAAAATGAAAATAAAATATCAAGATTAAAAGATATAAAAACAAAAAATGATTATAATGAAACGTTGTAAATTCTTAAAAGTTCGTTAATTACGTGTGAATAAACGTTTTCCGATGATGTTTGCAACGTATTGTCCATTCAAAAGACGAAAATAATTAAAGGTAAAAAAACGAATAAAATTAAGATATCTTTGTTCTGCATTAGCTATATGCTAACGGTCAACACAACAACACTGTCACGAAATTTGCTTTTGCACTGCGACTCGCCACCATCGAAAGATAAGATAGGCAGGCACGATGGGCAATGTTATATTTATGTAAAAATGGCACCACTAAATATGGTTGCTGGACTTTAATAAATGGCTGTAGCTAAATTTTTCATGAAGAAAAAAAAATGCCAAGTTAAAAACGTTTAAAAATCAAGTCATAAAAATGCTAAATTGAAAAAATAAACGAATAAAATTAAGATATCTTTGTTCTGCGTTAGTTATATGTTAACGGTCGACAACAACAACACTGTCACGAAATTTGCCTTTGCACTGCAAGTCGGCACGACTAAAAGATGAGATAGGCAGGTACGATTGGCAATGTTTAATTTATGTAAAAAAATAATGGCACCAGTGAATAGGATTGTTGGACTTTAATAAATGTTTATAGCTAAATTTTTCAGGGGTGGGGAAGCTAAGTCAAAAACGTTTAAAAACACAAAGTCATAAAAATGCTAAATTGAAAATTGTTTTTGTTAATGATACAAACTTGTCCAGTCATAAGATACGCTTAAATATATTTTAATTTATGCAGATTTCGTATTTGTGTTTACCGATGTACTGGAAAGTTAAAAATGGCGGCTGACTCTCTCTTTCACACAGTAAGTTTGGGGGACGGGGTTAAAAATAAAAGCTAAAAATACTGTTAGAAACTCACTCTAATCTGATAGGCCCTGAACTGGCATCTAAGCTTCAGCCTCTGTCCCATCGACGAAATATTGCATCCCTCTGCCTGTTCTATAAATATTTTAGTGGTGAATGCTCTGACGAACTGCAAGCACTTGTGCCCCCACGACATGAACACCCTCGACAAACCCAACAGGCTGCTAAATCCCACCCCCACACTGTAGAGATCCCTAGACGTAAAAAATCTTTCTACTCCAGTAGTTTCTTCCCCAGAACCGCTAGACTTTGGAATTCCATTCCAGGTCCCTGCTTCCCCAAATGTACTGACGTGCAGAAGTTCAAGTGTAACGTGAACCGACATCTTGCTGCCCAAATCCCTATGTAGTACCCCAGTAGTCGTTGCTCCTGATAGTAGCCCCCTACACCAAAGTGGCAATGTGCCTTGTTTGGGGTGAAAATGTAATTAAAGAAAAAAAAACCCAAACAATTCAACATTCTTATAACGACAATTTCAATAGTGATTTTTATATTATAATACATTGTAATGCCACCCGGCCTGTCCAGGTCGTAAACTACGCTTAAATATGATATTTTAGTTCACGCAGATTTCATATTTAATATTATAGATCTATTACCCTATTGATTAATATATTGTACCCGATATATAGTAGTGATTACAAAAGTTAACAAAAAACATGACTCGGGTGCCATCAGCTTGAATAGAAAGCAAAACATCTACCGCTCCAGCTTCATTTGAACTATCGTGAAATGGATAAGAAATAATTAAAAAATGAAATGATTTTAACGTTTAAATGTATATTTACGCATGCGTGGAAAAACAATTTAATCTGCCTTATACATGCGAATTGTATATATTTCTTTTTGATTTTACACCTCAACAATTATTTTTACTTCATAAATTTATTTGGTCGGTAAAAATGATTGCTAAGATGTTAAAATGTAAAATATTTATTGACAATTCGCATATATATATAAATCAAATTTTCAATTAAGCATTTTTTTCTAGTTTTATTTATTTTAAACGTTTTTAACTTGGCCTTTTTTCCTGAAAAATTTAGCTACAAACATTTATTAAAGTCCAGCAATCCTATTCACTGGTGCTATTTTTACATAAATTGAACATTGTCAATCGTACTTGCCTATCTTATATTATTTAGTATGTTTAATAAAAACATTTATTAATTTAACATTTTTATGCTTTGATTTTTAAAACGTTTCTGAAAAAATTAGCTACAGACATTTATTAAATCTAGCAACTATATGTACAAGTGTTATTTTTACATAAATATAACATTGCCTATCGTACCTGCCTATCTCATCTTTCGGTCGTGCCTATTTGCAGTGCAAATGCAAATTTTACGACAGTGTTGTTGTTGACCATTATAATATAACTAACACAGAACAAAGATATCTTAGTTTTATTCGTTTTTTTAACCTTTAATTATTGTAGCCTTATGAATGGACAATACGTTGCAAACATCATTGGAAAACGTTTATCAACACGTAATTAACGAACTTTTAAGAATTTACGTTTCATTATAATTTTTTATCTTTTTTCTTTAATTTTTTTCCTTTTTCAATCCTTTTTATTTATTTTATATATGGAAAACGTTTATTCACACGTAATTAACGAACTGTAAATAATTTACAACGTTTCATTATAAATTTGTATCTTTTTTTCTTTAATTTTTTTTTCTTTTTCAATCCTTTTTATTTACTTTTATATTTATTTCATCCTTTAATCTTTTTTAATCTCATTTTTTTTTATCTCATTTTATCTTTTAATATTCATTCAGTCAGTTTTTTTTAAATCCACGTTTCAATCGTGTTTTTGATTTAACATTTTAAAAAAGCTTTTTCTTAATTATTTGGATACACGGAATCGAACTTGTATGAATTTACTAAACAAATCCTAAGAAACCGACCGAATTTACAGTTTTGAACAGAAACAAAAAAGAAATCATCGAATTTTCATGGCATTTTTTCGTATTGAATTGTTTAGAAGTAAAGGTAAGATTTTATTTTTTGATATTTTATTTTATTTCCTAACTTGAATAATTTAATGCATATAAAAAAATTGGGTGGTCGTGCACTTACTGATCCGCGCTATTTTTTAAATTGTATTTCCAAGTTTAATTAAAGTGTTATTGATAAGTTTTTTTTTTATTCAATTGTATATATACAAAACACCCTCCCCGTGTTAAAAATGGCTTTTTACATAATAACGTTATTAATTCAGCACGGATCAATAAGTGCACTAGTACCAACAATTGTATTTTTTTTTTTATTTCCTAACTTTTAACAATTTAATGTATTTAAAATCAATGTATTTTTATTTTATTACATAACTTTTAATAATTTCTACCAAACTGGATATATTTTTCGTGTTTTTATTCAATGTAACATATTTATTCAGCTCAAAAAACATACAGTATTTACCGATGTATTCGAAAATTCAAGATGCCGTCTCACACCCTCTTTAACACCGTAAGTTTGGAAAAAAGTGTTATAAATAAAAAAATATACAAAATATTATTAAAAACCCGCCGAATATATGTCAACCTATGTCACGGTAACATATATTGATCGAGTTTTTAAGAGTATTTTATCCGGGTTTTATTTATAACATCTTTGCCCACACTTACCGTGTTAAAGAGAGAATCAGACGCCATCTTGAATGTTCCAATACATCGGTAAACACTGTATCGTTTTCGAGCTGAATAAACATGTTACATTGAATAAAAACACGAAAAATATATCCAGTTTGGTAGAAAAGTAACTTATCTTACCTTAATAACATTTATTTGTTATATTTTTGTTTTTTGACAACTTTTTCGAATCTCTGTGTACAGTAATACAAACCCGAAATTTACTATTAAAAATATTCTTTTCTTTATTTTAAGTTTTAAATCGGTTATTTTATTCCTAAAATCATCTCGATTTCTTCTTTGCCGGATAAGTCTTGCTTAAAGGGATTTAAATGGTAACTCTTGTATTTCAATCAAAATGGCTGCCGACTGTGAACTCCAGAACTCCACTTACACGTTCGCTATTTTAAACCGGTGCCTCAATATGTCTACATGGATTTATAGAAAGACATTTACGATTAAAAAATATTTTCTTTATTTTCAGTTTTATTGGATAATAAACATCAGTTTGTGTAAAAAATTGATTCGAAATTGAACAAATATTAACAACCCTTTTCTTTTTTTCAAATTAAATTACAACTGAACTTTTTAGTACTTATGTAGCAGACACAAATGGACCCCTTTTCTTCTCGCGCATTCGCTTCCTCTGAGTGAGTGATGAGGCGCTAGACTGTCCAATCTGAGGACTTGCGCACGAATACAAATTGACCCCTAGGGACCAGACAGCTTCCGGTCCCAGAAGAAAACTCTCTCTTACGCTACCAGCCTTCGTCGGTGCTAGACGCCTGTTCTCTTCGCTGCTCCTACTAAAGGTATTGACGACAGCCGCGGGTTGTAACTACCTCGTAAGGCAGTGGAGACCCGACTCTACTTTCTTCCTTCAGTACGCTTTGCAAATAAACCTTTCCCTTGTTAAGTTGAAGAAGTTGTTTGTCATTGTTCATAGAATTGTGTTATTTTATTTTATTAGGGAAATTCCCTAAAAATGGTGACCCGAACGTGATTACACATTTCCGAACAGACACTTCTTTCGCTTTTTAACAGGGTAAGGCGCGCATTTTAAAAACCAGCACATGGTTTCCAACCACACACATAAACAGACAACGGATTCGGGAGAGCACATTTAAAACTTAAAAAAAAAAAAAAGACGTTATTTCCCTCTCTTCCTTATCGTTTTTTTCCCGTTATATATATATATATATATATATATATATATATATATATATATTATAAACTAAGGAGCATACAAAAAAAAAAAAAAAAAAAAAAAAAACAAAGAAAAAACACCCTTTTCTTTCACAACGGCGGGCTACACATAAAAAAAAGAACGCCAACCTACAAAAAGAGGTGACACTTTCTTGGTGTACGAAAATTCTTATACCAAACTTGAACTTCTAATGCTATTTTTTTCTACCTTGAACATTTCTGCCGTGTTAACGCGCACCGCGCATAAGAAAAAACTCAACAAAAAAAAAAAAAAGAAAAAAAAAAAAGAACTTTCACGAAGTTTTTCCGCATTAGCACTCTTCGGCCAAAATGTAAGTACTTAAAGAGTTCATTTATCTTCAGGTTCACACACATTTATAAAAAAAAAAAAAAAAAAACCCATATTGTCCACATTTTTTTTTTGCTTCACGGCTCTTCCTGATATAATTTTGTTTTAGCTTTATTTCATGGTAATTTTGTTTCTTTCTTCTCCTCCCCCATTAGCCTGTTAAATTTTTTTTTTGTATTGTCTCTGTTTAAAGATTTTCTCCATATTTCTCCTTTCTTCTCCACGTGGTCCATATTCGGCGTCCTTTCAGATTTCGGATACATTATATATATATATATTTTTTTTAAAATATTTGGTATCTACTTTCGGTAGTGACGATGACAACGTTGCCTGCCTTCGCTGGTGACGTCCGGGTTTGATTTGCTCAACTCGAGTCTTATTTTGCGGCGAACAACGTGTCAGAGCAAACGAAGCTGCACATTTTATTCAGTGCCTTCCCCGCGTCATTGACTCCTGTGGTCAAGGACTTAATAACGGACACCCCGTTAAACTCCACTTACGATAGCATAAAACGGGAGGTGCTACTACGGACGTCCGTGTCGGCGGAAAAGCGTTTTCAAACGCTGGTCCATGACGAGCACTTAGGTGACCGCAGGCCGACGGAACTACTCCGTAGAATGAGGGAACTGGCAGAGGACGTCCCTCCTGACAGTGCCTTAATTAAGCAGCTCTTTTTCTCAAGGCTGCCGGCGCAGGTAAAGGCCATACTTGCGCCAATGTTTGAAAAACACACCGTCGATGTAGTAGCAGCATCGGCGGACAAGGTCATGGACTTTGTGAGGGGGCCTACCACCGCGGCGATTCCACAACAGCCTGCTGAGGTACCCGCAGGCACCGCAAATGTAAGACAGGATGCTACATCGGTGGCTATACTAACGGCCATCGAACGCCTCACTAGAGAGGTGAGCAAGCTCAATATGGGCAGGTCGCACTCACCCAGACGCCGCTACAAAAGCCGCTCATCTTCCCCGCACCACCGTCGCCGTGCAAACATGCCGGGACTATGTTTTTATCATAGTCGCTATGGCGCTGAAGCACGGAATTGTAAAATGCCCTGCACTTTTAACAACCAGGGAAACTAAATTGTGGAAAGATGATCACGGCAAACTTTCCACAAAATGCAAATAACCGTGCCTATTTCGTCACTGACGTAAAATCTCAAGCACGTTGCTTGGTAGACACTGGCGCTGTTTGTAGTATATGGCCACTTAGGCTACTTAAAGAAAGGCCACCAGTGTCATTGATAACACTGCAAGCGGTGAACCATTCACCTATCCCCACGTACGGTCAAATTTCACGTTCTCTGGACTTGAATTTACGGAGAGACTTTACGTGGGTTTTCACTGTAGCAGATCTACCGTACCCCATACTAGGCGCGGATTTCTTGCATAATTTTAATTTAATGGTCGACATGCGCAGACGCCGGCTGATAGACGCTAGCACGGAACTTTCCGTCCCTGGCTCGTTATCTAATGCCCCATCTATCAGCCCGGTATTTTTCATTGCCGCTGCAAATGACCCATACCATGAGGTGCTACACTCCTACCCGGAGTTAACCAATTTAAATTTTGTGGTGAGCAAACCCACGCACACCACAAAACATCATATTGAGACCACAGGTGCTCCTGTGTTCTCACGCCCTCGTCGCCTTCCTGTGGATAAACTTAAAGCAGCGAAGGCAGAATTTAATCATATGCTACAGTTGGGAATTATACGCCCCTCGTCCAGTCCTTGGGCTTCCCCTCTGCATATGGTTCCAAAACGAGACGGAGATTGGCGTCCAACTGGGGACTATAGACGACTCAATGCCATGACGGTACCTGATCGTTACCCAATCCCGCATATTCAGGACTTTGCTTCCTCTCTGCATGGCTGTAAGACTTTCTCTAAGCTAGATCTGGTTAAGGCTTACCATCAGATCCCGGTGAATCCGGCCGACATACCCAAGACTGCGGTTACAACCCCATTTGGAGCGTTTGAATTTCTTACTATGCCTTTCGGCCTACGTAACGCTGCCAGTACTTTTCAGCGCTTTATGGATGAAGTAGTGCGTGATTTAGATTTCGTCTATAACTATATAGATGACATTCTCGTGGCTAGTGCCTCACCTGAGGAACACGTCACTCACCTCCGCCTACTTTTTGAACGGTTTCAGCAATACCAAGTGAGGATTAACCCTGGTAAATGTGTTTTCGGTGTTACGTCACTAGTTTTCCTGGGCCACATTATCAGCCCAGACGGTATATCTCCGTTGCCGGAAAAGGTGAAGGCTCTACAAGACCTTCAACCGCCCACTTCACTTCGCCAACTTAGGCACTTCCTTGGTCTGTTGAATTACTACAGACGCTTTATCCCACACTGTGCGGATCTCTTAGCTCCTCTTTCCGACCTGTTACGTAACAGGAAGAAGAAAAACGAGCAGATCTCACTTAATGAGATCCAACTTAAAGCATTTGCGGAAGTGAAAAATAAACTAGCGACGACATCTTTGCTGGCACATCCTGTACCCGATGCCCAGTTTTCACTGGTCGTTGATGCATCGGGCACAGCTGTAGGTGCAGTGCTGCAACAGCAGCACCAACAACAGTTACAACCTCTAGCATACTTTTCGCGACAGCTGAAACCGGCCGAACAACGTTACAGCACGTTTGGCCGCGAACTACTGGCAATGTACCTCGCAGTGAAACACTTCCAACATTCACTCGAGGGCCGACAATTTGTGATCTACACCGATCACCGTCCGCTTACATACGCACTGCGTGCTAAGCCGGACAAATATTCTCCCCGCGAAACACGTCATTTGGACTTTGTTTCGCAGTTTACTAGTGATATCCGACATATCGCGGGTGAGCAGAACGCAGCAGCAGACGCATTGTCTCGCCTGCCCATCAATTCTCTGTCCTCACCATCGGATATCGATTTGCAACAGATGGCCTTAGACCAGCCAAGTCTGGACACGTTGGATCCATCGTCACCTGAATTCGGGACTTGCAAATTCGCATATCTGCCCGTGCCTACTTCTGACACGCAGATCATCTGTGACACCTCAACGGATTCACCTCGACCATTCGTTCCAACGACCCACCGTAGAGTTGTTTTCGACACTCTACACAACCTGGCACACCCCGGACGCAAAGCCACAGTAAAGCTGATTACAGCTAGATTTTTCTGGCCTAACATGAGGCGTGACATCATTGCTTGGTCACGTTCCTGTGTATCCTGCCAAAAATCAAAGGTGCACGAGCATATCCGCGCACCCCTTGGAACATTCAGCACCCCAGACGCTCGGTTTAGCCATGTTCACATTGACTTGGTTGGACCATGGCCGGTCAGTCAGGGATTCACTTATCTCCTGACCTGCATAGACCGTTTCACACGGTGGCCAGAAGCCATCCCACTTAGTGACATTTCGGCTGAATCTGTAGCGCGAGCCCTTATATCAGGCTGGATATCGCGCTACGGAGTTCCCACTACAATCACCACTGATCGTGGTGCACAATTCGAATCCCACCTATTCCGGGAACTGTCCAAGATCCTCGGGATCACTCGCATTCGGACAACAAGCTATCACCCTGCTTCAAATGGGATGATAGAACGCTTCCATCGCCAATTGAAAGCTGCATTACGCGCTTACCCTGATCAACAGCGATGGAGCGAGTACATACCGGTCATCCTTCTTGGCTGTCGGGCATCAATCAAGGAGGACCTGAGATATTCCGCAGCCGAACTGGTCTATGGAGCACCTCTATCGTTGCCAGGTCAGATGCTGACCCCGATAGAGGATATATCAACTGACACAGCTCTATATGTCAACAGACTACGAGCTTATCTCAGTAAGCTACCGCCGATGCACCCTAGGGAACAGACCATTAAATCTTTGGTTCCGAAGGACATAGCGACATGGACTCACGTGTTCCTTAGAAAGGACGCAGTAAAAGCCCCCCTAACTCCACCTTACACTGGCCCTTATCGCGTGCTTTCACGCACTGATAAAACTTTTATCCTAGACATTAGTGGTAAAAAAGAGACAGTATCGGTAGATAGGGTAAAAAGAGCCTTTCTGGACACATTAACACCTGAGCCACACATTCCTCCAACATACACACAGCATAATCATACACCTGAGGTAAATGTTCCACGTGAGAACAATTATGTGACCACTACACGTAGTGGTCGACGGGTACATTGGCCGAAGAGACTTTGCAAAACAGTGTATTTCTGTTGAAAAAGAACATTTTTTTCTTCTCTCCTTTTTAGAACAGAACGTTTTGTGCAAATATTCCAACTTTTCACAGAAAAGTAAGAACATTTTTTTTTTCTGCAAGAAAATAACCTAAAGAGACGGACATTTCTTATTGTATTTTTCTTTCTGCTATTTGTTATGCTACCTTTCTCTCTGTCGGCTTTCAGCCTAAGCAGGGGGTTATGTAGCAGACACAAATGGACCCCTTTTCTTCTCGCGCATTCGCTTCCTCTGAGTGAGTGATGAGGCGCTAGACTGTCCAATCTGAGGACTTGCGCACGAATACAAATTGACCCCTAGGGACCAGACAGCTTCCGGTCCCAGAAGAAAACTCTCTCTTACGCTACCAGCCTTCGTCGGTGCTAGACGCCTGTTCTCTTCGCTGCTCCTACTAAAGGTATTGACGACAGCCGCGGGTTGTAACTACCTCGTAAGGCAGTGGAGACCCGACTCTACTTTCTTCCTTCAGTACGCTTTGCAAATAAACCTTTCCCTTGTTAAGTTGAAGAAGTTGTTTGTCATTGTTCATAGAATTGTGTTATTTTATTTTATTAGGGAAATTCCCTAAACTTATACAAAATACGGACCGTACTAAAATAATTGGGTTATTTAGAAACCCATGCTTAACATAGGGAACGGTGGCTTAAAAAAACTATTCTGTAGTTTTATCTATAATTTAATAAACAACAGATACCATAAAAAAAACAAATGTTGTACATTCCGACCATTCAACATTACACACAAACTGCATAGAAGGAAATTTGAGTTAATGTAATCCGTACGATGATGGACAAATACCCAAGAAATATATTCAGAATTTTTATGGTGCCTTCATACATATAAACGATTCATTTACGAATATACCTTATGGGGTGTTAAAAGAAATATGTATAAATGTTTAAGCTGAAAAAAAAAATGTTCATAAAAAGGTATTAGCAGAGAATCCAACAAACGGTTTTTTAATAAAAAAAAAAAAACAAATAACAAAAGAATGTTACCAAAGGCAAGATAAGTTACTCTTTTACGTATCGGGATACGTTTTGTACTTTTAATGTATTTTAAAGTTTTATTCCGTTCGAAAAAAAGTAGTCTCGTGTTGCAGAGTTACAAAGAAAATATGACCAACAAGAACATGCCGTCTTTGAAGTCTCCATACTGGCTTAAAACTCCACAAACAAACTAAATACTGAAAGAAATTTATTCAATAAATATCACCGTGATATTTATTGGATAAATTTCTATCGGTATTTTGTTTTGTTTTCATGATCTAAGTTATTATCCAGACTTCCCAGTTAAATGATTGCATGTCGGCCATCTTCTCGTTCTAGCTTCCCGAATCGGCTCTACTTGAATTTCAGATTTAATCGACGCTTTAACATATGTTCAATCTCACAAAACTTATTCAGGTAGGTAACAGAATAATTTATCTTTCGTTTGGTAATATTTATTTTTTATATATTTGAATTTTTTACGCATTTTTCGTTTGTGGGGTTCTCTATAAAATTCCCAAATATAATTTGACAAATGCAATATATAAAAACATTTTTATCGTTTAAATAAAAAAAACAACAACATTTTTTTTCATGAATGTTATTTTGGGTACCAGTTCTTTTACTTATATTTTTATTAAAACATTAAGGAATATGCTATATGGGTACGAGTTCTTTTATTTATATTATATTATATATATATATATATATATATATATATAATGGGTTAATAAATTCCAACGAAAGAAAGATGTATATTTAAATAAGGGAGTAGTCACCAACAGTGTGTATTTTTAACATTATTTTATTATTCCGTGTCTTGGTTTTTCATTGAGAATTATGTTTGGATCATTGTAATAATGTTTTTAAGTCATTGAAATCGTTTACGTACGTTTCAGACGGTCTGATGCGTCCTCGTCAGAAATTATTTTCAAATGTGTAAAAATGGCGATTTTCGTAGTTAGTTTGACGTTTTTCCAAGGGGTGGAGGCTTTTAAGTGTTTATTATACATTGGTATGCTGAATTTTTATTGCTTTTTTTATTGGTTTTTTATTTGGTTTGTCCGGGGAGATTTTGACCTCGCTGTATTAACAGGGTTCGTAAACTACAGGAGTTTCAAAGGAAAATTTAATTTTTTTGTTTTTCATCTGATTATATATATATATATATATATATATATATATACTTTGAAAATGGTAATCTTGAATTAAAGTATATACCATTTATTTTATTTATATCATCAAGTCACAGTAATGTCAAAAAATGACGAAATAAACGATGATGTAGAAAATTAATTATTAGCAAAAACAAATTTCGAAGTCACTAAAGTTCTGCTAAAATGCCCAGCATTAAAAGAAAAACCTTTCCTTGTTACGATTCGAACTCTTCGGTTTCTTTTATTTAGCAAATCTCAATTTTCGTCAATTGTATTCAAAACGTATTTTCATTTATTGTATTTATTTGCTTCCCCACCAAAGCAAATTTGGCACAAGGCAGTTTTTAATGTGGGGTAAAACTAGAAATCCGTTTGCTCTCATATTTTGCAAGAATGATTGTATCTACTCTAACTGTGTTTTTTAATATTAAAAAGTTAAAAATATTACCATATTAAAAAAAAAACTTTTTTCGACATCGTTACTTTCCGTTCCGATGTCATCCGAGACTACTTACTGGAAATACTTCCGGTTTATATTGACTATACTTTCGTTATTCCTATTCAGTGACGTTCCATATCGATAAGTATACCATACCATATATACGATAAGTATATAAGTATACTTGTTGCATTCATTTGTTTTTTTCTTCTGTTTTTTCTTTACGTGTTCCTTCCTGGCATAACAAAATAAAAATAACAAAATAATATCAAAAAAAACTATATACACCAGTTTTGTTTATTGTTTAAATACTTGCAAAAAAAATTAATACACACAAAAAAAGTTTGTTTCACTTTTTCTAAACTATAAAAAATACTTTAACAAAAAGTTGCTGGTTAATTTTTAGGACTTGCCCCAGCGTATTATAAACACCTTAGCGTCTCCAGATTAAAACTGATTTAAGATTAAATACTACCCAAACATCGAAAGTCGTTCTTAACATGGGAGGTATCCCGAAAGCTGTTTTTAACATGGGGATGTTAGGGTGGTTACAATACGCTGGGGCAAGTTGTAAAAACTAACGAACTGGCTATTATTTATTGCAAAAATTGCGTAGAATTTATTTATTTGACAAACAAATGACAGTTTCTAAAAACATTTAATAAGAAATACAGATAAACGGTAGTTTTCTTTATTATTTTTTGTGTTTTTTTCTGTTGATGTTTTGTTTCTATATTTAACATTTTACTTTATAGTCATTTCACATAGCTTTGTTATTTTTACATCGGCAACGCTCGGCTATATCCGATTGTTTACGTCATGCGCCGGTAAAAGCAGAACATCGAGAAAATAATTACACAATATTTAAAAGTTAATTCATTGTGGATTTATTCACACAATTGTTTTGGAAAATAAATATTTAAAATAAACTAGCGCTTATGCACGTATGGTGCCGTGCTATTTTTTAAAATAGTATTTTCGTGTTATGTTCAAGTTTTACAATATGTTTTTTGTTTATTAAATTGTTAGGTGAAAGTACAGATAACCCGGTCGGTTTCTAATGTGTGGCAAACCTAGCTCCCGAGAAAAGGGTACTCTGGATAATAACAAAAATAAAAGTTGCCTCAGTCTCGAAGGATTTCTCGTCTACTGATCGAGTAAAAAACCGTGAAGTGTAATTTCCCTCCCTTTCTCTCTCTATCTTTTCCTCTCTTAATATCTCTCTCCATCCATCTCTTCCTCTCTCTCTCAATCTCTTTATCTCTATATCACTCTCTCCATCTCTATACGAGCACCTTTCTCTCTCTAACTTCCTCTCTCTCCCCCTTCTCTTCTTTTCTCTGTTTTGCTCTCTCTGTGTGGCTAACTCTTCCCTCTATCTCTCTCTATCTCCCTCTCTTTCTCTATTTCCCTATCACTGTCTCTTTTCTATCTATCTATATATTTCTCTCTATCTGTCCATATTTAATCCCTCATCCTATTTTAGTCTTCTAAGGCATTGTCAAAACATGGATAAATCCTATTTTAGTCACCTAATTTACTTATTCTGAGATTATAAGTTATTTAGAAATTACTGCTATCTTGAACAGCACCAGGAGTAACTGGTAAAACCTTTCTAATTACATTGACTTTGGCAGCTATTCGGTGACAAAATGGCATAGCCTTAGCCCTTGATGCATGCGGTATACCTACGACCTTGCTACCAAGTAGACGAACTACTTATTCTACTTTGAAACTACTATTAAACATTCAATTTTACAATAATCCCATATTAAACATCCTCTAAACATCTACTATGGGAAAAATATTGCATAAAATGCAAACTTATTGTTTGGGATGAATGCAAAATGACACGCACAAAATCACTTGAGGCTTCTGATCGATCCTTGCAAGATTTGCGTGGTAATGTCAGACCATTTGGGAATGCAGTCATATTGCTTGCAGGAGATTTCAGACAAATGTTACCTGCTGAGTTAAGGGCGAAATTCTTTGACTCTTCTGTAATTTTATTACATAAAAAGAAGAGTTGGTTAAAAAGGTTTTTCCAGATATTCAAATAAATTATATGAATTCTACTTGATTGAGTGAACGAGCTATTCCTGCAGCTCAATACAAAGACGCCCATGCTATTATTCAACGTAAAATTCCAAGTGAGGTAGTCAAATACAAATCCACCGACGCTGTTGTGGAAGCGGATAAAGTGGTTAATTATCCAACAGCTAGATTTGCCAGGTATGCCACCGCATGTACTGCAACTGAAAACTGGCGTACTAATTATCATGTTATGAAATAAAAACCATTACAAGCTTTGTAATAACACATGGCTTGCAGTAAAAAATTAACAAACAATATCATAAAAAAGCAATCTTAACATGACCTTTCATATGTGAATATATCTTCATTCCACGCATTCCTATGATCCCATTTCCAATTTTAGTGTCATTTGCAATATCCATCAACAAAGCTCAGTGAAAAATATTTAAAATTACGTGGCTTACAGCAATGCACTGACTGTTTTTTCACATGGACAATTTATGTTACATGTTCAAGAGTCACCAAACCAGAAAATCTCGATATAAACTAAGAAAATGAAAAACATAAACTGTGTACCGATACGAAATGGGAAATCAAACCTATTAGAAACATGCATTTCCTCATTTTGGAATTTTTCAATTGCGCCAATTTGATCCACATCAACGCGTGGCAGGTTACAGCTAATATAATATAAAATTATATTTCAATCTTGTTTTGTCAGCATTTACTCTCTTTGCCTTTACTAAAGAATCCATATATCAGTGGAAGTATCCGTTTATATCTGATGAATATCATTAAAATGTTAAATATTTCCAATTTGTACAAAAACAACGGAGATATTAATCATAGTTTTGAATGTCCGAGATATAAAGGCTAATTATTATAGTTCTGATTGTATCAATATAATAGATACTCATCATAGTTATGATTGTATCAATATAATAGATACTCATCATAGTTATGATTGTATCAATATAATAGATACTCATCATAGTTATGATTGTATCAATATAATAGATACTCATCATAGTTATGATTGTATCAATATAATAGATACTCATCATAGTTATGATTGTATCAATATAAAAGATATTCATCATAGTTATGATTGTGTCAATATAAAAGATATTCATCATAGTTATGATTGTATCAATATAAAAGATATTCATCATAGTTATGATTGTATCAATATAAAATATATTCATCATAGTTATGATTGTATCAATATAAAATACATTCATCATAGTTATGATTGTATCAATATAAAAGATAATCATCATAGTTATGATTGTATCACTATAAAAGATATTCATCAGTAAATAGTTTTTTCCTTTGCAGATGTTCCTGCTTGAACGCTCGCATTAAATGTGAGCGATCCAATATTTCCATTTAATACTTGATACAGAGAAGATCCTATAGTTTTGGGGAAAACATTTAAACTGACATCTGTTGCAAAAGTATCGCAAATTCTTATATTTATCAACTCTTCATAAAAAAATCTGAACAATTTGTAATAAACATCTTGTAAAACATCTACAAAAAATTCAAAAATATCTCAAATTCTAATATTTCAGAAAAAAATCTGTATAATCGTTCAGAATTATCTTGCTATTCTTGCTTCACAAAATCATAATTACTTAAACGTACAAGTATACGTTAAATATAAACCATATTTTTGTTCAGTGTGTGAATATACTTCTACTAAAAAAGACATTTAGTGCGACATATTATGAGTCGTACAAGAGAAACCCCTTCTTGTAAAATATGTGGATTATTTTTTTCTAAGAAAACAATTCTAATGCGACATATGATATGCCCCGCTGAGGAAACATCATATTCTTGTGAATTATGTGACTTTGTCTGTCATGATAAACAAAAGTTAGCAAGACATATGAAGACACACTCTGGCGAAAGGCCATATTCTTGTGAACAATGTAAACATTCTTTTTCTCAAAAATCAAGTTTAGTTACCCATATGAGAACACACTCTGGCGAAAGGCCATATTCTTGTGAACAATGTAAACTTTCTTTTTCTCAAAAACCTCATTTAGTTAGACATATGAGAACACACTCTGGCGAAAGGCCATATTCTTGTGAACAATGTAAACATTCTTTTTCTCAAAAATCAAATTTAGTTAAACATATGAGAACACACTCTGGCGAAAGGCCATATTCTTGTGAACAATGTAAACATTCTTTTTCTCAAAAATCAAGTTTAGTTAAACATATGAGAACACACTCTGACGAAAGGCCATATTCTTGTGAACAATGTAAACTTTCTTTTTCTCAAAAATCAAATTTAGTTACACATATGAGAACACACTCTGGCGAAAGGCCATATTCTTGTGAACAATGTAAACATTCTTTTTCTCAAAAATCAAGTTTAGTTAAACATATGAGAACACACTCTGGCGAAAGGCCATATTCTTGTGAACAATGTAAACTTTCTTTTTCTCAAAAATCAAATTTAGTTACACATATGAGAACACACTCTGGCGAAAGGCCATATTCTTGTGAACAATGTAAACATTCTTTTTCTCAAAAATCAAGTTTAGTTAAACATATGAGAACACACTCTGGTGAAAGGCCATATTCTTGTGAACAATGTAAACATTCTTTTTCTCAAAAATCAAGTTTAGTTAAACATATGAGAACACACTCTGGCGAAAGGCCATATTCTTGTGAACAATGTAAACATTCTTTTTCTCAAAAATCAAGTTTAGTTAAACATATGAGAACACACTCTAGACTTCAAGTGTCAGCCCCAGGTCGTGGGCCCCTTGATTTCTGAGAACTTCGACTGAAGTAAAATAAAACAAAGAGCGAAAGGCCATATTCTTGTGAACAATGTAAAATTTCTTTTTCTCAAAAATCAAATTTAGTTACACATATGAGAACACACTCTGACGAAAAGCCATATACTTGTGAACAATGTAAACATTCGTTTTCTCATAAGTCAAATTTAGTTAGACATATGAGAACACACACTAAGAGAAGCGGCCATAATAGAGGTCAGTGTACCCACTGATACAGGGCTTAACAGAACTGAGAAGGAAAAGATAACAAAGTATCAAGGACTTATGTATGATATGAAATTAAAAGACGTTTCAATTATACCAGTTATCATAGGAGCAACTGAGCATATGAAAAATAACTTTAAAACGTACATAGCAAGCATACTCGTTGAACCAAGTGCAAGTGAAATACAAACGATTGCACTGAAAGGGACGGCTAGAATCCTGAAAAGATCTCTTGGTTGGACTCACTAAAATAGGGGTAAACGTCAGACATCTGGTTGGATGCCCCATCCCCTAGAAGAAAAAGTTTAAGAAAAATGAAAAAAAAAGAGAGAACTTGAATGGGAGAGAACGTGAATACCTACTAGACACTGTCCTCGAGTGTCTAAGGTCTCTCTGTTCAGGGGTTTGTCAGAACAATCTGGCATGAGGATACTTTTTCCATAGAAGTAAACCCTGACCAAATATTCAAAATCACATTTTGTATTCGCTGCCAAAATAATATCTCCTCAATATGGCTAACCCACATTAGCTTTTACGAGGAATGGTGCACCTTCTTCAAGTAATGTTACCTCAAGTAATAGCACGAAACTGGATACTCCACCAGACTAGATAAATTCTTGTCCTGGAATCCAGTAAGACCAAGAGACCAACATGAAAGATATACTACAACGTATAAAAATGGTTAATTGGGGAGAGGGAAATTATGTTCTCAACTTCTTTATTAACTCAGTGTTTGAGAGATAAAGAACTTAAATTGCACATTCTCATATCTATGTATCTCATATAGAGTTCAAGTGTTAGCCCCAGGTCGTGGGCTCCTTGACTTGTGAGAACTTCAAGTGAAGTAAAATAAAACAAAAGAAGAGAAATGAGTATACAAAAAGGGAACTGAAGACAAGACTAGAAGGATGACAACAACATAAGAGAGCAATGGCTTAAAAGTGACAAATTTCCATTTGATGAAGAACGATTAATTATAGCTGCACAAGACCAAGGCTTACACACAAATGGATTTAAGAAAATGGCTGGTCTGCAAAAAAAAAAAAAACGACCAATGCAGATTCTGTCACTTAGCTGTTGAAAGCCCAAGCCACCTAATGTTTGGATGCAAGATCCTTCTAGCCGATGGTCATTACACTGCTCGCAATAACAAAGTATGTAGATACTTACATTGGAAGATCTGTGGAGAGATGCAACTATATCGTCGAATATCTGGGAACATGATCCACCAACGATAACATCAAATGGAAATGTGACAGTGTTCTACGACAAAGACATACAGGCAGGCAGATACATAAAAGACAAGGCCATCAAGCCAGATATAGTAATATGGAACAAGCCAGAAAAAAACTGCAATCATTATCGATGTCACAGTTCCAAACGACTTTGGTCTTAATAGAGCAGAACGGGAAAAAATAACAAAATATCAGGACCTTAAAATGATCTAAAAGCAATATGGTCTCTGAAAGAAATAAACATCATACCAGTTGTGACAGGAGCAACTGGCCTAATAAAAAGAATCTTCATAAATACTTAGAAGCAATCCCGGGAAGACCAAGCTGTAACGAAATACAAATAGCAGCCATAAAGGGAACAGCGTCTATTCTTAAAAGAGCCCTCGGATATAAATTTAACTTATAATAGAATCAAGTGTTAGCTCCAGTGTTGATCTCTTCAAACTAACAAAAGTGAAATAAAATAAAAAGCGAAAAGCCATATTCTTGTGAACAATGTAAACATTATTTTTCTCATAAATCAAGTTACGTTAGACATATGAAAACACACACTGGCGATTATATATCAGGACAAATAACAAAATATCAGGACCTATAAAATGATCTAAAAACTACATGGTCTCTGAAAGAAATAAACATTATACCGGTTGTGATAGGAGCAACTGGATTAATAAAAAAGAATCTTCATAAATATTTAGAAGCAATCCCTGGAAGACCAAGCTGTAATGAAATACAGATAGCAGCCATAAAGGGAACAGTTTCTATTCTTAAAAGAGCCCTCGTATATAAATTTAAATCATAACAGAATCAAGTGTAAGCTCCAGGAGGGAGCCCCTTGATCTGAACCATACGTGGAAAATAACAGTGCAACTTTTCCCAGTGATACTACTACAGGCAGCAACACTATGCTGGAGAATCCACCAGACCAGACAAATTCTGATCTTGGACTCCGGCAAAACCAAGCAAAGACCACAAGAAAACGTAATTATAAAACAGTGAATTGGTCGATTGCGGAAGAGAAGAAACTTTTACTGCTTCAAATACTCAAGATTTAAAAAATGGGGTTGATGCAAGGACAAAATATTCGAGGGCCAAATAAAAAAACGGATCTACCAAGAGAAAAACTGGAGGCAATTACAACCAAAAATTACTCTCTATAGTCTCACAAATTGATAAATATATACCTCCACATGAGATTTATGAGATAATGGAGAGAGCCATAATAGTGGCTGAAACTGACTTCAATTCCCAAAAAGACTAGGGAAAACACCATGAAACACAGTGGAACCGGGATGAAAAGTGTACCCCTATATGGGCAATGGAGTATGCCAAAACCAAATATACAGGGCTGAAAGAACGGTGTGCAGAATTGCAAAGAATTTTCTACCACCATTGCTCATACAAAAATAACATCTTAAAGGGAAGACAGACTTCCCAGAAATCCAACTTTTTGATGAGTGGAACATTCTCGTATGATGAGATTGCAGAACTAAAACGTTGCACTCACCAGATGGCGACAAACGGGGAGTGCCCAATCGATAACCCCGTCCCCATACAGGAACCTAACCAGACAGTCAATATATATAGCCTAGCAACAAACCCTGCGGCACAGGCACGTGACACAATGGAGAGATCTCCACTGAAAGAAGAACCCACCAAAATCTCTTCATCAATGAATGGCCTGTCAAAGAAACAAGACCACCAGATTCTGAGGAGACGACAGAGCCAAAATAATACTCAAAATCTACGGATAGATGCAGAGCAGATTGAGCTAGAGAACCTGCTGGCCAATCAAATTGAAAGAACTAGGCATCTACAACTACAAGACCGACCCAGACTTGTCCAAATAAGGATGACCAAGGCCTTCAAACATCTCGCTGTAAAAGTTAACGATGCCCTCTCTAAGTTAGTAGCAACTGATGATTCGTTAACAGAAATTAACCATGCAACATATGGGATTGCATGATTTATCCAAACAAAACTCCTTCCCCAAACATCAGAAAAGAAAAAAGGAGCACATAGGAGGCCTAAACCAAATGAACCAGTCTGGAAAACTAAACTCCAAATAAGGACAAATGGTCCGAGAAAAGAAATATCCCAGATATCTTCTTTCCTGCGGAGCGAAAATCCCGGACAAAACTTAAAGAAAAAGGTGAGAACTTTAAAATCTCGATACTCCCTTCAAATCAGGCAAAAATGAAGGGCTTACCTGCACAAATAAAAAATAAGCAACAAAAAATTGAGTCCAGGTCCATAAACAGGTTGTTTGACAGAAACCCAAGGATAGTGTACCGAAATCTCATCAGAGATAATATCAAAGTAACATCACCACCAACACAAGAACAGATCGATAAATTCTGGAGGCCATTGTATGAGGACCCAAAACAACATCGGGAGAGGGAGTGGATAGGCACAATAAAAGGATCAGTCAAGGGCAAGGAAAAAATGCCAGAGTTGGAAATTACCAAAGCAGCTTTAAATAAAAAGATAATCCACTACAACAACTTCAAAAGCCCAGGAATTGATAACATTCCAAATTTCTGGTTAAAAAAAGCTGACGGTACTACACCAACACTATGCCCAGCATTCAACCGAATTATTGGTGGCAAAGAAGAACCACCAGAATGGCTCACTATTGGCAAAACAACTCTTATACCCAAGAGCCAGGAAACACATTTGCCAAATAAATACCCGCCTATCTGCTGCCTTTCAACCACATACAAATGGCTTACTGGAATAATTGCCGATGCAATTTATCAGCATGTGACCGATGGTAAATACCTTGAGAAGGGGGCACGAAAAACAAGCTTGGGACAAAAGATCAACCATTTTTGAACAAAACAATCCTGAAAGACTGTAGGACGCGACAAAGAAACCCGTCAATGGCCTGGATTGACTACAAAAAGGCATTTGACAGTCTGCCTCATTCCTGGATAATGTGGTGTCTGGAGCTGTATAATGTCCATGATAACATAAGATCTTTTATTACAAAACAAAGGATAATGTGGCAAACATCTATTTAACTACGCCACATGGAAGGGACAATACATTCTTCAAATATTAGCATCCAGCGAGGCATATTTCAAGGCGATATCCTATCACCACTACTATTCTGCGTTGCAATAGATCCACTCAGCAAGCTTCTAAAAAATGTGATGCTAGGTACAATCTCAGTAGAGGCGGAAAATAGATGAAAGTAAAAGAGTGAATCATTTAGTTTTCATGGACGATCTAAACCTCTATGCAGAGAAAGAAAAAAACACTTGTCTCCCTGATAGGAATTGTGAAAACGTTCTCAGAGGATATCTGCATGGAGTTCGGATTTGACAAATGTGCTAAATGCACAATAAAAAAGGGAAAAAAACAACATCCGAACATCTTCGAATCAATGACAACCTCATTGAAGATTTGAAAGAGGATTCCACATACAAATACCTATACAATATATACAATATAATATATACAATACTTAGAAGCTATCCCTGGAAGACCAAGCTAAGGAAATACAGATAGCAGCCGTAAAGAGAACAGTGTCTATTCTTAAAAGAGCCCTCGGATATAAATTTAAATCATAACAGAATCAAGTGTTAGCTCCAGGAAGGAGCCCCTTGATCGCTTCAAACTAACAAAAGTAAAAAAAAGGGAAAACCCATATTCTTGTGACGTGTGTGTGTATGCTTTTAATTTATTCTAGAATATACATTTAGTGATTGTAGATAAAAAAGAACAAGCAAGGTGTAGGAGAAAGTGGTTCTGCATCAACAATTAATTGTTGCTTTACAAGATCCTCAACAACCAATTGTTGCTTTACAAGATCCTCAACAACCAATTGTTGCTTTACAAGATCATCAACAACGAATTGTTGCTTTACAACATCAACAACCAATTGTTGTTTTACAAGATTATCAACAACTAATTGTTGCTTTACAAGATTATCAACAACCAATTGTTGCTTTACAAGATTATCAACAACCAATTATTGCTTTAGAAGATTATCAACAACCAATTATTGCTTTAGAAGATTATCAACAATCAATTGTTGCTTTACAAGATTATCATCAACTAATTGTTGCTTTACAAAATTATCATCAACCAATTGTTGCTTTACAAGATTAGCATCAACCAATTGTTGCTTTACAAGATTATCAAGAACCAATTGTTGCTTTACAAGATCATCAACAATTAATTGTTACTTTACAAGATTATCAACAACCAAAAATAAGGGTTAAAGAAAGTAAGAGAAAATTTAAATCTTGGTCTCGATTGATTACAAATGAGAATTCACACGATACAAAAATGATCCAAAGATATAACTCACACACAGGAAATACCTTCAGGAATATAAAAATAGTTTCCATAATATTTGTCTTCAGAAAAAAATGCCACTATATAATAAATTTAAAAACTGTTTAACCAGACTGTGGATTAGTAAGGAAGCCACAGAAGAAATGGCTGGTAAAAGGCTATACAAACTACATAGCAACAACGAGTCAGATACTAAACTCTATGACAATACAGACCAACCTACTTACTCACTGCCACACACTATTACATATTGTTACTCTGTCAATAGCACACACCTGACCTTGCATCCATGAACAATTGTCTATCAATAAAAATACATGAAGTGTTTAGACATCAAACACCATTTGCTGATTAACATGACAATTATTGGAGGTAATCGAACAAAGCAAGGAGATTATTACTGGGATTGATTAACAAAATGTGTATAAAAAAAACCCTGCTACTTAATAAAAGCGAGAATGCTTAAAAATATTAAAAATGAGACAATCCTTTCAAAACCAATTGTATCAAAACTTTGAAAATAAACTATACTATATGTTGTGTGTATTGGCATATACTTAATAAAAATTAGTTACCTTCATAACATATTGTATAGAAACTCTCTCATAAAATCTGTTGTTATTTTGTATTTCAGTTATTGTTTGATCAGCTGGAGACAAACTTGATAAAGTTTTAATATTTAGTAGTTGATAAGGTCAGCTGTGTTTTATGCAGTGAATTGGAGACTCTTTTTGTTAAATATTTGTCCAGCAAATGATGTAGTGAGTGTTGTGGTTGATACAACACTTTGATCCAACGCTTAAGTGCAAGCATTCTCTCAGCATAGTTTACATATAAAACCTAGCATTGATAATTCATCTGTTTTTATTAGGGATTAGAAGTTAAATAAACAAATTGAGTTTGGATGCAGGTGAACCTCATGCAACTGTCAAGTTACGCTTAAGATTGAATAAGATTCCAATATACTTATGTATTATTCTATTTATTTTATTAATAGAATATTATATTAGAATACATACCTTCTCTCAACGTAGCCGTATCATACGTGAGGAATATTAGAAGACTATCTTTGCAATGTACTCTTTCAGAAAATTTGCTACTTAATAAAAGCGAGGATGCTTACAAGCTGAGCCATTCAACAGTTGCCGTTGCTGTCTTTGATAAGTCGAAACTTTTTCTTTTTACAAATAAAGAATGGAACAGAACCCAGAAAAATGCAAAGTTTAGGCTATTAGAATGCTTGAGCGTTGGAAACTAAATAATTTAAAAACGTCTTAAATGTCATTTAACTAATAAAGAATATTATGACAATTTTTATTTAACAACATGTGTTTGACCTGACGAGAAAGTTTTGGCGGCTAAAAGATCGTTCAGATATAAATTCATAGAAGAACAAATGCTACAGAGAAATTATATGCTGAAATGAAAATTAATGAAATGACTTAAAAACAGAGTAAACAAGAAAGTAATAGAAGTGTTTTCCTAATTTTTGCAAATATTTAAAATTAATGAAATTGAAAATGCAAGAATCTTTTCAAAACCAATTGTATCAAAACTTTGAAAATAAACTATACTATATGTTGTGTGTATTTGCCTATACTTAATAAAAATTACTTAATAAAATGAGTTAGCCTCATGATAACATATTGTATAGAAAATCATAAAATCTGTTGTTAATCTGTATTTTAGTTATTGTTGGATCATCTGGAGATAAACTTGATGGAGATAAAGTTTTTATATGTTGTACAAGTTGATGGGGTCAGCGCATTTTTATGTAGTGAATTGGAGAGTGTTTTTTTTTATCGTATATGTTTTTTGTAGTGTTGCTTTAATGCTGTAGTAGGCCGTATTGTTGATACAATATATCAGAAATTTAGTATTCACTTTCAAAAGATGCAGATTTCTCATGGAGTTGATGTCGGTTTCATAATGAGATTTCTGTGCTTCCTGTTTTTAATTTAATCTACTGATGAGATAGTCTTGACTTTGTTGCTTGTTTGCATAAACAATGTGTCCTTTACTCTTCTGTTAAAGATTAGTTCATAAAGACTAGGCAATATCTGGTCAATATATTTACTGATTCGTGACTTTTGTTAATGTGTTTTTTACTTGAATTCATCTCTCAACAAATCCGCTAGATCTACGGAAATATTCTGTTAATGTTACATGTGTGCAATTCAAATTTGATTCAAATGTCTGATAATTAACACTGAAATAGTGAGCAATTGTCAGATTCCATAATAGACGCTATGCTATATTCAGCAAATATTTGCTTAGTTGAAAACACACATTTTGAACTCACACATTGTTGTGATAACTTTCTTACAACTATGTATTTGATGTTGTAATCCGCAGTGACCAGATATATTTCAGCATCCAATGAGAACAGGTATATTCCTAGATAGAATAATCGTTGTGGTTGCATCTCATGCTTTAGTACAATTTCATAGTGCTGATTGTTTTTTTCGACTCCTGCAAAGAAAAGGTCAATCCTATCTATTTTGTTGATCTCTAGTGATGCATATATATATATATATATATATATATATATATATATATATATATATATATATATATATATATACGTAAAAAAACGACAATATGTTTACACCACCCTAATAGTTCCGTGTGCGCAAGGAAAGATTTAGCAACGTGTGTTAAAATTCGTATAATTCTCAAACCTCTTGTAAATGCTCACCTTAGTGAAATTTTAATTTTAATAATTTTTAGCAATTATCACTACTTCAAAGAGGCTGTATGGGTTTTGTCAGCAGAATTGCATCATGTGTACAAGTTGGTTCAATTTTAGATGTTTGTGCGATTATCGAGTGTTAAAAGACGTAGTGATATAGTAGACTTATATGCTGCCGAGGTTTTTGCAGCTTTTTATGCTGCATTGTTTTCACATGTCAGTTATGCCTCTGCTACTCTGGTGTTTTTAATGCCGGAGATGCCCAGTGTGTAACTGTTCAAGAATTGTCATCTGAAAGAAGGACACATTCTCTATTTAGAAGTAAACTCTTTTCTACTGATCTGCTCGTTGATCTGCTTATAGCTGATCATGCTGTCTGGCGGGTTCTCCCTCGTAACGTTTTCATTAGTAGGTTAAGAGAATCGGACAAAACCTGTTGCTAAGGAGGAATGGTCAAAAAGTAAGAAAAAGTCAATACTTAGGAACAAGACAAGAGAAACAACAGAATCAATGACAAAACCAGAAAATTTATTACAAGTTCATTCCTCCACATGCAAATATTTCAAATAAACTTTACCAGCAATGAAACATGTTAACATCATTTTTACATGACTTTACAAGCAATGAAATATATTAAACGTAAACTTACCAGCAATGAAACATTATAGCACATCACTTTTACATAATCTTGACAGCAATAAAAAGTTAACACCATTTTTACCTGACTTTACAAGCAATGAAATATATCAAACGTAAACTTACCAGCAATGAAACATCGTAACACATCACTTTTACATAATCTTGACATGTTAACGTCATTTTTTACATAAACTTTACCAACAAAAAAACGTTAACACATCACGTTTTACATAAATTTACTCTCTCTTTATCTCTCTCTCATATATATATATATATATATATATATATATAAAGTAAACGTGTGTGTGTGTGTATGTACATTTCCCTACGCAATAACTCTGTCAATTTTTAGTCTACAGACTCGAGATTTGATATATAGGGTACTGGAATTTGGGAGAATCGATGTGATCGGTTTTCGGGCAGACATTTGGGATTAAGGAGTCAAAGTTCAACAATTTGACTTTTGAGAACTCTACCAAACTCCGCTTACAATTTTGGGTCTAAACACTTGAAACCTGAGATATAAGTATCTTAGACATGAATATAACTTAATAACTTGATTTGAGCGCTAAACAATAACTTTTAAGTGGTCATAATAGGGGTCAAAGTTATAAAATTGACCGTTTTTTTTTTCTCAACATACACCTCAAAACACCAGGGCAATGCCGGGCCTAAATGCTAGTGAAACATATCAACACATCATTTTTTACAAAAACATTAAATAGCAATAAAACATGTCAACACGTCAGTTTTTTACAAAAAATTGACAAGCAATGATACGTGTTAACACATCATTTTTTTACATAACATTTACCAGCAATAAAACACGTTAACACATCATTTTTTACATAACATTAACCAGCAATAAAACAGGTTAACACATTATTTTTTACATAAACTTTACCAGCCATGACCCATGATTTCGATAGCAGATTTGGAAAGGATAATTCTATTACGAGTTCATCCCTCCAACGAGAAAATCTCCATTTCTCATATAAACTTTACCAACAATGAAACACATCAGCTGTAAAGGACTCAATCAAGTATTAACAAAATTTCACTAAGAAATCAATTTGCTTTTGTTGTTCCGTTGGTTATAGTTAACTAACGTACATCTTGATTTTCTGTGAAGCGCCACTGGGTCCAGATCCGATGACTCTCGGCCATCGTCTTCCTAAAATATCTGTGCGAATGCATTGGCAAAAAACGACACTTGTTGCTGATCAATTGCTTCTCCATCATTCAGCCTCAACGTTTTGCTTGTTGAGTTTGTCATTTCGCTGCAGATTAGCGTAAAATATTTTAGGATTCCTTCCAGTTTACACTGGAATTGCCGCCTGCTTTCGCGAGGCAGATGTTCGATGTGATATCACTGTCTTCAATACACGTTGAACGCCGCGTCAGTTTTTTGAGTTGATAGTTTTTCCAAGCAGGACTTCTCAGCTTTCTTGCTCGTACGACTCTTTGAATAATTCATTTTTTTACATTTAGATCGTATTGAATGCTTCCGACGAACAGCAAGATTTGTAAGCCACAGCAGGATATGCTTTATATTGAGCAATAAAGTTTAAGTTGAAACATGTTAACACATGATTTTTTTACATAAATTTTACCAGCAATGAAGCATGTTAACACATCATTTTTACATAAACTTTACCAGCAATTAAATATGTTAACACATGATTTTTTACATAAACTTTACCAGCAATGAAACATTTAAACACATCATTTTTACATAAACTTTACCAGCAATAAAACACGTTAACACATCATTTTTTACATAAACTTTACCAGCAATGAAACATATTAACACATGAATTTTTACATAAACTTTACCAGCAATGAAACATATTAACACATGAATTTTTACATAAACTTTACCAGCAATGAAACATATTAACACATGAATTTTTACATAAACTTTACCAGCAATGAAACATATTAACACATGAATTTTTACATAAACTTTACCAGCAATGAAACATGTTAACATATCATTTTTGTAGGATTCAGACACATATAAACAGTGGTGTAGCATCAAATTTTGCAGCCCGGGGCGGTAGTACATTTTGCCACCCCCACCCGCTGGCATATTTTGCCCCCCTCTTGCTGGCATGTAATTACCTGTTTACACTCCCCCCGCATATAATTTCGTTTACTCCCCGCTGGTATATGATTACCTATTTGCCCCCTCCCCCCGCTGGAATTTGATTACTTATTTTGCTGACCCCCTAACTGCGTGCATATGACAACCTGTTAAAACCTTCAAAACTCCGAAGAGAAAAAAACGTCTTGTATCCGTACTTTTTTAAACCTGCGCGTATAATCGCTCATTTTAAGCGCGTAATTTAAGAAATGTGTTGTTGTTAATAATGTTTCAAACCTTTTAAAAATGGTTTACATTTTTATTTTAAATAAATGTATTTATGAATTGAAAATAAGGCTATAAATTTATATTTTGTGAGAACTATGGAAAAACATCAAGTCGGTTTAACATTTACAAACATACTTATCGGCAAAGTTATCAATAACGCTATCAAAATTCACTCTATCGAAAAGTTCCCTCTCTACGGAGAGGATTGCAAAGTCTAAGATTTGTCTGGTTCATTTTTGATCGAAGCTAGTTTTTATGAGCTTCAGTTTCGAGAAAGAGCGCTTACAGCTGGCAACGCTAATAGCTCGGGTAAAGAAAATGCGTAGCAATATCACAGTATTAGGGACATATTCTCCAAAGTGATATCTCTGCATAAAGTTCAAATGTTCAAGAGGTCCATTGATTTTGTCTTTTCCTGAAGCTTTCACGAAATACTGTAATCTCTTCTTTTCGGCAAATAATTTATCTTTTTCTATAACTTCGTCAACTTCACTAAGCTGATAATCATAATTATCATCAAGCAGATTTGACGGTGTAAGAAAAGCGTATTTACTTGCAAGATTGTGAACTTGCGGAAATCTGCAAGGCATTTCATCAGTCAACCTGTCTATGACAGACATCATTTCCTGTCTCAACTCAGTATCAAACCTCAGCGCATCATCAGTCAATCGTTCACCATTCGTTTCTTTTTGCGGATACGATGCTCCATGCTTATCCTTATTTCAGGGTAGAGTTTTTTTTTACTCGTGTATTGCAGTGTTTACCATCTTTTCTCTTGTTTGAAGAAGGCAATCTCTCAACGACATCAGCCTGACAGAACTTTGTTGCAGATCCAGCCCCTTTTCTTGAAGATACTTCTGGGCATCATTGATCTCTCAGAGAATAGTTTTCCAACAGCTCAGAAATAAAAGAAACAGAAACGACAATATCCAGTTGAGAATCAATGGTGCATCTGATCTTGTGGTTGCATTTTCTCCTTCTGTGAGCTGTTCCAGGACAATGATGACTTCTAATAGTTTTTTACCACATCATTTACAGCATCTGTTCAACTACTCCATCTAGTTTCCATAGTCCGCTCGATATTTAGACCGATCAACTGCATCAAGATGTCCCAACGATGTGTAGATGCAGAAAAGAATGAGAATAACGGGTCCAGAATGCCAAAAATATAACAGAGTGAATCGCTACAGAAGCGGCATATACACAAGCCAGATTTAATGAATGGTTAGTGCATGGCACAAATCGAGCTTTTGGGTTTATTTCGGATATTCTTTTCTGCACAGCCGATCGGTGGCGTGCATTGAATAATAGCAGCATTGTCAAATGTCTAGCCAATACAGTCATCAATCTGAATCTCATCTTTTTCCAAAGTTTAGAAATGTCCATCGCGCTTTTACCTTGTGAGACACATTAGGAGTGCTTTAAAAAAAGTATGCAAAAATATTTGCTTTCTTTGATCGGATCGATAATTTTCTTTCTAACCTGCTTTGTCAAAATGCCCACAAATTTATTTTGAATTTCTGGTGACAGATAAGAAGTAGCGATTTTCTTTCCCAGTTTAAGTTTCACCAACTGTTCACGGAGCACAGGATCATACTTTGCCAAAAATTTACTAATTCTAAAAAAATTCCCTTTTGTTTTTTTTAAATCTCTCATCATTATGGATGTTTTCCCTGTGACCCCGTAGTGCCAAATAAATCTTTTGCAACCTTATCAGTCAGACTTCGGTTTAGTGAACATTTCTACAATGTTAGAGTAGCCTGGAAATGATGATTATTCATCATTTTAGGTTCAATTAATGTACGAAATTTTAAATTTAAACATAATTTTTTGTGCTTTTTTTTCAGCGAGATTTTCAAAGTGCCCATATTTAATCGCATAAAACAAAATAAAAATCGAATAAAACAAAATGAAAAAATAATTTTAGCCAAGAATTTTTGTTTACTCTAAGATACAAAGTTTACATCTGCCGAAATGAAAGCTTCCAATGATTGACTTGCATTGAATTACAACTTTTGATACTGGACATAGAATGGTAAAATAATAATCTGATAAAAATAACGAAATACAGTTTACGGGTTTAGAAAGTTTACATCTGCACATTTTACACGTGTCATAAACTTGTTCATGTTTCACAAAGATACAACTGAGAAATTTTAATAATCATTTCTTTACTGAATTTTCAAATGTAATGTTTATTTATCTGTGACTTTCAATCTTGAGTGAAAAAAAGAACACAAATATATTTAAAGAAATAATTCTATTTCCAATCTTTTAATAAAAGTAAAGAAACAGTTGAAAATCTAATTAAAAATTGGGAATGAAAAATATATAAAATGTTTGAAGCATTTAATGAGTCAGATGTTGGTAAAAATATATTTAAGAAATAATTGAACATCTAAGAAAAGAAACAGTTGAACATCTAAGAAAAGAAACAGTTGAACATCTAATTAAAAATTGGGAATGAACAATATATAAAAAAAGAAATTGATTTTTTGCATCTTGAAATTAGTTTTTTCAATTTTGAAATTATTGGTGCTGCTTATCATATGCGTCCAGTTTTTTACATCTTGAAATTATTAGTGTTGGTTGTCATATACATCCAGTTTTTTCTATTTTGAAATTATTGGTGTTGCTTATCATATGCGTCCAGTTTTTTACATCTTGAAATTATTGGTGTTGGTTGTCATATGCGTCCAGTTTTTTACATCTCCAAATTATTGGTGTTGCTAGTCATATGCGTCCAGTTTTTTGCATCTTGAAATTATTGGTGTACCTTATCATATGCGTCCAGTTTTTTACATCTCCAAATTATTGGTGTTGCTTGTCATATGCGTCCAGTTTTCTGCATCTTGAAATTATTGGTGTTGCTTGTCATATGCGTCCAGTTTTTTACATCTCCAAATTATTGGTGTTGGTTCTCATATGCGTCCAGTGTTTTACATCTTGAAATTATTGGTGTTGCTTTTCATATGCGTCCAGTTTTTTTTCATCTTGAAATTATTGGTGTTGCTTGTCATATACGTCTAGTTTTTTTCAATATAAATTATTGGTGTTGGTTGTCATGTACGTTCAGTTTAATTGGATGGAATTATTGGTGTTGATTGTGATATAGGCCCATTTTTGTTTAAATTGAAATTATTGGAATAGGTTCGCATGAATGGCCAATGTACTGCAATATAAATTATTAGTGTTTTGCCGACTGTTTTGTTTTAGTTCGTAGCAGACATTTTATGATATTATTTGCTTGATTGCCTTATTTTATAATCTTATTGCTGGTGTGTATGTACGGAAGAAGTGTATTCTTGTATTGAAGTATTTTAAGATTATCCTTTATTAAGAAACTTGATTTTACTAAAAATATCTATAATATAAGAATATCGGTTTTTATATATTTTAACAAATTTCGGAAATGACTGTTTTATGTGTTCCTCGTACATCATTGCAATGAACTTCTTTTCAGCATGCTTTAGGATATGGTAAACCAATCTGTTTTTAGATATGTTAACCAAATATGTTTTTTGATATTAAAAAAACACATAATATTCCAAAAACGTATTAGTCTAACATATTCCAAAAACGTATTAGTTAAACTTTTCCAAAAACATATGAGTTAAACTTTTCCAAAAACATATGAGTTTAACATATTTTAAAAACATATGAGTTTAACATATTCCAAAAACATATTAGTTTAACATATTCCAAAAACATATGAGTTAAACTTTTCCAAAAACATATGAGTTTAACATATTCCAAAAACATATGAGTTTAACATACTCCAAAAACATATTAGTTTAACAAAAAATATTGGTTTAACATATTCCAAAAACACATTGGTTTAACATATCCAGAAACATATTAGCGTAACATGTGTTCAACCAATATGTTTATGGATATGTTAACTCAATATGTTTATGGATATGTTAACTCAATATGTTTATGGATATGTTAAACCAATATGTTTATGGATATGTTAAACCAATATGTTTAAGGATATGTTAAACCAATATGTTTAAGGATATGTTAAACCAATATGTTTAAGGATATGTTAAACTAATGTTTTTGGAATATGTTAATGTAATATGTAAACTGATATGCTTTTGCAATATTTTAAACTGATATGATTTTGGAATATGTTAAACTAATGTTTTGTGGACATGATAAACTAATGTTTTTGGATATGTTAAACTAATACTTTTTTGCATACGTTACACTAGTATTTTTGCATATGTTTAATATTTTTTGGATACGTAATACGTTTTTGGGTATGTTAAACTTATATGGTTTTGAATATGTTAAACTAATGTTTTGGTTCTCAATAAAAATCGCCTTAGATAATAAAGAGTTTAAATTGGTTATTTTTATGCAATTATTTAATTTAATTTAATGCTGAATCAATTTGTGGAAAATGTTTTCATGTTTTTTTAATTTATTTATCCAGTTATCCATAGTGTTACTCTTAGTTGTTTTATTGTAGAGTGCATGAACTCTGCTTTGGATCTTATTTCAATTATTTTGGGGAAAGTTTTCATTACTGTCGTAAAATTATTTTTGATTTGATCGACTTGTAGAAGTGCAAGTCCTCATATGTCTCACTAAGGTTTTAAAAATAGAATATTCACGATATACAAGACTATTTCTTTTCCCCACTGTGAGTTCTCATATGTGTCACTAAATGTGACTTTTGAAAACAAGAATAATCACATATTTTACAAGAATATGGCTTTTCACCACTGTGAGTTCTCATATGTCTCACTAAACTTGACTTTCGAGTAAAAGAATAATCACATATTTTACAAGAATATGGCTTTTCACCACTGTGAGTTCTATTATGTCTCACTAAACTTGACTTTTGAGTAAAAGAATAATCACATATTTTACAAGAATATGGCTTTTCACCACTGTGAGTTCTCATATGTGCCATTAAATTATATTTATTAGAACAAGAATAATCACATATTTTACAAGAATATGGCTTTTCACCACTGTGAGTTCTCATATGTGACATTAAATTTGATTTATTAGAACAAGAATAATCACATATTTTACAAAAAAATGGCTTTTCACCACTGTGAGTTCTCATATGTTTCCCTAAATTTGATTTTTGATTACTAGAATAATCACATATTTTACAAGAATATGGCTTTTCACCACTGTGAGTTCTCATATGTTTCACTAAATTTGATTTTTCAGAACAAGAATATGCACAAATTCTACAAGAATATGGCTTTTCTTTAGTGTGAGTTCTTATATGCATAACTAACTGTGATTTCCGCGAAAAGGAATATTCACACATATTACAAGTATATGATTTGTCGCCATTGTGAGTTTTAGTATGCTCCATTAAATCCGATTTTCCAGAGACGGAATATCCACACACTTCACATGAATATGTTTTCTCACTAGTGTGAGATCTCATATGTGACTCTAAATCGGATTTTCCAGAACTAGAATAATCACACACTTCGCATAAATATGTATTTTTCTCTGTGCGAGTTTTCATATGTGAAACTAAATTTGATTCATCAGAACAAGTATATTCATTTATTTCACGAGGATATGCATCTTCTGCACCGTGAGTTTGTATGTGTGTCACTAAATTTGATTCATCAGAACAAGTATATTCATGTATTTCACGAGGATATGCATCTTCTGCACCGTGAGTTTGTATGTGTGTCACTAAATTTGACTCATCGGAACAAGTATATTCATGTATTTCACGAGAATATTTATCCTTTGCACTGTGAGTTTGTATGTGTGTCACTAAATTTGATTCATCAGAACAAGTATATTCATGTATTTCACGAGGATAAGCATCTTCTGCACTGTGAGTTTGTATGTGTGTCACTAAATTTGATTCATCAGAACAAGCATATTCATGTATTTCGCGAGAATATTCATCTTCTGCACTGTAAGTTTGTATGTGTGTCACTAAATTTGACTCATCAGAACAAGTATATTCATGTATTTCACGAGGATATGCATCTTCTGCACTGTGAGTTTGTATGTGTGTCACTAAATTTGATTCATCAGAACAAGTATATTCATGTAGTTCACGAGGATATGCATCTTCTGCACTGTGAGTTTGTATTTGTGTCACTAAATTTGATTCATCAGAACAAGTATATTCATGTATTTCACGAGAATATTCATCTTCTGCACTGTGAGTTTGTATGTGTGTCACTAAATTTGATTCATCAGAACAAGTATATTCATGTATTTCACGAGAATATTCATCTTCTGCACTGTGAGTTTTTATGTGTGTCACTAAATTTGATTCATCGGAACAAGTATATTCATGTAGTTCACGAGAATATTCATCTTCTGCACTGTGAGTTTGTATGTGTGTCACTAAATTTGATTCATCGGAACAAGTATATTCATGTAGTTCACGAGAATATTCATCTTCTGCACTGTGAGTTTTTATGTGTGTCACTAAATTTGACTCATCAGAACAAGTATATTCATGTAGTTCACGAGGATATGCATCTTCTGCACCGTGGGTTTGTATGTGTGTCACTAAATTTGATTCATCAGAACAAGTATATTCATGTATTTCACGAGAATATTCATCTTCTGCACTGTGAGTTTGTATGTGTGTCACTAAATTTGATTCATCGGAACAAGTATATTCATGTAGTTCACGAGAATATTCATCTTCTGCACTGTGAGTTTTTATGTGTGTCACTAAATTTGACTCATCAGAACAAGTATATTCATGTAGTTCACGAGGATATGCATCTTCTGCACTGTGAGTTTGTATGTGTGTCACTAAATTTGATTCATCGGAACAAGCATATTCATGTATTTCACGAGAATATTCATCTTCTGCACCGTGAGTTTGTATGTGTGTCACTAAATTTGACTCATCAGAACAAGTATATTCATGTAGTTCACGAGGATATGCATCTTCTGCACTGTGAGTTTTTATGTGTGTCACTAAATTTGATTCATCGGAACAAGCATATTCATGTATTTCACGAGAATATTCATCTTCTGCACTGTGAGTTTGTATGTGTGTCACTAAATTTGATTCATCAGAACAAGTATATTCATGTATTTCACGAGAATATGCATCTTCTGCACTGTGAGTTTGTATGTGTGTCACTAAATTTGATTCATCAGAACAAGAATATTCATGTATTTCACGAGAATATTCATCTTCTGCACCGTGAGTTTGTATGTGTGTCACTAAATTTGATTCATCGGAACAAGTATATTCATGTAGTTCACGAGGATATGCATCTTCTTCACTGTGAGTTTGTATGTGTGTCACTAAATTTGATTTATCAGAACAAGAATATTCATGTATTTCACGAGAATATTCATCTTCTGCACCGTGAGTTTGTATGTGTGTCACTAAATTTGATTCATCAGAACAAGTATATTCATGTAGTTCACGAGGATATGCATCTTCTTCACTGTGAGTTTGTATGTGTGTCACTAAATTTGATTTATCAGAACAAGCATATTCATGTATTTCACGAGAATATTCATCTTCTGCACCGTGAGTTTGTATGTGTGGCACTAAATTTGATTCATCAGCACAAGTATATCCATGTATTTCACGAGAATATGCATCTTCTTCACTGTGAGTTTGTATGTGTGTCACTAAATTTGATTCATCAGCACAAGTATATCCATGTATTTCACGAGAATATGCATCTTCTTCACTGTGAGTTTGTATGTGTGTCACTAAATTTTTTTTATTTGAACAATTATATTCACATATTTCACAAGAATATAAATGTTCTGCACTGTGCGTTCTAGTATGTGTTATTAAATCTGATTCATCAGAACAAGAATATTCACATATTTTACAAGAATACATCCTTTCACCAGTAAATGTTTATAAAAATAATGATCAGTTCAAATATATCTGTTCACCAATAAATGTTTATAAAAATAATAATCAGTTCAAATATCTCTTTTCATCAGTAAATGTTTATAAGAAAAATGATCAGTGCAAATACATCTTTTCACCAGTTAATGTTTATAAAATAATGATCAGTTCCAACTCAGCAAAATTGTTCAACCATGAATATCTGTAAATAGAAAATAAATGAAATTCAATTTATTTAGTATTTGTATTCAGTTTGTTTTATCTTAAATGGTAAAATGTTCCATTAACATCCAGACTCTTAATTGATTCATTCTTTTACGTTTTTAATTATTTGAATAAAAATTGTCTCCGTTTACATGGTATTCGTTATCACACGTTAATACGTTTTACTCTGAAAATATATGCCGCGCGGTTTTGATTGATTTTTAACGAAATATGTTGGGGTTTTTTTCAGTTCTCCCACAAAGTTCTTCATCTTCTTAAGCTTCAATCGTTCCATCTCATTAACCTTTATCCTCGGGTAGCTTTTTGCCTTGATAAATTGGTGACTTATTTTTGTTATGATTTTAATAAATTGGATATATCATCAACAGAAATGATGCGTAAAAATGTATTAGCATAAATCGTTAAAACTCAACTACTTCTCGGAAGTAGTTTCGTATAACATATTTTTCTTTCTTTGTTCATTCAATGAAATTCATCAAAGTTTGAGAAACCAAAGACTATGAGACTTACAAAATAACGAAATGCGTGTTTAATTCATACTTTGATTCGTAGAGCTCTCAAGAGTTATTCACCTAGCAGACTTTACTCTGAAAAGAGATAGGATCAGGAAAATATTTAGTAAAAATGGTTATCCAGAAGATCTTATTAAAAAATGAAGATTTCATATTATCAAAATTATTATGCTTTAAAATGTATTCTTTATTTCAAATTACATTTTGGGAAAAGCATAAAATTGAAAAACACATTGTTAGCATGATTATAGCTTTTTTCCTTAGGTTTGGTGTATACTATTAGACCTACCTGTCTTTTGCGCAAAGTCATTGTGCTTTATGTCAACTGCAGTAAGGTTGTTTATCAGTTTAAATTCCAGTGTTATACTGATTTTGTGGGACGTGCTTTCATGCATTTAGAGATCCGGATAAAGCAGGACAATCCATTTAAAATTTAAAAGGGAAAGATAAGATTTGCAGTCTCCCTTCCTCTTCATGCCAAATCACACTTTATTTCTTTGGCGGATTTATTGTTGCTATTTCTTCTGACGAGTTAGGGGCATAATAGATTCACTGATTGACATAATAATTGAATGATTGATTTTGCGATACGAAACAGATGCTGTCAATAATTGTTAAGTCTATATTGAATTAAAGGACTAAATTATAAGATGGTCAACATCATGAATTTTGGAATATATTTTTTGTCATTTATTCACTATATTCCTATATAATGATATTAAGCTTCTTAAATAAGTTTTGGTATATATCATAAGAAAATATATTTCTACAGATTATATATATATATGGAAATATTTTTATTCACTTATATTTCTTTTTCATATTTTTATTATATATACAAATCCTTATTTAAGAAGCTCAATATAATTACAAACTACATAACGAAGTCTATATTACAAATTCCGTAATTTTTACCATTTTACAATTCATTACTTCAATTCAGTTAACATTTACAATTCTTAAAATATATGTTTTGTAGCACAAAATCATTCACTTAATGATTATATAAATCAAGGAATCTATTTGCCCTTAACTCATCGGAAGTAAAAGCAACTATTAATCTACCAAAATGGAAATAAAATACGTTTAGGCATGATTAAAAATCCGAACACTTGGAAGAGAAGCCTTCTTATCTCATCTTTTGTTTATTAAAATGTTAAACAAAAATGTTCCATACACGTCATGTTAATGTTTTTTTGTAGATTTAATAAAAAAATTAAATGACTTTTTTTTTTTATTTATAAAATCTATGATTTCGTAAATTGTATTTTTCTCTGGTTAAAATGTTTTAAATTTATTTTTATTAACAGCTCAAATTAATGCCGTATCACAAATAAATGTTTTATTCCAGGTACGTGCAAAAATGAATGAGCGATGGCCAAAATGTATTAACATTTTGACCCCCTTCGCTCATTTTAAAAAGCAATAAGAAAAATAGTACAGAATACAGACTGGTCTATTTAAAAATAAATTAACTAAATTAAGTTATTGTCGTATTTTTTGTTTATTAAAATATAAGATTAACGTACAGAATATTAAAAATTGTCCTCGTCATGTTAAGAAGGATTTTTGTAGATTTTAGTTTTAATCGCAGAACAATAAAAAATTATATTACTTTAATTTGAATTCATTGAGATGAGTATTATTTATTAATTTTTATTTATTTAACTTTTATTCATTAATTTTTATTTATTTAACTTTTATTTATTAATTTTTATTTATTTAACTTTTATTTATTAATTTTTATTTATTAATGTTTATTTATTTAACTGTTATTTATTAATTTTTATTTATTTAACTTTTATTTATTAATTTTTATTTATTTAACTTTTATTTATTAATTTTTATTTATTAATGTTTATTTATTTAACTGTTATTTATTAATTTTTATTTATTTAACTTTTATTTATTAATTTTTATTGCGGACTATTATCCTCATCTTTTTCTTAGTTGTTTCACGACGTTTCGGCCAACTATTTCTCTGGCCTTCGTCAGGTGGTAACCGCGACGGATAGAAACTCTGGCGCAGTTGATAGAGACGTTAAATCTCTACGGTTCCAGGTGAGAATTGTCTGAAGATAGCGGTTTTAATCCTATCCAAATCCGGCCAGAGGCTTACTTGGCCAAAACGTGGTGAGACAACAACTACGGCTGGCAGTAATTACAGAGAATGCAGTCAGGAAATTCAGAGTTCCTATCCGTCGCGGTTACAACCTGACGGAGACCAGAGAAACAGTTGGCCGAAACGTCGTAGAAAAACTAAGAAAAAGATGAGGATAATAGTCCGCAATAAATAAAAATTAATAAATAAAAGTTAATTTTTATAGTAAAATCCATATTTTTATATTTAGCCGAGAAGCAAACAAATAATTTAAAAAAAATCAAATATACAATAAATAAATGTTACCGTTGCGAATAAAATTTACTTTAGTTTAAAAATTTAATTTACTGGTTCATTTTTTTTTGCATTTGAAAGTAGTTTTAAATGTGTTTTTTCAGAGTTCTTTTTATTGCATAACGAAAAATGTTTTTTAGTAGGAACATCTATTTATTTATAAATTGTATATTTTATTTTTAATTGCAGAAAATACAAGCCTTTTTTTATATACAAAAATCTACATTTTTATAAACGTGATAATTTATTTTTAATTGCAGAACAATACAAGTTTACTATAGTAAAATCTATATTTTATAAACTGTATGTACTTTTTTAATTGCAGAAAAATTCGATTCCTCATTTTCCTCAAACGGATACAATCATATCATTTTAATGGGATATGCTCTGATAAAATCCGAAAACTTGGAAGAGAAGCTGCTAATTACCATATACTTTTACTTACATTACGCCAATTATATATATATATATATATATATATATATATATATATATATACACACATTATATGTATACGCATACACATTATATATATACATACACATATATATATACATACACATATATATACATACACATATATATACACATTATATATATACACACATTATATATATACACACATTATATATACACACATTATATATATACATACACATTATATACGCATACAAATTACATATATATACACATACACATTGTATATACACACACATACACATATATATATATACACACATACACATATATATACACATACACACACACATATATATATACACATACACACATATATACACATACACACATATATATACACATACACACACATATATACACATACACATTATATACAAACACATTATATATATACACACATACACATACATACACACATACACATATATACATGCATACACATTATATATATATACACACATTATATATACACATTATATATATACATACACATTTTATATAAATATACACTTAGTCATTATATATATAAAAATCCGAAAACTTGAAAGAGAAGCTGCAAATTACCATATATTTTTACTTACATCACGCCATTGTTATATACATATATGTATATATATATATATATATATATATATATATATATATATATATATATACTTATATATATATATATATATATTTACATACACATTATATGTATATACATACACATTATATCTATATACATACATACACATTATATGTATATACATACACATTATATATAAACATTATATATACATATTATTTTTATACACACATATACTATATATACACACATTATATATACACATTATATATATACACACATACACATTATATAGATACATATATATTATACATATACACATGCATATTATATATACACATACACATTATATATACACACATACACATATATATATATATACAAACATACACATATATATACACACATACATATATACACACATACACATATATATACACACATACATATACACACATACACATATATATACACATACAAATATATACACACATACATATTATATATATAAAGACATACACATATATATACACACATACACATTATATATATACACACACATACACATTATACTTATGCACACATACACATTATATATACAAACATACAAAATATATATATACATACCCATTATATATAACCGTTATATATCTACACACATACACATTACATATATACACACATAAACATTATATATACACATATATGTGCACATTATATACATGCACATTATATATATGCACATGCACATTATATATATGCACATGCATATAATCTATATATATACACACATACACATACACCCATACATATATATACACACACATACACATATATATATATACATACACACATATATACACATACACATGTATATACACACATACACATATATATATACATACACATTATATATACACACATACACATATATATACACACATACACATATATATACACACACATAAACATTATATATATCTACACACATACACATTATATATACATATACACACATACACATTATATATACATATACACACATACACATTATATATACACACACATTATATATACACACACATGCACATTATATATACACACGTACACATTATATATATACATACACATTTTATATATGTACACATTACATATATACACACATACACATTATATATCTATACAGACACATACACATTATATATATACACATACACATTATATATACACATAAACATTATATATACACACATGCACATTATATATATACACATACACATTATATATACACACATACACATTATATATACACATACACAATATATATACACACATACACAATATATATACACATACACAATATATATACACACATACACAATATATATACATACACAATATATATATACACACATACACAATATATATATACACACATACACAATATATATACACACATACACAATATATATACACACATACACAATATATATATATATATATATATACATTATATATACACATACACATTATATATATACACACATACACATTAAATATATACACACATACACATTAAATATATACACATTATATATATGCACATACACATTATCTATATATATACACACATACACATATATATACACATACATAAACATTATATATACACACATATACATTATATATATACACATATACATTATATATATACACACATACACATTATATATATACACACATACACATTATATATATACACACATACACATTATATATATACACATACATACACATTATATATATAAACATACATACACATTATATACACACATACACATTACATATATATATACACATGCACATTATATATACACATTATATATATACACACATACTCATTATATATACACACATACACATTATATATATATACACATACACATTATATATACACACACATACACATTATATATATACACATACACATTATATATATACCCACACACATTATATATATGTTACATGATAAGGGCTGTCCCCTGTTCATGTAAGTATAAAAATAGAGAGATTAGTTAAAATGAAAATAAGAGAAAGCAGAAATCGAACCCTGGACATAAGTTTTAAAGAACAATAGGTTTAAATGGAATGTCCAGTAAATTGTTAATTCGGATGAAATAAATAATAAATAAACTATTCAATTGTTAAAAGAATGTGGATAATAAAATATGAGTTAAATAAATTAGATATGTAGGTTAAATTCCTTTGTGGAAACAACACAAGGAAAATAGGTTATTGCGAAATCAATGTCGAAAACGTGCAAAGTCGCGCATGTTGAAACACGTGAATTTTGCTCACGTGGCCGGGATGCATGGATTTCTCAATATAGTAGGGAGAGAGTCAGAGACAGTCAGTGAGAAAACTCAGAGACAGGCGGACGTCTGAAGCGAGACGTTACTTCAGAAACAAAAATGTGAAACTTTGAGTTCTTAATGAGGAAGTCGACCGGTCGTATTAAATAAATTCACCATGTGTTTTGGATAAAGCTCATCTTTGTGTTTGTGATTTCTACAAAAAGGTAAATTGTATTGTTATTATATGTCTGTGTTATAAAATGTCATTACATACACATCTCTCTCTAAGATACAACATCATATGTAATAAGACAAGAACTCTCACTAAGACTCATGTCATTACTAATAAGAACTCACGTAACATACGCGCACAAGTGGTATCGTCTAATAATAATAATAATAACTATATAACAACACTCAATTTGGTGTTCGTGAACCTTTTGCATCAGCGATGCAGAAACCGAACCTGGGGTCGATACCACGAAGAAAAAGAAAAAAAAGAAAAAAAGAAACACAACGTTTTAAAGGGATCCAACATAATTTAAAAAAAATAAATAAATAATACCACGGAAAAAGAAAACTTACACGATCACAGAATTCGAAAAAGAAAAAGAAACGCAACGTTTTAAAGGGGTCCAACATAATTTAAAAAAATAAAGAAATAATACCACGGAAAAAAAATTTTACACGATCACAGAAATGCGAAAAAAAAAGAAAAAAAAAATGAACACACACGCACACAGAGAACAAAAGATACAAGAAATATTAAAAAAAGAAAAAGAAGAAAAGGCCGATATGCCGTAAAAAAAATAGATATTCGTAGTAATGGAAAAAAAATAGTAAACAAGTCACCATGCGTAATTCATTGATAAATGAATTGGTCTGTTAAAAAAAACACACACACATACACGCGAAGGCAGAGACTGTGTCACCCTAATGTTATTGTTTTGAAATTTGTAGAAGTGTCATTAGAAAATCTGTGTCAATATGAAATCGTTTGGACGAATTGTTGAATTTAATCTGTCAATCAAAACAGGAATTTCAAAGGTCGCATGTTCTCTCTATGAAACGGCGTGTAAATTGTTTTGAAATGCATTTTGTCTTCATAGTGAACTTTTCGGCTTTTGCGTGTTCATTTATTTTGTTTTTGAAAAAAAAAAAAGGGACAATTGTTTTGGACAGACTGTTGAATTGTTCTTTGTTACAGATGATTTTTTTTTTGTTGTTAAAAAAAAAAGTTATAACTGTTGCAAAATGTTTAAATGTATTAAGGTATTTTTTTTTTGAAAATGTTTTTATGATGTTGAACAAATATTGTAAATTGTCTTATGTATGTAATGTTATGATTTTCACAGCAAGAATTCAAAGTTATCCGTAAATATACATTAGATTAAAATGATCTAGTAGAAAATAAGTTAAGACGTATGGTTGGCTTACAGATTCAGTTAGAATTTTAGAAGGGGGACAAGAATTAAAATTACGTAAACGGGCATTTGGAGAGTTTTTAGATGTGATACGCCGTAAGAAAGATGTTTTGTTTTAGCATTTGGTTTTGTTGTTTTTTTTAGAGATCCTAAAATACCCACACACATTATATATATACCCACACACATTATATATATACCCTCACACATTATATATATACCCACATACACACACACACACATATATATATATATATATATATTCAATAAAACTAAGTTGTTAGCTCGTCTTTTGTTTATTTAAATGTTAAACAAAAATGTTCCAAATCCGTCATGTTAATGTTTTTTGCAGATTTGACACTTTTTATTAATAAAATCTATGATTTCATTAATTGTATTTTTCTCAGGTTAAAATTTTTAAAATTTATTTTTATTAACAGCTCAGATTAATGCCGTATCACTAATAAATGTATTTTCTAGGTACGTGCAAAAATTAATGAGCGATGGCCAAAATGTATTAACATTTTGACCCTCTTCGCTCATTTAAAAAAAACAAGTAAAATAGTACAGAATGCAGACTGGTCTATTTAAAAATAAATTACTTAATTAAATTAAGTTATTGTCGTAATTTTTGTTTATTAAAATAAGATTAACGTACAGAATATTAAAAAATTGTCCCCGTCATGTTAAGAAAGATTTTTGTAGATTTTAGTTTTAATTGCAAAACAATAAAAATTTATATTATTTTAATTGGAATTCATTGAGATGAGTATTATTTATTAATTTTTATTTTTTAACTTTTATTTATTAATTTTAATTTATTTAACTTTTATTTATTAATTTTAATTTATTTAACTTTTATTTATTAATTTTTATTTATTAATTTTTAATTATTTAACTTTTATTTATTAAGTTTTATTTATTAACTTTTATTTATTAAGTTTTATTGCGGACTATTATCCTCATCGAGATGAGTTTTAGTTATTAATTTTAATTTATTTAACTTTTATTTATTATTTTTTATTCATTTAACTTTTATTTATTAATTTTTTATTTACTTTTATTTATTTAACTTTTATTTATTAATTTTTATTTATTTAACTTTTATTTATTAATTTTTATTTATTTAACTTTTATTTATTAATTTTTATTTATTTAACTTTTATTTATTAACTTTTATTTATGAATTTTATTTATTTAATTTTTATTTATTAATTTTTATTTATTTAACTTTTATTTATTTAACTTTTATTTATTAACTTTTATTTATTTAATTTTTATTTATTAATTTTTATTTATTAATTTTTATTTATTTAACTTTTATTTATTTAACTTTTATTTATTAATTTTTATTGCGGACTATTATCCTCAACTTTTTCTTAGTCGTTTCACGACGTTTCGGCCAACTATTCCTCTGGCCTTCGTCAGGTTGTAATAGTTAGCCTTCGTCAGGTTGGAATAGTTGGCCGAAACGTCGTGAAAAAACTAAGAAAAAGGTGAGGATAATAGTCCGCAATAAATAAAAATTAATAAATAAAAGTTAATTTTTATAGTAAAATCCATATTTTTAGATTTAGCAGAGAAGCAAACAAATAATTTTAAAAAAATCAAATATACAATAAATAAATTTTATCGTTGCGAATAAAATTTACTTTAGTTTAAAAATTTAATTTACTGGTTCATTTTTTTTTTGCATTTTAAAGTAGTTTTAAATGCCTTTTTTTGCAGATTTTTTATTGCATAACGAAAAATGTTTTTTAGTAGGAACATCTATTTATTTATAAACTGTATATTTTATTTTTAATCGCAGAAAATACAAGCTTTTTTTTTACATAAAACATCTACATTTTTATAAACGTGATAATTTATTTTTAATTGCAGAAAAATACAAGTTTATTATAGTAAAATCTATATTTTATAAACTCTATGTACTTTTTTAATTGCAGAAAAATTGTATTGCCCCTTTTCCTGTAACGGACACAATCATATCATTTTAATGGGATATGCTCTGACAAACTCATCGCACTTGTGGCCTCTTGACGTACATACAGCCGGCAGGCGTGTTTAGCAATGAAATCCTGCCACTTAATTGCAGAGATCTCTAGATGCTGGAAAGCCTTTCACTCTAATCATTAATTCCTTCAAGATGCCAGATTTTGGAATTTCTTCCAAAGTCTTTCTTCTTCAGTTTTGGATATGTTCATAATTGCGACATGGCAATTAACTGATTTTACTTGAAATTCAATTTTTCTATTTCAGGTTTTTAATTGCTTTCTTAATATTAACCGTTATTATTTTAATTTACAAATTTAACAAATACTTTTTTCAATTTATATAATAGTAAAATTATTAGGAAATAAAAATATTTTTATAAAAAAATATTGTTCCGCATTAAAAACTTATGATTGACTATCTTTATACACATTATATTCATGCCGTATAACAGAGAATACGACGGCGCCATTATAAATAAAAAACATATCAAGAAACAAACTTACCTGTTAATATAGGAAATCCAACACGAAACAAATTGCTTCCAATTATTTTGTCCCAAACCGATAATTTTGTTTGTTGTAATTTCTTTAGTAAATTGTAAAATTTCGATTTTGTATGTCCAATTAATTAAAAAATTAAACTGAAAATTGAAAAGTAATTAAAAGATACAAACACACAATTTATACGTGATTTTTATAAAATATAAAAGAATGAAAAATATTAAAAAATTAAAAGATTTTTAAAAAATAATAAACGGTTAGAATGAAACGTTAAATGTTCGTTAATTACGTGTTTTCCGATGATGTGCGCGACTTGGAACGTATTAACAATTCATAAGACGAAAATGATTAAACATTAAAAGACGAATGAAACAAAACTATCTTTGTTAAACGCAACTTTTATGTTTTCGGCCAATAAAGACTCCGTCGCATAATTTGCATTTGTATTAGTTGTCGCCGGAAAACAACCGAAATAATTAGAAAAAAAAAAACTGTCAATATTTCTATTTCAGGTTCTGAATTGGTTTCTTAATAAAACCGTTATTTTAATTTACAAATTTAACAAATATTTTTTTCAATTTATATAATAGTAAATTTATTATTAAATAAAAATATTTTTATAAAAAAATATTGTTCCGCATTAAAAACTTATAATTGGCTATTTTTATACACATTATATTCATGCCGCATAACAGAGTATATCAGTGAATAAATTGTTTGCAATACGACGGCGCCATTAATTTGTATAAAGAACTAGCAGCATGACCCGACGTTGCCCTGGATTAAATTATGATCAACAAATGTTTCACACTCCTATATATTTATTGTCATCGAAATCGATGAAATTGACTATTTTTCAATCAAATCGATTGATTGCATGCTCTAATTGGAGAACTATCGCGATGCACCAGGAGGAAGCTTCACATGCCCATCGCAGTGACTTTCACAATAAAGTGTAATCTACATTGCACTGTAGAGAACCTACTGTTGATTTTATCAAATATTTTGCATATATAATATCTTGCATTTAAGTTTAAAATGCGAAAGTCAAGTATCATACTTCAGTTGTGATCCAAACAGAAACATTAATTTCGAACGCGCCTCTGTCATATCAAAGAACGATCCAGTCGTTTTCGAATCCAAATAGAACGAACTCACAGAAGAGATAGAAATATTTTATTTTTATTCGGTACTTATTCAGAATACGAACCATGCTAGTTTTAGTTAGGATTTTCACATGAAATTCAATCGTTATTTTTTATTTATTAATTTGTTTGAATACAAAATAAATAAAACTCGTTTCACTCAAATTAAGGGAGGCGTTTTGTAAGGTTTTATTTAATGAAACGATAATTTTGTTGTCTTGTTCGTGATCCACTGGAATTGTGTATCACAACTTGGTGTTCCTATTTACAATGCCTTCTCACTAACAGAGAACAAGAAATTGAAGTGTAGCAATCATCTGAAGAACGTGCACTATTCGACTTGTTGGCACAAATACAAATGGTTAATAAAAGAAAACACGTAGTGCTAATTTTTTTTTTTTTTTAGATAGTGCAGGTTTTATTCAGGTACTTGTACAGTTTATTCAAGACATTAAACAATGAAAATATCGGAAAAGGTTATAATATACGTATCCGTTTAGGACTGAAGCTCCAAAAAAATATTTCACTTAATTTTATCTAGTATTTTTTTTTGTTTTTTTTTTAGCCGAAACACACGTTTTTATGGCATCTTTTAATTTTTTTAACGCACCACGGGGAGATAACTCAGTTTAAAGCGCCGACCTCCCTCCCCAACTTTAATACTAGCTTTTTTTCTTAAAAAATCGAACCTTTTGATCGGTATCATAACAAATTGTTTTTTGCTGTAAAAAAAAAAAAAAAAAATACTTGCTAAAATTAAGTGATTTTTTTTTTCGGAGAACTTCATTCCATAACGGATACGTACAATATAAACTTTTGTTCAATATTTTCAGTCTTGATTAAACTGTACATGTACCTTTATTTAATATTCACTGCATCCATTGTTTATTAACTTGTTAGCTGAAAGCACAGAATAACTCCACATATTAAGAATGGCTTTCTAAATAATAAAGTTATTACTTCAGCACGTTCCGTATTGTGCACGAGTACGAAAAAACTGAAATTGCACCGGATTTATTTTCACAATAATTTGTTTTTTAATGTTTGTTCTATTTCAGATCGATTCATAAAATACCGATTTTATTTTCACAAATGAATTGAAAAATAATCAGAGAACCATTGGTTCTCAGAACCAAACAAATAATTAAGGAAAAAAAAACAAAAAAAACAATGAATAAATGTTACCATAATCAATAAAATTTACTTTAGCTTAATTACCTGGCTTAATTTTTTTTTTTTTTTCAAGTAGTATTAAATGCTTTTTTTTATCTCAAATATTCGGTTTTTACAAGCGGTTTTGCAAACAAGATGGCGGTCAACAGTTTTCTTCATGGAAAACAAACCTGCCGCCATTTTAAATTTAAAATACAAAAATAAATGAAGTATACAATAACTTTTAATTATTGTATTTTTAATTTCTGACACTTTTTTGTTTGCTTGTTGGATTCTGTTGAATCCGAATATTTTCTAAAAGTAAATTGCTTTCTATAAATTCACGTACACAAATTTAAAAGAATAGGTTTAAAATAGCAGATGTTTAAATGACATGACAGTCGGCAGCCATTTGCATTGGAAAACTACACATTTACTATTTATATTTCTTTAATAAAAACCGGCTTCTGGCAATGGGATATCTATGTTTTTCCCCCTTTTTATGCATAGTAATGCAATAAAAATAAACTTTTTAAAAATTCATCAATTATGAAATGCTAAGAAATAAAATAAAAATATGGTTTTGTTTTGTTTTTTCTTTTATATCTGAATGCAATAAAATAAAATTGTTTAAAATACATCAAATTACGAGAAGTTAAGGATAAAATTAAAAATAGCGAGAAATAAACTTACCTGTTAATTTTGGAAATCCAATACGAAACAAATTGCTTCCAAATATTGTGTTCCAAACTGATAATTTATTTTGTTGGGATTTCTTTAGCAAATTTTTAAAATTTCAATTTTGTAAGTGTGAGTCGTAAAAAAATAAAATAAATAAAATTGAAGATTGAAAAGTAATTAAATGATAAAAACATACACAATTTATACGTGATTTTTTTTTAAGATATAAAAGTATGAAAAGATTAAAAGATTTAAAAAAATAATCAACGGTTAAATGTTCGTTAATTACGTGTTTTCCGATGATGTGTGCGACTTGGGACGTATTGACAATTCATAAGACGAAAATAATTCAACATTAAAAGACGAATGAAACAAACATATCTTTGTAAAAACGTAACTTTTATGTTTTCTGCCAATAAAGACTCCGTCGCATAATTTGCATTTGTATACAAATGCAAATTATGCAACGGAGTCGGAAAACGACCGAAAACGTCCGAAATAACTAAAAAAAAAAAACCCTGTCAATCTAAGAAATCCAATACAAAACAAATTGCTTCCAAAATATTGTGTTCCAAACTGATAATTTCTTTCGTTGGGATTTCTTTAGTACATTTGTAAAATTATGATTTTGTGTGTCTAATTCATTAAAAAAATATGAAGATCGAACAATAATTAAAAACTAAAAACACACAATTTATATGTGATTTTTTTAGTTAAAGAATGAAAGATTAAAAAAAAAGAAGGTTATAATAAAACGTTGTCAATTCTTAAATGTTTGTTAATAACGTATGATTGAACAAAGATGGTTTTGTTAGGCATAAGTTTTATGTGTACGGCCAATAATGACTCCGCCGCACAATTTGCCTTTGTACTGGTAGTCGCCGGAAAAACGACCAAAATATGACATGGCCAAGCAAGATGGGACAATGTTTATTTATTTAAAGATTCCACTGGGTTTGCGTATATATATATATATATATATATATATATATATATATATATATATATATATATATATATATATATATATATATATATATATATATATATATATAATGTCAGGTCAAGTCATATGCTACTGGTACCATGTAACCCAGTACTACCTGCCTCATGGTCGGGTCACCGGCGACTAAACTGGTTCCCCCACCAGACTTGTTTGGTGAGGAGGGCGGCTAGTCTCCCTGAAGGATTAAAAACAAGACCTTCCAAAGGGCGAATGAACTCTTTTTCTGGGTCAACGGCCAACTAGCACCGTGTATATTTGTGTGTGTGTGTATATATGTGTATTGGGGTAGAGAGGGCTCCCATAAGCCGTGGTGAAGGCAACCTTTCTAGGAGAAGGAAATCTCTGATTTAAAAAACCATAAAGCGGAAGACCAATACCCGCATTAAGCTGGTCTGCAGTTTAATATGTTGCTGGCTATCTTGTTCTTGCTTGTTGCTGGATCTCAACATTTTGAACCGAGAGAGAGACTTAGCTGTCGTACAAAGCTAAGACTCTGTAACATCATATTTGTATAGATACTCCCTCAAACATTTGGGCTCATGGATTTTAAATGTCTGAGGGAGTGGCACTCGTCTGACAAGACGTTGCAATCATCATCATTATATATATATATATATATATATATATATATATATATATATATATATATCTTCAGTGGTGACAAAAACCGGACTAGAGTGCTCAATGTGTAGCCAGAGCAGTATATAGGAATTTTTTGCTGTGATTCCAGAATAAATTTATGTATTGTTTCCGCTAGGAAGATATCCTCTGAAGATGAGGAGTTATATATAATTTAAAAGAGATTAGAACAATAGCCTAAAGAGCAGAGTGTATTTTAATGTAATAGTAAAATTACTAGTTTACTTAAAATACAGGGAAAGAAAAAGTGCTCGTTGTAATTTAGATATATAATAAGCTCGATAGGTAAATATCCTAGAGCTAATTTAATGTTTAGTAATGTAATTGATAATTTAAAAATCAAATTCGAATTAAATTAAACATCCGTTTCATAAGAAGGAACAACAATAAAATCAATAATTTGTACGATCGTTTCGGAAAACAATGTTTTTATTGTGGTAGACATCAAGCTACGGACAATAATTTTTACATATAGTGTTTTTAACAAACAAAGTTTCCTCATCAGCAAAGTATTGGGAAGGGTTTTTAGTATATGTAAAAAGACACAATAAATAAACGACGCATAAAAAGTAAGGCAGATGTATTTGGAAAAAATTAAAATAAATGTATGGATTTGCTTGATAAGAAAATTAATATGGGTTAAAGATAGAAATAAAATAGAGTAAAATTATAAATCCAAATTTGGTTTAAGTACAATATTATAATAATATATTTCTAATAAAATATTTCTAATAAAACTGATAGACACACACACACACACACACACACACACACACACACACACATATATATATACACGCACACACATATATACATATACACATATACATATATACATAAATACATATACATATAGAGAAAATAAAAAGGAACAAACCGTATTATGTGTTCATCAACGTTTCGTCTTTATTTCGCGACTTCCTCTGGATATAAATAAAAACTAATAAATAAAATAAATAAAGACGAAACGTTTGATGAACACATAATACGGTTTGTTCCTTTTTATTTTCTCTATTTTGTCGGAATACTATTTCCATTATTTCATCACATATACATATACATATAAAAATACACACACACATACACACACACACACACACACACACACACACACACACACACATATATATATATATATATATATATACATACACACATGCAAATATTTACCTTTTAATTTTTCGCCTTTTGAAATCAGGAACTAAGGTCAAAGCAATCATATGGATGTTTGTTATAGCTTTTCAGCTTATGAAATGATAAATTTTCAAAAGGAACGCTAATAGAATATTTTATATCCGTTAGCATACGTTTGATTAAAAAACGCTAAAATTTAAACTCGAAAGAAAGGGGAAGATAATCCTATTTGTATAATTAAATAATGCAAGGGAGATAATTAGTCATATTTCTTTAATTAAAGAATACAAGGGAGATAATTAGTCTAACTTAATTTATTACGGAATAATAAAACAATATTGTAATCTATTTTTAAATTATTGAATTTAATATTTGATAATTTATTTATTTATTGAAATTAAAATATATCATAGGCTAATGTTAAGAATATATTTTAATAATCTATAATATATATAGATATATCAGATTAATTAATAATAACAATAATATGTTTGAAAAAAAAAGATTTATTAATAATCATTTCATATATATATATATATATATATATATATATATATATATATATATAAGTAGGTAGTAATTTGCTTGAAGCATTGTTGGTAAAGGAATATATGGAAGTTTTAAAAGCCAAAAACAATGCGAAGAAAGACCGGAATCATGAAAGTAAAGAAAAGAAAAACAAACAAATATAGACGGGTATGTATGAGTAGAGAAATGTCTAACTGTTTATTCGTCTATCATTCCTCACCTCAATGTATAATTATTTTATAACTAAGTTGCTGGTATGTCCGGTGTATATAAAGTCCGTTGGTGGTATCTCCCAAGATTAATCAAAGTTCCATACCATCAACGGACTTTATATATATATATATATATATATATATATATATATATATATATATATATATATATATATATATATATATATATATATATATATATATACATTTTACACATTATTTTTTATTTTATCGTATTATTATTTTTTTTATTTTTTTAGTCGGCAGGACTAACATCGACACCTATAGTCCCACAAAAATATTTTGATTGTCATAAAAAATCGGTGAAATCGCACAATTTCACAATCAACTCGATTGATTGATTGCTCTAGTTGGCGACCCATTGCGACGACATTTACAATCGATTTCATACAATTGTTTGTTTGTTCGTTTGTTTTAATTTTAAAATATAACGGCTTTAATTACACTTTAACGTTATTTTTATTTTTACATATAAGAGTTATAATGAAACTTTAAAATTATTTTTATTTTTATATACAATAGGTTTAATTACACTTTAAAATTTTTTTTTATTTTTATATACATTAGCTTGAATTAAACTTTAAAATTATGTTTATTTTTTATAAATAATGGCTTTGACTACACTTAAAAATTATTTTTATTTTATATATAATAGTTTAAATTAAACTTTAAAATTATTTTTGATAAATAATGGCTTTAATTACACTTGAAAATTATTTTTATTTATATATATATATATATATAATGGTTTTAATTAAAATTTAAAATTATTTTTATATATAATGGCTTTAATTACACTTGAAAATTATTTTTATATATAATTATTTTAATTAAACTTTAAAATTATTTTTATATATAATAGCTTGAATTAAACTTTAAAATTATTTTTATATATAATAGCTTGAATTAAACTTTAAAATTATTTTTATATATAATAGCTTGAATTAAACTTTAAAATTATTTTATATATAATAGCTTTAATTAAACTTTAAAATTATTTTTATATATAATAGCTTTAATTAAACTTTAAAATTATTTTATATATAATAGCTTTAATTAAGCTTTAAAATTATTTTTATATATAATAGCTTTAATTAAAATTTATAATTATTTTATATATAATAGCTTGAATTAAAATTTAAAATTATTTTATATATAATAGCTTGAATTAAAATTTAAAATTATTTTTATATATAATAACTTTAATTAAACTTTAAAATTGTTTTATATATAATAACTTTAATTAAAATTTAAAATTATTAAATTTAAAATGAAAATGTCAAGTATCCTGGTTCAATTATGCTTTAAGCAGAACCATTCATTTCGAGTGCGCCGCAGTCAGATGTAAAAACGTCTTCGTTATATTATATGGCAGACCTTTCTGCTTTTGTGTTAATAAAATTTCTCCAATTAATTTGTGATGTTAAACTGTATAAGGTGTTAACTTTGGTAAAAATATCATGTTCCGTTTTTCATCGGATTTTTTTGATTATCAATTAGTGATCCTTATCGACGACATTCCGATGCAACAACCTATCTAAGAACACTGCCAGGCATATGAAGTACATTTGTGTGAATTTTCAGAAAAATCGACCGATCCGTTTTGGAATGCGTAGGGAAACACCTGACACACATACAAATGTCCTTTTATATAACAGTAGGTATCTATCTTTAATATAGTGGGTTTGTATATATTTATGAGTATATATATATATATATATATATATATATATGTGTGTGTGTGTGTGTGTGTGTGTGTGTGTGTGTAATATATATATATCCATATATATATGTAATATATATATTTATATATATATATTATATATATGTAATATATATATATGTGTAATATATATATATATTATATATGTAATATATATATATATATATATATATATATATATATTACATATATATATATATATATATATATATATATATACGTGTTGATATATTTGATCGTCTAGTGATGAGAATACACACAGGACATATCCCAAAAAATGGATAAAAATTCTCTAACATTTTAACATTATTTACCAATTAAAAACAGAACTAATCTGTTTGATCTTGATTTAACGAATTCTTTGAAAATCTGCAACTAAAGATTAGTAATACCTTGTAATTACAACACTGTTTCAGCATTGTTAAGCTGATTGGTACTATCGACATTTTCAGACATACTCTTATGCTCGCAGTCATCATGGTCAGTGGATCATCATTCCTCCGCTGACTAACGACTGTCGACTCCTTCTGACTACCAACTATTGACTAATTACAGCAACTTTATTTACAAATGTTTCACCATCGTAAAACCGATTGTTGCTATCGATATTTGCCAACATTATCCGATGCTCGCAGCTTTTATGGTCAGTGGATCTTCCTTCGCTGACTAACGACTGTCGACTCCTCTCTGACTACCAACTATTGACTAATTACAGCAACTTTATTTACAAATGTTTCACCATCGTAAAACCGATTGTTAATATCGATATTTGCCAACATTATCCGATGCTCGCAGCTTTTATGGTCAGTGGATCTTCCTTCGCTGACTAACGACTGTCGACTCCTCTCTGACTACCAACTATTGACTAATTACAACAACTTTATTTACAAATGTTTCACCATCGTAAAACCGATTGTTAATATCGATATTTGCCAACATTATCCGATGATCGCAGCTTTTATGGTCAGTGGATCTTCCTTCGCTGACTAACGACTGTCGACTCCTCTCTGACTACCAACTATTGACTAATTACAGCAACTTTATTTACAAATGTTTCACCATCGTAAAACCGATTGTTAATATCGATATTTTTCAACATCATCCGATGCTCGCAGCTTTTATGGTCAGTGGATCTTCCTTCGCTGACTAACGACTGTCGACTTCTCTGTGACAACCAACGACTAATTTCTACATGTCTCTCAAACTAATTACTTATTTGCTGTATCACAACTCATCAGTGCGAATAGACAAGCCAGGATTGAAACTCGACCGCCTAGTCGACAGTCGACGCTTCTAACACTTACGCTATTCGACTGCTGCTATGATTGCATGTGAATTAACAATGTTTAAACATTGTCCAAACGTCTAAGCTCTATTTATTTACACGAAGATTAGCATCGCTAGTGGCACGTGTTATCACAACCCAAGAGAGAGAGCATTATAATCATTCACATAAAGTATTGTTTCGCTGTATCACAGCTCATCAGTGCAGCTAGACAAGCAACTATCTCGGTGATTCTATGACATACATGTGAATTAACAACGTTCAAACTTTGTCCAAACGTTTAAGCCCCATTTATTTATAAAAAGATTGTGTCTGTCTTCTGACTATGTACTGAAGTTTTTTTTACAAAACTCTTCTATCAATGGTTGGTAAACAGACTTTAAAAAATATATAAGATATTTTAATCTGTCGAACAAATTCGATCTGGTATTTATCAAGTAAAAATAATTGCTAAGCTGTTAAAATTGAAAATAATATTCACAGTTCGCATGCATAATTCAAATTAAATCGCCTTTCCATGCATGCGTAAGTATACATTTAAACGTTAATGTTGTTTCATTTTTAACTATTTCTTATCCATTTCACGTTAGTTCAAATGATATTGACTGGAGTTGGAACGTTAAATGTTTGGTTTTTATGCAAGCTGATGGCATCCAAGCCATGTTTTTTGTTAACTTTTTTAATCACTACTATATATAGGGTACAATATAATAATCAATACGGTAATAGATCTATAATATTGAATATGAAGCATGCGTGAACAAAAATATCATATTTAAGCATAGTTTACGACCGGGACATGCCGGGCGGCATTACAATGTATTATAATATAAAAATCACTATTGAAATTGTCGTTATAAAAATAATGAATACGAAATTTGCATAAATTAAAAAAAATATTTAAACGTATTTTACAACCGGGCAACTTAGTATGATTAATAAAAATAATTTTCAATTTAGAATTTTTATGACTTTATTTTTTTAACGTTTTTAACTTGCCCTATTTTTCATGAAAAATTTAGCTACAGACATTTATTAAAGTCCAGCAACCATATTTAGTGGTGCCATTTTTACATAAATATAACATTGCCCATCGTGCCTGCCTATCTTACCTTCGATGGCGGAGAATCCCAGCGCAAAAGCAAATTTCGTGACAGTGTTGTTGTGTTGACCGTTAGCATATAACTAATGCAGAACAAAGATATCTTAATTTTATTCGTTTTTTTACCTTTAATTATTTTCGTCTTTTGAATGGACAATACGTTGCAAACATCATCGGAAAACGTTTACGCACACGTAATTAACGAACTTTTAAGAATTTAAAACGTTTTATTATAATCGTTTTTCGTTTTTATATTTTTGATCTTTTTTAATCTTTTCATTTTAATTTTTCAATATTCGTTCAGTCGTTTTTTTTAAATCCACGTTTCAATCGTGTTTTTGATTTACACATTTCTAAAAGCTTTTTCTTAATGATTTGGACACGCAGAATCGAATTTGTATGAATTTACCAAAAGAATCCCAAGAAACCGAACAAAATTGACAGTCTTAAACAAAAAAGAAATCATCCAATTTTCAAGGTCTTTTTTTCGTATTGAATTGCTTAGAAGTAAAGGTAAGTTTTTATTTTTCGATATTTTATTCCCTAACAATTAACAAATTTAATGCATTTAAAATAAGATTTTTTTTATTTCTATGAAAATTTTGATTTACTTTTTTCCAGATCTTGCGTTTACCAAACATTAAAAAAAAATTTAATGGTAAAGAAATTTGGGTTTGAATTACTGTACACATAGATTCGAAAAAGTTGAAAGAAATTTGGTACTCGTGCAGAAACTGATCCGCGCTATTTTTTAAAATCGTATTTCCAAGTTTAATTAAAGTTGGGTCTAAAGCAGAGAGTGATCCGGACGTAAATTATAGCATTATTTTAAAAAAAGCCATTCTTAACATGGGGAGGGTGTTTTCTACCTATTCTATACTTTTAACCTTACAATTGAATAATAAAAAAATATATAATAAAACTTTAAGGTACTAGTGCAGAGATTGATCCGCGCTATTTTTTAAATTGTATTTCCAAGTTTAAAGTTTTATGATGTTTTTTTTTTTTAATTCAATTGTAAGGTTAACGTATAGAATAGGTACAAAACACCGTCCCCTCCATGTTAAGAATGGCTTTTTAAATAATAACGTTATTATTTATGTCCGGATCACTCATTGCACTAATGCACTAGTACCAAAGTTGTAATTTTATTTGTAAGGAGTAAAAGGGTTGTTAATATTTGTTCAATTTTGAATCAATTTATAACACAAAGTGATTGTTATTTTCCCATTAAAATTGAAAATAAAAGCAATATATTTAATAGTAAATTGCTTTCTATAAATTCATGTTCACATTTTGGGGCACCGGGTTAAAATATCAAACGTATAAGTGGCATTAACAGTCGGCAGCCATTTTGAGTAGAAATTTACACATTTACCAATTTAATTTCTGGTTCTAGTGCAGAGAGTGATCCGCGCATAAATAATAACGTTATTATTTAAAAAGCCATTCTTAACATGGGGAGGGCACGGTGTTTTGTACCTATTCTATACTTTAACCTTACAATTGAATAAAAAATATATCAAAACTTTGATTAAACTTGGAAATACGATTTAAAAAATAGCGCGGATCACTCTCTGCACTAGTACCACAACTTTCGAGTACTTATACAAAATACGGGTCGTGCTGAAATAATTGCGTTATTTAGAAGCCCATACTTAACATAGAGAGCGGTGGCTAAAAAAAAGAAGCTATTCTGTAGTTTCATCTATAATTTAATGAACAACAGATATCATAAAAATTTAATGTAACCTAGAAATAAGAAAAATTAGTATGAAGAAAAAAAACCCCGACTCTAACTAAGTATTCTAATTATTATAATGATAAAAAATTGTTTTTTTTTTTTTTTGTTTTTTTTTTTGTTTTTTTAGCAACAAAATCTGGGGGGGGGGGGCTCTCGAGTACATCGAATAGTAAGCGTTTATTACGATCGTCTTACGCAATTTTACTGCAGTGTATCAGAAATTTCGTGAAAATAGTGAATAATTTCACCCCATCTTTCCAAGCTTATAACTCCTCGAAAAATGTAATTCAAGCCCTAATTTTTTTTTCAATTAAAGGAGCAAGGACCATGGTTTCATTAAAAAAACAAAAAAAACAAACAATGTGTTTTTTTTGTTTTTTTTTAGGTTTTAAACTTCGGACTTTACAGGTAAATTTCTAACAAACGTTTTTTTTTGTTTTAAATTTGAATATATTATTTATTGACCTTTTCTCTTCAATTTGTGATATATAAGACTTTGAAACATAAATTAATTATTTACTTTTTAATAGAAACTTGAAAAGGGGGGGCGTGGATTAAAAAAAAAACGTTTGTCTAAAATATATTCGGTTTATTGGAAAGAACATAAAATTTCACATTGACCCTGAAAATATGGTAAAAATAGAATCAATAGAAAAAATTTGATAGATTTTTAAAGTTTAAAAATTGAAAAATATTGAGTTCGGAAAATTCATTACTGTTTAAAAGAAATATATTTCTATTACTTTTAAAACAACTTTAATAGTTTATTTTGGAAGTATAATCCATAAAGAAAATAAATAACCCACTTTTAACAGAGAAATTACGAGATTTTTATATTTTATTCGCAGTTTCGTGTTAGGGGTGTCAAAAATTCCTACAAAAATTCTGATACACCTACTGCAACAACACAACGTTGTGAACTACAAATCCAATGTTGTACATTCCGACCATTCGACATTACACACAACCTGCATAAAAGGAAATTTGAGTTCATGTAATCCGTACGATGAGGGTCAAATACCCAAGAAATATATTCAGAATTTTTATGGTGCCTTCATATATATATGAAGGCACCATAAAATTTTAAATTACAAGAGATATTTATCATAAAATAAAGTCTTCAGCTCATTTAAAAGTAAAAATATTACATTCAGTAAGTTTTCACGAGCGGATATGTTTTTCGTTTATTTGGGGGAGGGGTATTCCATTATAGAACTTGTATAGGTTAACAGGTGCTTCTGCGGTTTAATTAACCATTTTCCCAAAAGTCACGCACCGACATTTATCGAGTAGAATACGATTCAACATTTCACAGAATTTCGGTGTTTACATTTGGTGGAGGCGGTGGAGGGGTGAGGGCGGTTGTGCTGTAGCCCCAAAAATGAACGAAAAACATAAGATATGCTTTTGTAAACCGCTCGTGAAAACTTAATTTTTTTTTTTTTTAGATGAATTTAAAGGGGTTAATTTAAAGGGTTTAATAATGAATTTAAAGGGGTTAATCGTAATTTTGCGAGGGGTTTGATCATCAGATTTGTGGCCAGCAACATCGAATATCCCTAAAATAAACAAATTAGTGGTCTGTGTTTTGTTGTAGCGAAAGGTCATATTTACGTTTTATGTTTATTTTAATAAATATTACTGTTTTTAATTTGTGGTTTTGTCTTTACGTTCTTTCCTTTCGATCAAGATTTCTTGGAAATTTTCCCTTCCTCCTCCAATAAACCTTTTTTTTTTTTTTTTTTTGCGTCAACACAAGTGGTGGGGAAGAGGGGATTCCAGTTACATGTGGCATATTGACCTTTTTTTTTGGGGGGGGGGGGCGTTTTTTCGCTATTGGAAAACAAGATGACCGCCATTAAAAATGATAAGGATTACGTTGGATACTGAATGTCTTCAAATACGGATAACTACGTGTTTGCGCAAATAATAAATGCGATATTCGTTCTCAGCGTACTCGAAAACTTATAATAATCGACAAATTAAAGGTGAATGCCGAGGGGGTCGGTAAACTAAAAATTTAACAAAAATATATTGTACGTACTCGTTATGGAATAAAGGTTTCATGAAAAAAAAAAAAATCACTTAATTTGATCAAGTAATCCCCCCCCCACACACACACAAGGAAAATCAAATTCTCTTCGATTTTTTTTTTTTCGGGGAACTTCATTCCATAACGGCTACGTACAATATTATTTTTTCAATATTTTCATTTTTTAATGTCTTGATTAAACTGTACAAGTACCAAAACAAAATTTCGAAGTAAATAAAGTTCTGCTAAAATTTTTAAGATAAAAAAAACTTCCTTTGTTATGATTCGAACTCTTCGGTTTCTTTTATTTGCAAATCTCAATTTTCGTTAATTGTATTCGAAACATATTTGATTAATATTTACTTTTCTACCTCATTGTTTTTCGCAATTTTTGGATATGTTAATTACTGTGGCATGACAATAAAGTAGATACATTGGTTTTACTTGAAAGTTTGTATTTCAGCTTTAGATACAATTAGTTTTATTTTAAAGTCTGTATTTCGACTTTAGATGCAATAAAAGCACCTTATATTTTAATATTTCCCAATACTGTTTATAAAAACACAGATGTTATAATTTAAAAATGTTGAAAAAACGAAGGAAAGGTACTTGTACAGTTTAATAAAGATATTAAAAAATGAAAATATTGAAAACCCGTTATGGAAAGAAGTACCCTGAAAAAAAAAAAACACACTAAATTACATCAAGTATATATATATACATATATATATATATATATATATATATATATATATATATTATATTACATTATATTATATTATTATTATTACAGTGTAAAAACAATTTATAATACCAAACAAAAGGTTCGATTTTTCCGAAGAAAAGCTAGCATTAAGGGCGGGGGGGGGGGTGTTGGCGCTTTAAATTGAGTTATTTCTCCGTGGCTTGTTCAAAAAAAAGTTCAAGATGCCACATTCAACGCGCTGCTATAAAAACGCGTTTTTCCGCTGTAAAAATTAAAAACAAAATTTACTCGATCAAAATAAGTGAATTTTTCTTTTTTTTTTTTTTTGAGATCTCTCCAAAACGGATACTTAAAATATAACTTCTTTTTCTGTTTTTTTTTTCTTTTTACTGTCTTGATTAAACTATACAAGCGCCACAAATAAATGATGTAAAATTTGAAATGTTTTATTTTTATTTTTTTAGTCCAATTTAAAAGCATAAAAAATGAAAATTTCTTTAATAATAAATTATTTTCTAGATGCCAGCCATTGTGAATGAATATTTTCAATTTACCATTTATATCTTGGTGCGTGTGTAAATTAGTGATATTTTATAATAACGCATTCCAGATGAAAACAGAATTACGTACTTACTTGTCATGTAAAAATAAATTTACATTTCAAGAATTACGAAAAAGATGATTCATTAAAAAATAACTTCAAACAGAAGTTAAAACTTGTAGAAAGCAAAAATCTACTTTTGGGGTTGATTAAAAATGGAATAGAAATAAAAATTTCGTTTCGTTTTATTCTCTTTTTATTATTATGTCAAATTGATTCCATATTTTTACCTAAGCAATAGTTGACACATCTACTTTTTGGGTTGTTTTAAAAATGGAATAGAAATTAAAATTTCGTTTCGTTTTATTCTCTTTTTATTATTATGTCAAATTGATTCCATATTTTTACCGAAGCAATAGTTGACAAATCTACTTTTTGGGTTGTTTTAAAAATGGAATAGAAATTAAAATTTCGTTTCGTTTTATTCTCTTTTTATTATTATGTCAAATTGGTTCCATATTTTACCGAAGCAATAGTTGACAAATCTACTTTTTGGGTTGTTTTAAAAATGGAATAGAAATTAAAATTTCGTTTCGTTTTATTCTCTTTTTATTATTATGTCAAATTGGTTCCATATTTTACCGAAGCAATAGTTGACAAATCTACTTTTAGGGTTGTTTTAAAAATGGAATAGAAATTAAAATTTCGTTTCGTTTTATTCTCTTTTTATTATTATGTCAAATTGATTCCATATTTTACCGAAGCAATAGTTGACAAATCTACTTTTTGGGTTGTTTTAAAAATGGAATAGAAATTAAAATTTCGTTTCGTTTTATTCTTTTTTTTATTATTATGTCAAATTGGTTCCATATTTTACCGAAGCAATAGTTGACAAATCTACTTTTTGGGTTGTTTTAAAAATGGAATAGAAATTAAAATTTTGTTTCGTTTTACTCTCTTTTTATTATTATGTCAAATTGATTCCATATTTTTACCTAAGCAATAGTTGACAAATCTACTTTTTGGGTTGTTTTAAAAATGGAATAGAAATTAAAATTTCGTTTCGTTTTATTCTCTTTTTATTATTTTGTCAAATTGATTCCATATTTTTACCGAAGCAATAGTTGACAAATCTACTTTTTTGGTTGTTTTAAAAATGGAATAGAAATTAAAATTTCGTTTCGTTTTATTCTCTTTTTATTATTATGTCAAATTGGTTCCATATTTTAGCTAAGCAATAGTTGACAAATCTACTTTTTGGGTTGTTTTAAAAATGGAATAGAAATAAAAATTTCATTTCGTTTTATTCTCTTTTTATTATTATGTCAAATTGATTCCATATTTTTACCGAAGCAATAGTTGACAAATCTACTGTTTGGGTTGTTTTAAAAATGAAATAGAAATTAAAATTTCGTTTCGTTTTATTCTCTTTTTATTATTATGTCAAATTGATTCCATATTTTAGCTAAGCAATAGTTGACAAATCTACTTTTTGGGTTGTTTTAAAAATGGAATAGAAATAAAAATTTCATTTCGTTTTATTCTCTTTTTATTATTATGTCAAATTGATTCCATATTTTACCGAAGCAATAGTTGACAAATCTACTTTTTGGGTTGATTAAAAATGGAATAGAAATAAAAATTTCGTTTCGTTTTATTCTCTTTTTATTATTATGTCAAATTGATTCCATATTTTTACCTAAGCAATAGTTGACACATCTACTTTTTGGGTTGTTTTAAAAATGGAATAGAAATAAAAATTTCGTTTCGTTTTATTCTCTTTTTATTATTATGTCAAATTGGTTCCATATTTTACCGAAGCAATAGTTTACAAATCTACTTTTTGGGTTGTTTTAAAAATGGAATAGAAATTAAAATTTCGTTTCGTTTTATTCTCTTTTTATTATTATGTCAAGTTGGTTCCATATTTTACCGAAGCAATAGTTGACAAATCTACTTTTTGGGTTGTTTTAAAAATGGAATAGAAATTAAAATTTCGTTTCGTTTTATTCTCTTTTTATTATTATGTCAAATTGATTCCATATTTTACCGAAGCAATAGTTGACAAATCTACTTTTTGGGTTGTTTTAAAAATGGAATAGAAATAAAAATTTCGTTTCGTTTTATTCTCTTTTTATTATTATGTCAAATTGATTCCATATTTTACCGAAGCAATAGTTGACAAATCTACTTTTTGGGTTGATTAAAAATGGAATAGAAATTAAAATTTCGTTTCGTTTTATTCTCTTTTTATTATTATGTCAAATTGATTCCATATTTTTACCGAAGCAATAGTTGACAAATCTACTTTTTGGGTTGTTTTAAAAATGGAATAGAAATAAAAATTTCGTTTCGTTTTATTCTCTTTTTATTATTATGTCAAATTGGTTCCATATTTTACCGAAGCAATAGTTGACAAATCTACTTTTTGGGTTGTTTTAAAAATGGAATAGAAATTAAAATTTCGTTTCGTTTTATTCTCTTTTTATTATTATGTCAAATTGGTTCCATATTTTACCGAAGCAATAGTTGACAAATCTACTTTTAGGGTTGTTTTAAAAATGGAATAGAAATTAAAATTTCGTTTCGTTTTATTCTCTTTTTATTATTATGTCAAATTGATTCCATATTTTACCGAAGCAATAGTTGACAAATCTACTTTTTGGGTTGTTTTAAAAATGGAATAGAAATTAAAATTTCGTTTCGTTTTATTCTCTTTTTATTATTATGTCAAATTGATTCCATATTTTTACCGAAGCAATAGTTGACAAATCTACTTTTAGGGTTGTTTTAAAAATGGAATAGAAATTAAAATTTCGTTTCGTTTTATTCTCTTTTTATTATTATGTCAAATTGGTTCCATATTTTACCGAAGCAATAGTTGACAAATCTACTTTTTGGGTTGTTTTAAAAATGGAATAGAAATTAAAATTTCGTTTCGTTTTATTCTTTTTTTTATTATTATGTCAAATTGGTTCCATATTTTACCGAAGCAATAGTTGACAAATCTACTTTTTGGGTTGTTTTAAAAATGGAATAGAAATTAAAATTTCGTTTCGTTTTACTCTCTTTTTATTATTATGTCAAATTGATTCCATATTTTTACCTAAGAATAATTGATAAATCTACTTTTTGGGTTGTTTTAAAAATGGAATAGAAATTAAAATTTCGTTTCGTTTTATTCTCTTTTTATTATTTTGTCAAATTGATTCCATATTTTTACCGAAGCAATAGTTGACAAATCTACTTTTTGGGTTGTTTTAAAAATGGAATAGAAATTAAAATTTCGTTTCGTTTTATTCTCTTTTTATTATTATGTCAAATTGATTCCATATTTTACCGAAGCAATAGTTGACAAATCTACTTTTTGGGTTGTTTTAAAAATGGAATAGAAATTAAAACTTCGTTTCGTTTTATTCTCTTTTTATTATTATGTCAAATTGGTTCCATATTTTACCGAAGCAATAGTTGACAAATCTACTTTTTGGGTTGTTTTAAAAATGGAATAGAAATTAAAATTTCGTTTCGTTTTATTCTCTTTTTATTATTATGTCAAATTGATTCCATATTTTTACCTAAGCAATAGTTGACACATCTACTTTTTGGGTTGTTTTAAAAATGGAATAGAAATTAAAATTTCGTTTCGTTTTATTCTCTTTTTATTATTATGTCAAATTGATTCCATATTTTTACCTAAGCAATAGTTGACACATCTACTTTTTGGGTTGTTTTAAAAATGGAATAGAAATTAAAATTTCGTTTCGTTTTATTCTCTTTTTATTATTATGTCAAATTGATTCCATATTTTTACCTAAGCAATAGTTGACACATCTACTTTTTGGGTTGTTTTAAAAATGGAATAGAAATTAAAATTTCGTTTCGTTTTATTCTCTTTTTATTATTATGTCAAATTGATTCCATATTTTACCGAAGCAATAGTTGACAAATCTACTTTTAGGGTTGTTTTAAAAATGGAATAGAAATTAAAATTTCGTTTCGTTTTATTCTCTTTTTATTATTATGTCAAATTGGTTCCATATTTTACCGAAGCAATAGTTGACAAATCTACTTTTTGGGTTGTTTTAAAAATGGAATAGAAATTAAAATTTCGTTTCGTTTTATTCTTTTTTTTATTATTATGTCAAATTGGTTCCATATTTTACCGAAGCAATAGTTGACAAATCTACTTTTTGGGTTGTTTTAAAAATGGAATAGAAATTAAACTTTCGTTTCGTTTTACTCTCTTTTTATTATTATGTCAAATTGATTCCATATTTTTACCTAAGCAATAGTTGACAAATCTACTTTTAGGGTTGTTTTAAAAATGGAATAGAAATTAAAATTTCGTTTCGTTTTATTCTCTTTTTATTATTTTGTCAAATTGATTCCATATTTTTACCGAAGCAATAGTTGACAAATCTACTTTTTTGGTTGTTTTAAAAATGGAATAGAAATTAAAATTTCGTTTCGTTTTATTCTCTTTTTATTATTATGTCAAATTGATTCCATATTTTACCGAAGCAATAGTTGACAAATCTACTTTTTGGGTTGTTTTAAAAATGGAATAGAAATAAAAATTTCGTTTCGTTTTATTCTCTTTTTATTATTATGTCAAATTGATTCCATATTTTTACCTAAGCAATAGTTGACACATCTACTTTTTGGGTTGTTTTAAAAATGGAATAGAAATTAAAATTTCGTTTCGTTTTATTCTCTTTTTATTATTATGTCAAATTGATTCCATATTTTTACCTAAGCAATAGTTGACAAATCTACTTTTTGGGTTGTTTTAAAAATGGAATAGAAATTAAAATTTCGTTTCGTTTTATTCTCTTTTTATTATTATGTCAAATTGGTTCCATATTTTACCGAAGCAATAGTTGACAAATCTACTTTTTGGGTTGTTTTAAAAATGGAATAGAAATTAAAATTTCGTTTCGTTTTATTCTCTTTTTATTATTATGTCAAATTGATTCCATATTTTTACCTAAGCAATAGTTGACACATCTACTTTTTGGGTTGTTTTAAAAATGGAATAGAAATTAAAATTTCGTTTCGTTTTATTCTCTTTTTATTATTATGTCAAATTGATTCCATATTTTACCTAAGCAATAGTTGACACATCTACTTTTTGGGTTGTTTTAAAAATGGAATAGAAATTAAAATTTCGTTTCGTTTTATTCTCTTTTTATTATTATGTTAAATTGATTCCATATTTTTACCTAAGCAATAGTTGACACATCTACTTTTTGGGTTGTTTTAAAAATGGAATAGAAATTAAAATTTCGTTTCGTTTTATTCTCTTTTTATTATTATGTCAAATTGGTTCCATATTTTACCGAAGCAATAGTTGACAAATCTACTTTTAGGGTTGTTTTAAAAATGGAATAGAAATTAAAATTTCGTTTCGTTTTATTCTCTTTTTATTATTATGTCAAATTGGTTCCATATTTTACCGAAGCAATAGTTGACAAATCTACTTTTTGGGTTGTTTTAAAAATGGAATAGAAATTAAAATTTCGTTTCGTTTTATTCTCTTTTTATTATTATGTCAAATTGATTCCATATTTTACCGAAGCAATAGTTGACAAATCTACTTTTAGGGTTGTTTTAAAAATGGAATAGAAATTAAAATTTCGTTTCGTTTTATTCTCTTTTTATTATTATGTCAAATTGATTCCATATTTTACCGAATCAATAGTTGACAAATCTACTTTTTGGGTTGTTTGAAAAATGGAATAGAAATTAAAATTTCGTTTCGTTTTATTCTCTTTTTATTATTATGTCAAATTGATTCCATATTTTACCGAAGCAATAGTTGACAAATCTACTTTTTGGGTTGTTTTAAAAATGGAATAGAAATTAAAATTTCGTTTCGTTCTATTCTCTTTTTATTATTATGTCAAATTGATTCCATATTTTACCGAAGCAATAGTTGACAAATCTACTTTTTGGGTTGTTTTAAAAATGGAATAGAAATTAAAATTTCGTTTCGTTTTAGTCTCTTTTTATTATTATGTCAAATTGATTCCATATTTTACCGAAGCAATAGTTGACAAATCTACTTTTTGGGTTGTTTTAAAAATGGAATAGAAATTAAAATTTCGTTTCGTTTTATTCTCTTTTTATTATTATGTCAAATTGATTCCATATTTTACCGAAGCAATAGTTGACAAATCTACTGTTTGGGTTGTTTTAAAAATGGAATAGAAATTAACATTTCGTTTCGTTTTATTCTCTTTTTATTATTATGTCAAATTGGTTCCATATTTTACCGAAGCAATAGTTGACAAATCTACTTTTTGGGTTGTTTTAAAAATGGAATAGAAATTAAAATTTCGTTTCGTTTTATTCTCTTTTTATTATTATGTCAAATTGATTCCATATTTTTACCGAAGCAATAGTTGACAAATCTACTGTTTGGGTTGTTTTAAAAATGAAATAGAAATTAAAATTTCGTTTCGTTTTATTCTCTTTTTATTATTATGTCAAATTGATTCCATATTTTAGCTAAGCAATAGTTGACAAATCTACTTTTTGGGTTGTTTTAAAAATGGAATAGAAATAAAAATTTCATTTCGTTTTATTCTCTTTTTATTATTATGTCAAATTGATTCCATATTTTAGCTAAGCAATAGTTGACAAATCTACTTTTTGGGTTGTTTTAAAAATGGAATAGAAATAAAAATTTCATTTCGTTTTATTCTCTTTTTATTATTATGTCAAATTGATTCCATATTTTTACCGAAGCAATAGTTGACAAATCTACTGTTTGGGTTGTTTTAAAAATGGAATAGAAATTAAAATTTCGTTTCGTTTTATTCTCTTTTTATTATTATGTCAAATTGATTCCATATTTTAGCTAAGCAATAGTTGACAAATCTACTTTTTGGGTTGTTTTAAAAATGGAATAGAAATAAAAATTTCATTTCGTTTTATTCTCTTTTTATTATTATGTCAAATTGATTCCATATTTTTACCGAAGCAATAGTTGACAAATCTACTGTTTGGGTTGTTTTAAAAATGAAATAGAAATTAAAATTTCGTTTCGTTTTATTCTCTTTTTATTATTATGTCAAATTGATTCCATATTTTAGCTAAGCAATAGTTGACAAATCTACTTTTTGGGTTGTTTTAAAAATGGAATAGAAATAAAAATTTCATTTCGTTTTATTCTCTTTTTATTATTATGTCAAATTGATTCCATATTTTACCGAAGCAATAGTTGACAAATCTACTTTTTGGGTTGTTTTAAAAATGGAATAGAAATTAAAATTTCGTTTCGTTTTAGTCTCTTTTTATTATTATGTCAAATTGATTCCATATTTTACCGAAGCAATAGTTGACAAATCTACTGTTTGGGTTGTTTTAAAAATGGAATAGAAATTAACATTTCGTTTCGTTTTATTCTCTTTTTATTATTATGTCAAATTGGTTCCATATTTTACCGAAGCAATAGTTGACAAATCTACTTTTTGGGTTGTTTTAAAAATGGAATAGAAATTAAAATTTCGTTTCGTTTTATTCTCTTTTTATTATTATGTCAAATTGATTCCATATTTTTACCGAAGCAATAGTTGACAAATCTACTGTTTGGGTTGTTTTAAAAATGAAATAGAAATTAAAATTTCGTTTCGTTTTATTCTCTTTTTATTATTATGTCAAATTGATTCCATATTTTAGCTAAGCAATAGTTGACAAATCTACTTTTTGGGTTGTTTTAAAAATGGAATAGAAATAAAAATTTCATTTCGTTTTATTCTCTTTTTATTATTATGTCAAATTGATTCCATATTTTAGCTAAGCAATAGTTGACAAATCTACTTTTTGGGTTGTTTTAAAAATGGAATAGAAATAAAAATTTCATTTCGTTTTATTCTCTTTTTATTATTATGTCAAATTGATTCCATATTTTTACCGAAGCAATAGTTGACAAATCTACTGTTTGGGTTGTTTTAAAAATGGAATAGAAATTAAAATTTCGTTTCGTTTTATTCTCTTTTTATTATTATGTCAAATTGATTCCATATTTTAGCTAAGCAATAGTTGACAAATCTACTTTTTGGGTTGTTTTAAAAATGGAATAGAAATAAAAATTTCATTTCGTTTTATTCTCTTTTTATTATTATGTCAAATTGATTCCATATTTTTACCGAAGCAATAGTTGACAAATCTACTGTTTGGGTTGTTTTAAAAATGAAATAGAAATTAAAATTTCGTTTCGTTTTATTCTCTTTTTATTATTATGTCAAATTGATTCCATATTTTAGCTAAGCAATAGTTGACAAATCTACTTTTTGGGTTGTTTTAAAAATGGAATAGAAATAAAAATTTCATTTCGTTTTATTCTCTTTTTATTATTATGTCAAATTGATTCCATATTTTACCGAAGCAATAGTTGACAAATCTACTTTTTGGGTTGATTAAAAATGGAATAGAAATAAAAATTTCGTTTAGTTTTATTCTCTTTTTATTATTATGTCAAATTGATTCCATATTTTTACCTAAGCAATAGTTGACACATCTACTTTTTGGGTTGTTTTAAAAATGGAATAGAAATAAAAATTTCGTTTCGTTTTATTCTCTTTTTATTATTATGTCAAATTGGTTCCATATTTTACCGAAGCAATAGTTGACAAATCTACTTTTTGGGTTGTTTTAAAAATGGAATAGAAATTAAAATTTCGTTTCGTTTTATTCTCTTTTTATTATTATGTCAAATTGGTTCCATATTTTACCGAAGCAATAGTTTACAAATCTACTTTTTGGGTTGTTTTAAAAATGGAATAGAAATTAAAATTTCGTTTCGTTTTATTCTCTTTTTATTATTATGTCAAGTTGGTTCCATATTTTACCGAAGCAATAGTTGACAAATCTACTTTTTGGGTTGTTTTAAAAATGGAATAGAAATTAAAATTTCGTTTCGTTTTATTCTCTTTTTATTATTATGTCAAATTGATTCCATATTTTACCGAAGCAATAGTTGACAAATCTACTTTTTGGGTTGTTTTAAAAATGGAATAGAAATAAAAATTTCGTTTCGTTTTATTCTCTTTTTATTATTATGTCAAATTGATTCCATATTTTACCGAAGCAATAGTTGACAAATCTACTTTTTGGGTTGATTAAAAATGGAATAGAAATAAAAATTTCGTTTCGTTTTATTCTCTTTTTATTATTATGTCAAATTGGTTCCATATTTTACCGAAGCAATAGTTGACAAATCTACTTTTAGGGTTGTTTTAAAAATGGAATAGAAATTAAAATTTCGTTTCGTTTTATTCTCTTTTTATTATTATGTCAAATTGATTCCATATTTTACCGAAGCAATAGTTGACAAATCTACTTTTTGGGTTGTTTTAAAAATGGAATAGAAATTAAAATTTCGTTTCGTTTTATTCTCTTTTTATTATTATGTCAAATTGATTCCATATTTTTACCGAAGCAATAGTTGACAAATCTACTTTTTGGGTTGTTTTAAAAATGGAATAGAAATTAAAATTTCGTTTCGTTTTATTCTCTTTTTATTATTATGTCAAATTGATTCCATATTTTTACCGAAGCAATAGTTGACAAATCTACTTTTTGGGTTGTTTTAAAAATGGAATAGAAATTAACATTTCGTTTCGTTTTATTCTCTTTTTATTATTATGTCAAATTGGTTCCATATTTTACCGAAGCAATAGTTGACAAATGTACTTTTTGGGTTGTTTTAAAAATGGAATAGAAATTAAAATTTCGTTTCGTTTTATTCTCTTTTTATTATTATGTCAAATTGATTCCATATTTTTACCGAAGCAATAGTTGACAAATCTACTGTTTGGGTTGTTTTAAAAATGAAATAGAAATTAAAATTTCGTTTCGTTTTATTCTCTTTTTATTATTATGTCAAATTGATTCCATATTTTAGCTAAGCAATAGTTGACAAATCTACTTTTTGGGTTGTTTTAAAAATGGAATAGAAATAAAAATTTCATTTCGTTTTATTCTCTTTTTATTATTATGTCAAATTGATTCCATATTTTAGCTAAGCAATAGTTGACAAATCTACTTTTTGGGTTGTTTTAAAAATGGAATAGAAATAAAAATTTCATTTCGTTTTATTCTCTTTTTATTATTATGTCAAATTGATTCCATATTTTTACCGAAGCAATAGTTGACAAATCTACTGTTTGGGTTGTTTTAAAAATGAAATAGAAATTAAAATTTCGTTTCGTTTTATTCTCTTTTTATTATTATGTCAAATTGATTCCATATTTTAGCTAAGCAATAGTTGACAAATCTACTTTTTGGGTTGTTTTAAAAATGGAATAGAAATAAAAATTTCATTTCGTTTTATTCTCTTTTTATTATTATGTCAAATTGATTCCATATTTTACCGAAGCAATAGTTGACAAATCTACTTTTTGGGTTGATTAAAAATGGAATAGAAATAAAAATTTCGTTTAGTTTTATTCTCTTTTTATTATTATGTCAAATTGATTCCATATTTTTACCTAAGCAATAGTTGACACATCTACTTTTTGGGTTGTTTTAAAAATGGAATAGAAATAAAAATTTCGTTTCGTTTTATTCTCTTTTTATTATTATGTCAAATTGGTTCCATATTTTACCGAAGCAATAGTTTACAAATCTACTTTTTGGGTTGTTTTAAAAATGGAATAGAAATTAAAATTTCGTTTCGTTTTATTCTCTTTTTATTATTATGTCAAATTGGTTCCATATTTTACCGAAGCAATAGTTTACAAATCTACTTTTTGGGTTGTTTTAAAAATGGAATAGAAATTAAAATTTCGTTTCGTTTTATTCTCTTTTTATTATTATGTCAAGTTGGTTCCATATTTTACCGAAGCAATAGTTGACAAATCTACTTTTTGGGTTGTTTTAAAAATGGAATAGAAATTAAAATTTCGTTTCGTTTTATTCTCTTTTTATTATTATGTCAAATTGATTCCATATTTTACCGAAGCAATAGTTGACAAATCTACTTTTTGGGTTGTTTTAAAAATGGAATAGAAATAAAAATTTCGTTTCGTTTTATTCTCTTTTTATTATTATGTCAAATTGATTCCATATTTTACCGAAGCAATAGTTGACAAATCTACTTTTTGGGTTGATTAAAAATGGAATAGAAATAAAAATTTCGTTTCGTTTTATTCTCTTTTTATTATTATGTCAAATTGATTCCATATTTTTACCGAAGCAATAGTTGACAAATCTACTTTTTGGGTTGTTTTAAAAATGGAATAGAAATTAAAATTTCGTTTCGTTTTATTCTCTTTTTATTATTATGTCAAATTGGTTCCATATTTTACCGAAGCAATAGTTGACAAATCTACTTTTTGGGTTGTTTTAAAAATGGAATAGAAATTAAAATTTCGTTTCGTTTTATTCTCTTTTTATTATTATGTCAAATTGGTTCCATATTTTACCGAAGCAATAGTTGACAAATCTACTTTTAGGGTTGTTTTAAAAATGGAATAGAAATTAAAATTTCGTTTCGTTTTATTCTCTTTTTATTATTATGTCAAATTGATTCCATATTTTACCGAAGCAATAGTTGACAAATCTACTTTTTGGGTTGTTTTAAAAATGGAATAGAAATTAAAATTTCGTTTCGTTTTATTCTCTTTTTATTATTATGTCAAATTGATTCCATATTTTTACCGAAGCAATAGTTGACAAATCTACTTTTAGGGTTGTTTTAAAAATGGAATAGAAATTAAAATTTCGTTTCGTTTTATTCTCTTTTTATTATTATGTCAAATTGGTTCCATATTTTACCGAAGCAATAGTTGACAAATCTACTTTTTGGGTTGTTTTAAAAATGGAATAGAAATTAAAATTTCGTTTCGTTTTATTCTTTTTTTTATTATTATGTCAAATTGGTTCCATATTTTACCGAAGCAATAGTTGACAAATCTACTTTTTGGGTTGTTTTAAAAATGGAATAGAAATTAAAATTTCGTTTCGTTTTACTCTCTTTTTATTATTATGTCAAATTGGTTCCATATTTTACCGAAGCAATAGTTGACAAATCTACTTTTTGGGTTGATTAAAAATGGAATAGAAATAAAAATTTCGTTTAGTTTTATTCTCTTTTTATTATTATGTCAAATTGATTCCATATTTTTACCTAAGCAATAGTTGACACATCTACTTTTTGGGTTGTTTTAAAAATGGAATAGAAATAAAAATTTCGTTTCGTTTTATTCTCTTTTTATTATTATGTCAAATTGGTTCCATATTTTACCGAAGCAATAGTTTACAAATCTACTTTTTGGGTTGTTTTAAAAATGGAATAGAAATTAAAATTTCGTTTCGTTTTATTCTCTTTTTATTATTATGTCAAATTGGTTCCATATTTTACCGAAGCAATAGTTTACAAATCTACTTTTTGGGTTGTTTTAAAAATGGAATAGAAATTAAAATTTCGTTTCGTTTTATTCTCTTTTTATTATTATGTCAAATTGATTCCATATTTTACCGAAGCAATAGTTGACAAATCTACTTTTTGGGTTGTTTTAAAAATGGAATAGAAATAAAAATTTCGTTTCGTTTTATTCTCTTTTTATTATTATGTCAAATTGATTCCATATTTTACCGAAGCAATAGTTGACAAATCTACTTTTTGGGTTGATTAAAAATGGAATAGAAATAAAAATTTCGTTTCGTTTTATTCTCTTTTTATTATTATGTCAAATTGATTCCATATTTTTACCGAAGCAATAGTTGACAAATCTACTTTTTGGGTTGTTTTAAAAATGGAATAGAAATTAAAATTTCGTTTCGTTTTATTCTCTTTTTATTATTATGTCAAATTGGTTCCATATTTTACCGAAGCAATAGTTGACAAATCTACTTTTTGGGTTGTTTTAAAAATGGAATAGAAATTAAAATTTCGTTTCGTTTTATTCTCTTTTTATTATTATGTCAAATTGGTTCCATATTTTACCGAAGCAATAGTTTACAAATCTACTTTTTGGGTTGTTTTAAAAATGGAATAGAAATTAAAATTTCGTTTCGTTTTATTCTCTTTTTATTATTATGTCAAATTGATTCCATATTTTACCGAAGCAATAGTTGACAAATCTACTTTTTGGGTTGTTTTAAAAATGGAATAGAAATAAAAATTTCGTTTCGTTTTATTCTCTTTTTATTATTATGTCAAATTGATTCCATATTTTACCGAAGCAATAGTTGACAAATCTACTTTTTGGGTTGATTAAAAATGGAATAGAAATAAAAATTTCGTTTCGTTTTATTCTCTTTTTATTATTATGTCAAATTGATTCCATATTTTTACCGAAGCAATAGTTGACAAATCTACTTTTTGGGTTGTTTTAAAAATGGAATAGAAATTAAAATTTCGTTTCGTTTTATTCTCTTTTTATTATTATGTCAAATTGGTTCCATATTTTACCGAAGCAATAGTTGACAAATCTACTTTTTGGGTTGTTTTAAAAATGGAATAGAAATTAAAATTTCGTTTCGTTTTATTCTCTTTTTATTATTATGTCAAATTGGTTCCATATTTTACCGAAGCAATAGTTGACAAATCTACTTTTAGGGTTGTTTTAAAAATGGAATAGAAATTAAAATTTCGTTTCGTTTTATTCTCTTTTTATTATTATGTCAAATTGATTCCATATTTTACCGAAGCAATAGTTGACAAATCTACTTTTTGGGTTGTTTTAAAAATGGAATAGAAATTAAAATTTCGTTTCGTTTTATTCTCTTTTTATTATTATGTCAAATTGATTCCATATTTTTACCGAAGCAATAGTTGACAAATCTACTTTTAGGGTTGTTTTAAAAATGGAATAGAAATTAAAATTTCGTTTCGTTTTATTCTCTTTTTATTATTATGTCAAATTGGTTCCATATTTTACCGAAGCAATAGTTGACAAATCTACTTTTTGGGTTGTTTTAAAAATGGAATAGAAATTAAAATTTCGTTTCGTTTTATTCTTTTTTTTATTATTATGTCAAATTGGTTCCATATTTTACCGAAGCAATAGTTGACAAATCTACTTTTTGGGTTGTTTTAAAAATGGAATAGAAATTAAAATTTCGTTTCGTTTTACTCTCTTTTTATTATTATGTCAAATTGATTCCATATTTTTACCTAAGAATAATTGATAAATCTACTTTTTGGGTTGTTTTAAAAATGGAATAGAAATAAAAATTTCGTTTCGTTTTATTCTCTTTTTATTATTATGTCAAATTGATTCCATATTTTTACCGAAGCAATAGTTGACAAATCTACTTTTTGGGTTGTTTTAAAAATGGAATAGAAATTAAAATTTCGTTTCGTTTTATTCTCTTTTTATTATTATGTCAAATTGATTCCATATTTTTACCGAAGCAATAGTTGACAAATCTACTGTTTGGGTTGTTTTAAAAATGAAATAGAAATTAAAATTTCGTTTCGTTTTATTCTCTTTTTATTATTATGTCAAATTGATTCCATATTTTAGCTAAGCAATAGTTGACAAATCTACTTTTTGGGTTGTTTTAAAAATGGAATAGAAATAAAAATTTCATTTCGTTTTATTCTCTTTTTATTATGTCAAATTGATTCCATATTTTAGCTAAGCAATAGTTGACACATCTACTTTTTGGGTTGTTTTAAAAATGGAATAGAAATAAAAATTTCGTTTCGTTTTATTCTCTTTTTATTATTATGTCAAATTGGTTCCATATTTTACCGAAGCAATAGTTTACAAATCTACTTTTTGGGTTGTTTTAAAAATGGAATAGAAATTAAAATTTCGTTTCGTTTTATTCTCTTTTTATTATTATGTCAAATTGGTTCCATATTTTACCGAAGCAATAGTTTACAAATCTACTTTTTGGGTTGTTTTAAAAATGGAATAGAAATTAAAATTTCGTTTCGTTTTATTCTCTTTTTATTATTATGTCAAATTGATTCCATATTTTACCGAAGCAATAGTTGACAAATCTACTTTTTGGGTTGTTTTAAAAATGGAATAGAAATAAAAATTTCGTTTCGTTTTATTCTCTTTTTATTATTATGTCAAATTGATTCCATATTTTACCGAAGCAATAGTTGACAAATCTACTTTTTGGGTTGATTAAAAATGGAATAGAAATAAAAATTTCGTTTCGTTTTATTCTCTTTTTATTATTATGTCAAATTGATTCCATATTTTTACCGAAGCAATAGTTGACAAATCTACTTTTTGGGTTGTTTTAAAAATGGAATAGAAATTAAAATTTCGTTTCGTTTTATTCTCTTTTTATTATTATGTCAAATTGGTTCCATATTTTACCGAAGCAATAGTTGACAAATCTACTTTTTGGGTTGTTTTAAAAATGGAATAGAAATTAAAATTTCGTTTCGTTTTATTCTCTTTTTATTATTATGTCAAATTGGTTCCATATTTTACCGAAGCAATAGTTTACAAATCTACTTTTTGGGTTGTTTTAAAAATGGAATAGAAATTAAAATTTCGTTTCGTTTTATTCTCTTTTTATTATTATGTCAAATTGATTCCATATTTTACCGAAGCAATAGTTGACAAATCTACTTTTTGGGTTGTTTTAAAAATGGAATAGAAATAAAAATTTCGTTTCGTTTTATTCTCTTTTTATTATTATGTCAAATTGATTCCATATTTTACCGAAGCAATAGTTGACAAATCTACTTTTTGGGTTGATTAAAAATGGAATAGAAATAAAAATTTCGTTTCGTTTTATTCTCTTTTTATTATTATGTCAAATTGATTCCATATTTTTACCGAAGCAATAGTTGACAAATCTACTTTTTGGGTTGTTTTAAAAATGGAATAGAAATTAAAATTTCGTTTCGTTTTATTCTCTTTTTATTATTATGTCAAATTGGTTCCATATTTTACCGAAGCAATAGTTGACAAATCTACTTTTTGGGTTGTTTTAAAAATGGAATAGAAATTAAAATTTCGTTTCGTTTTATTCTCTTTTTATTATTATGTCAAATTGGTTCCATATTTTACCGAAGCAATAGTTTACAAATCTACTTTTTGGGTTGTTTTAAAAATGGAATAGAAATTAAAATTTCGTTTCGTTTTATTCTCTTTTTATTATTATGTCAAATTGATTCCATATTTTACCGAAGCAATAGTTGACAAATCTACTTTTTGGGTTGTTTTAAAAATGGAATAGAAATAAAAATTTCGTTTCGTTTTATTCTCTTTTTATTATTATGTCAAATTGATTCCATATTTTACCGAAGCAATAGTTGACAAATCTACTTTTTGGGTTGATTAAAAATGGAATAGAAATAAAAATTTCGTTTCGTTTTATTCTCTTTTTATTATTATGTCAAATTGATTCCATATTTTTACCGAAGCAATAGTTGACAAATCTACTTTTTGGGTTGTTTTAAAAATGGAATTCTCTTTTTGTTTTTAAAAATGGAATAGAAATTAAAATTTCGTTTCGTTTTATTCTTTTTTTTATTATTATGTCAAATTGGTTCCATATTTTACCGAAGCAATAGTTGACAAATCTACTTTTTGGGTTGTTTGAAAAATGGAATAGAAATTAAAATTTCGTTTCGTTTTACTCTCTTTTTATTATTATGTCAAATTGATTCCATATTTTTACCTAAGCAATAGTTGACAAATCTACTTTTAGGGTTGTTTTAAAAATGGAATAGAAATTAAAATTTCGTTTCGTTTTATTCTCTTTTTATTATTTTGTCAAATTGATTCCATATTTTTACCGAAGCAATAGTTGACAAATCTACTTTTTTGGTTGTTTTAAAAATGGAATAGAAATTAAAATTTCGTTTCGTTTTATTCTCTTTTTATTATTATGTCAAATTGATTCCATATTTTACCGAAGCAATAGTTGACAAATCTACTTTTTGGGTTGTTTTAAAAATGGAATAGAAATAAAAATTTCGTTTCGTTTTATTCTTTTTTTTATTATTATGTCAAATTGGTTCCATATTTTACCGAAGCAATAGTTGACAAATCTACTTTTTTGGTTGTTTTAAAAATGGAATAGAAATTAAAATTTCGTTTCGTTTTACTCTCTTTTTATTATTATGTCAAATTGATTCCATATTTTTACCTAAGAATAATTGATAAATCTACTTTTTGGGTTGTTTTAAAAATGGAATAGAAATTAAAATTTCGTTTCGTTTTATTCTCTTTTTATTATTTTGTCAAATTGATTCCATATTTTTACCGAAGCAATAGTTGACAAATCTACTTTTTGGGTTGTTTTAAAAATGGAATAGAAATTAAAATTTCGTTTCGTTTTATTCTCTTTTTATTATTATGTCAAATTGATTCCATATTTTACCGAAGCAATAGTTGACAAATCTACTTTTTGGGTTATTTTAAAAATGGAATAGAAATTAAAACTTCGTTTCGTTTTATTCTCTTTTTATTATTATGTCAAATTGGTTCCATATTTTACCGAAGCAATAGTTGACAAATCTACTTTTTGGGTTGTTTTAAAAATGGAATAGAAATTAAAATTTCGTTTCGTTTTATTCTCTTTTTATTATTATGTCAAATTGATTCCATATTTTTACCTAAGCAATAGTTGACACATCTACTTTTTGGGTTGTTTTAAAAATGGAATAGAAATTAAAATTTCGTTTCGTTTTATTCTCTTTTTATTATTATGTCAAATTGATTCCATATTTTTACCTAAGCAATAGTTGACACATCTACTTTTTGGGTTGTTTTAAAAATGGAATAGAAATTAAAATTTCGTTTCGTTTTATTCTCTTTTTATTATTATGTCAAATTGATTCCATATTTTTACCTAAGCAATAGTTGACACATCTACTTTTTGGGTTGTTTTAAAAATGGAATAGAAATTAAAATTTCGTTTCGTTTTATTCTCTTTTTATTATTATGTCAAATTGATTCCATATTTTACCGAAGCAATAGTTGACAAATCTACTTTTAGGGTTGTTTTAAAAATGGAATAGAAATTAAAATTTCGTTTCGTTTTATTCTCTTTTTATTATTATGTCAAATTGGTTCCATATTTTACCGAAGCAATAGTTGACAAATCTACTTTTTGGGTTGTTTTAAAAATGGAATAGAAATTAAAATTTCGTTTCGTTTTATTCTTTTTTTTATTATTATGTCAAATTGGTTCCATATTTTACCGAAGCAATAGTTGACAAATCTACTTTTTGGGTTGTTTTAAAAATGGAATAGAAATTAAACTTTCGTTTCGTTTTACTCTCTTTTTATTATTATGTCAAATTGATTCCATATTTTTACCTAAGCAATAGTTGACAAATCTACTTTTAGGGTTGTTTTAAAAATGGAATAGAAATTAAAATTTCGTTTCGTTTTATTCTCTTTTTATTATTTTGTCAAATTGATTCCATATTTTTACCGAAGCAATAGTTGACAAATCTACTTTTTTGGTTGTTTTAAAAATGGAATAGAAATTAAAATTTCGTTTCGTTTTATTCTCTTTTTATTATTATGTCAAATTGATTCCATATTTTACCGAAGCAATAGTTGACAAATCTACTTTTTGGGTTGTTTTAAAAATGGAATAGAAATAAAAATTTCGTTTCGTTTTATTCTCTTTTTATTATTATGTCAAATTGATTCCATATTTTTACCTAAGCAATAGTTGACACATCTACTTTTTGGGTTGTTTTAAAAATGGAATAGAAATTAAAATTTCGTTTCGTTTTATTCTCTTTTTATTATTATGTCAAATTGATTCCATATTTTTACCTAAGCAATAGTTGACAAATCTACTTTTTGGGTTGTTTTAAAAATGGAATAGAAATTAAAATTTCGTTTCGTTTTATTCTCTTTTTATTATTATGTCAAATTGGTTCCATATTTTACCGAAGCAATAGTTGACAAATCTACTTTTTGGGTTGTTTTAAAAATGGAATAGAAATTAAAATTTCGTTTCGTTTTATTCTCTTTTTATTATTATGTCAAATTGATTCCATATTTTTACCTAAGCAATAGTTGACACATCTACTTTTTGGGTTGTTTTAAAAATGGAATAGAAATTAAAATTTCGTTTCGTTTTATTCTCTTTTTATTATTATGTCAAATTGATTCCATATTTTACCTAAGCAATAGTTGACACATCTACTTTTTGGGTTGTTTTAAAAATGGAATAGAAATTAAAATTTCGTTTCGTTTTATTCTCTTTTTATTATTATGTTAAATTGATTCCATATTTTTACCTAAGCAATAGTTGACACATCTACTTTTTGGGTTGTTTTAAAAATGGAATAGAAATTAAAATTTCGTTTCGTTTTATTCTCTTTTTATTATTATGTCAAATTGGTTCCATATTTTACCGAAGCAATAGTTGACAAATCTACTTTTAGGGTTGTTTTAAAAATGGAATAGAAATTAAAATTTCGTTTCGTTTTATTCTCTTTTTATTATTATGTCAAATTGGTTCCATATTTTACCGAAGCAATAGTTGACAAATCTACTTTTTGGGTTGTTTTAAAAATGGAATAGAAATTAAAATTTCGTTTCGTTTTATTCTCTTTTTATTATTATGTCAAATTGATTCCATATTTTACCGAAGCAATAGTTGACAAATCTACTTTTAGGGTTGTTTTAAAAATGGAATAGAAATTAAAATTTCGTTTCGTTTTATTCTCTTTTTATTATTATGTCAAATTGATTCCATATTTTACCGAATCAATAGTTGACAAATCTACTTTTTGGGTTGTTTGAAAAATGGAATAGAAATTAAAATTTCGTTTCGTTTTATTCTCTTTTTATTATTATGTCAAATTGATTCCATATTTTACCGAAGCAATAGTTGACAAATCTACTTTTTGGGTTGTTTTAAAAATGGAATAGAAATTAAAATTTCGTTTCGTTCTATTCTCTTTTTATTATTATGTCAAATTGATTCCATATTTTACCGAAGCAATAGTTGACAAATCTACTTTTTGGGTTGTTTTAAAAATGGAATAGAAATTAAAATTTCGTTTCGTTTTAGTCTCTTTTTATTATTATGTCAAATTGATTCCATATTTTACCGAAGCAATAGTTGACAAATCTACTTTTTGGGTTGTTTTAAAAATGGAATAGAAATTAAAATTTCGTTTCGTTTTATTCTCTTTTTATTATTATGTCAAATTGATTCCATATTTTACCGAAGCAATAGTTGACAAATCTACTGTTTGGGTTGTTTTAAAAATGGAATAGAAATTAACATTTCGTTTCGTTTTATTCTCTTTTTATTATTATGTCAAATTGGTTCCATATTTTACCGAAGCAATAGTTGACAAATCTACTTTTTGGGTTGTTTTAAAAATGGAATAGAAATTAAAATTTCGTTTCGTTTTATTCTCTTTTTATTATTATGTCAAATTGATTCCATATTTTTACCGAAGCAATAGTTGACAAATCTACTGTTTGGGTTGTTTTAAAAATGAAATAGAAATTAAAATTTCGTTTCGTTTTATTCTCTTTTTATTATTATGTCAAATTGATTCCATATTTTAGCTAAGCAATAGTTGACAAATCTACTTTTTGGGTTGTTTTAAAAATGGAATAGAAATAAAAATTTCATTTCGTTTTATTCTCTTTTTATTATTATGTCAAATTGATTCCATATTTTAGCTAAGCAATAGTTGACAAATCTACTTTTTGGGTTGTTTTAAAAATGGAATAGAAATAAAAATTTCATTTCGTTTTATTCTCTTTTTATTATTATGTCAAATTGATTCCATATTTTTACCGAAGCAATAGTTGACAAATCTACTGTTTGGGTTGTTTTAAAAATGGAATAGAAATTAAAATTTCGTTTCGTTTTATTCTCTTTTTATTATTATGTCAAATTGATTCCATATTTTAGCTAAGCAATAGTTGACAAATCTACTTTTTGGGTTGTTTTAAAAATGGAATAGAAATAAAAATTTCATTTCGTTTTATTCTCTTTTTATTATTATGTCAAATTGATTCCATATTTTTACCGAAGCAATAGTTGACAAATCTACTGTTTGGGTTGTTTTAAAAATGAAATAGAAATTAAAATTTCGTTTCGTTTTATTCTCTTTTTATTATTATGTCAAATTGATTCCATATTTTAGCTAAGCAATAGTTGACAAATCTACTTTTTGGGTTGTTTTAAAAATGGAATAGAAATAAAAATTTCATTTCGTTTTATTCTCTTTTTATTATTATGTCAAATTGATTCCATATTTTACCGAAGCAATAGTTGACAAATCTACTTTTTGGGTTGTTTTAAAAATGGAATAGAAATTAAAATTTCGTTTCGTTTTAGTCTCTTTTTATTATTATGTCAAATTGATTCCATATTTTACCGAAGCAATAGTTGACAAATCTACTGTTTGGGTTGTTTTAAAAATGGAATAGAAATTAACATTTCGTTTCGTTTTATTCTCTTTTTATTATTATGTCAAATTGGTTCCATATTTTACCGAAGCAATAGTTGACAAATCTACTTTTTGGGTTGTTTTAAAAATGGAATAGAAATTAAAATTTCGTTTCGTTTTATTCTCTTTTTATTATTATGTCAAATTGATTCCATATTTTTACCGAAGCAATAGTTGACAAATCTACTGTTTGGGTTGTTTTAAAAATGAAATAGAAATTAAAATTTCGTTTCGTTTTATTCTCTTTTTATTATTATGTCAAATTGATTCCATATTTTAGCTAAGCAATAGTTGACAAATCTACTTTTTGGGTTGTTTTAAAAATGGAATAGAAATAAAAATTTCATTTCGTTTTATTCTCTTTTTATTATTATGTCAAATTGATTCCATATTTTAGCTAAGCAATAGTTGACAAATCTACTTTTTGGGTTGTTTTAAAAATGGAATAGAAATAAAAATTTCATTTCGTTTTATTCTCTTTTTATTATTATGTCAAATTGATTCCATATTTTTACCGAAGCAATAGTTGACAAATCTACTGTTTGGGTTGTTTTAAAAATGGAATAGAAATTAAAATTTCGTTTCGTTTTATTCTCTTTTTATTATTATGTCAAATTGATTCCATATTTTAGCTAAGCAATAGTTGACAAATCTACTTTTTGGGTTGTTTTAAAAATGGAATAGAAATAAAAATTTCATTTCGTTTTATTCTCTTTTTATTATTATGTCAAATTGATTCCATATTTTTACCGAAGCAATAGTTGACAAATCTACTGTTTGGGTTGTTTTAAAAATGAAATAGAAATTAAAATTTCGTTTCGTTTTATTCTCTTTTTATTATTATGTCAAATTGATTCCATATTTTAGCTAAGCAATAGTTGACAAATCTACTTTTTGGGTTGTTTTAAAAATGGAATAGAAATAAAAATTTCATTTCGTTTTATTCTCTTTTTATTATTATGTCAAATTGATTCCATATTTTACCGAAGCAATAGTTGACAAATCTACTTTTTGGGTTGATTAAAAATGGAATAGAAATAAAAATTTCGTTTAGTTTTATTCTCTTTTTATTATTATGTCAAATTGATTCCATATTTTTACCTAAGCAATAGTTGACACATCTACTTTTTGGGTTGTTTTAAAAATGGAATAGAAATAAAAATTTCGTTTCGTTTTATTCTCTTTTTATTATTATGTCAAATTGGTTCCATATTTTACCGAAGCAATAGTTGACAAATCTACTTTTTGGGTTGTTTTAAAAATGGAATAGAAATTAAAATTTCGTTTCGTTTTATTCTCTTTTTATTATTATGTCAAATTGGTTCCATATTTTACCGAAGCAATAGTTTACAAATCTACTTTTTGGGTTGTTTTAAAAATGGAATAGAAATTAAAATTTCGTTTCGTTTTATTCTCTTTTTATTATTATGTCAAGTTGGTTCCATATTTTACCGAAGCAATAGTTGACAAATCTACTTTTTGGGTTGTTTTAAAAATGGAATAGAAATTAAAATTTCGTTTCGTTTTATTCTCTTTTTATTATTATGTCAAATTGATTCCATATTTTACCGAAGCAATAGTTGACAAATCTACTTTTTGGGTTGTTTTAAAAATGGAATAGAAATAAAAATTTCGTTTCGTTTTATTCTCTTTTTATTATTATGTCAAATTGATTCCATATTTTACCGAAGCAATAGTTGACAAATCTACTTTTTGGGTTGATTAAAAATGGAATAGAAATAAAAATTTCGTTTCGTTTTATTCTCTTTTTATTATTATGTCAAATTGGTTCCATATTTTACCGAAGCAATAGTTGACAAATCTACTTTTAGGGTTGTTTTAAAAATGGAATAGAAATTAAAATTTCGTTTCGTTTTATTCTCTTTTTATTATTATGTCAAATTGATTCCATATTTTACCGAAGCAATAGTTGACAAATCTACTTTTTGGGTTGTTTTAAAAATGGAATAGAAATTAAAATTTCGTTTCGTTTTATTCTCTTTTTATTATTATGTCAAATTGATTCCATATTTTTACCGAAGCAATAGTTGACAAATCTACTTTTTGGGTTGTTTTAAAAATGGAATAGAAATTAAAATTTCGTTTCGTTTTATTCTCTTTTTATTATTATGTCAAATTGATTCCATATTTTTACCGAAGCAATAGTTGACAAATCTACTTTTTGGGTTGTTTTAAAAATGGAATAGAAATTAAAATTTCGTTTCGTTTTATTCTCTTTTTATTATTATGTCAAATTGGTTCCATATTTTACCGAAGCAATAGTTGACAAATGTACTTTTTGGGTTGTTTTAAAAATGGAATAGAAATTAAAATTTCGTTTCGTTTTATTCTCTTTTTATTATTATGTCAAATTGATTCCATATTTTTACCGAAGCAATAGTTGACAAATCTACTGTTTGGGTTGTTTTAAAAATGAAATAGAAATTAAAATTTCGTTTCGTTTTATTCTCTTTTTATTATTATGTCAAATTGATTCCATATTTTAGCTAAGCAATAGTTGACAAATCTACTTTTTGGGTTGTTTTAAAAATGGAATAGAAATAAAAATTTCATTTCGTTTTATTCTCTTTTTATTATTATGTCAAATTGATTCCATATTTTAGCTAAGCAATAGTTGACAAATCTACTTTTTGGGTTGTTTTAAAAATGGAATAGAAATAAAAATTTCATTTCGTTTTATTCTCTTTTTATTATTATGTCAAATTGATTCCATATTTTTACCGAAGCAATAGTTGACAAATCTACTGTTTGGGTTGTTTTAAAAATGAAATAGAAATTAAAATTTCGTTTCGTTTTATTCTCTTTTTATTATTATGTCAAATTGATTCCATATTTTAGCTAAGCAATAGTTGACAAATCTACTTTTTGGGTTGTTTTAAAAATGGAATAGAAATAAAAATTTCATTTCGTTTTATTCTCTTTTTATTATTATGTCAAATTGATTCCATATTTTACCGAAGCAATAGTTGACAAATCTACTTTTTGGGTTGATTAAAAATGGAATAGAAATAAAAATTTCGTTTAGTTTTATTCTCTTTTTATTATTATGTCAAATTGATTCCATATTTTTACCTAAGCAATAGTTGACACATCTACTTTTTGGGTTGTTTTAAAAATGGAATAGAAATAAAAATTTCGTTTCGTTTTATTCTCTTTTTATTATTATGTCAAATTGGTTCCATATTTTACCGAAGCAATAGTTTACAAATCTACTTTTTGGGTTGTTTTAAAAATGGAATAGAAATTAAAATTTCGTTTCGTTTTATTCTCTTTTTATTATTATGTCAAATTGGTTCCATATTTTACCGAAGCAATAGTTTACAAATCTACTTTTTGGGTTGTTTTAAAAATGGAATAGAAATTAAAATTTCGTTTCGTTTTATTCTCTTTTTATTATTATGTCAAGTTGGTTCCATATTTTACCGAAGCAATAGTTGACAAATCTACTTTTTGGGTTGTTTTAAAAATGGAATAGAAATTAAAATTTCGTTTCGTTTTATTCTCTTTTTATTATTATGTCAAATTGATTCCATATTTTACCGAAGCAATAGTTGACAAATCTACTTTTTGGGTTGTTTTAAAAATGGAATAGAAATAAAAATTTCGTTTCGTTTTATTCTCTTTTTATTATTATGTCAAATTGATTCCATATTTTACCGAAGCAATAGTTGACAAATCTACTTTTTGGGTTGATTAAAAATAGAATAGAAATAAAAATTTCGTTTCGTTTTATTCTCTTTTTATTATTATGTCAAATTGATTCCATATTTTTACCGAAGCAATAGTTGACAAATCTACTTTTTGGGTTGTTTTAAAAATGGAATAGAAATTAAAATTTCGTTTCGTTTTATTCTCTTTTTATTATTATGTCAAATTGGTTCCATATTTTACCGAAGCAATAGTTGACAAATCTACTTTTTGGGTTGTTTTAAAAATGGAATAGAAATTAAAATTTCGTTTCGTTTTATTCTCTTTTTATTATTATGTCAAATTGGTTCCATATTTTACCGAAGCAATAGTTGACAAATCTACTTTTAGGGTTGTTTTAAAAATGGAATAGAAATTAAAATTTCGTTTCGTTTTATTCTCTTTTTATTATTATGTCAAATTGATTCCATATTTTACCGAAGCAATAGTTGACAAATCTACTTTTTGGGTTGTTTTAAAAATGGAATAGAAATTAAAATTTCGTTTCGTTTTATTCTCTTTTTATTATTATGTCAAATTGATTCCATATTTTTACCGAAGCAATAGTTGACAAATCTACTTTTAGGGTTGTTTTAAAAATGGAATAGAAATTAAAATTTCGTTTCGTTTTATTCTCTTTTTATTATTATGTCAAATTGGTTCCATATTTTACCGAAGCAATAGTTGACAAATCTACTTTTTGGGTTGTTTTAAAAATGGAATAGAAATTAAAATTTCGTTTCGTTTTATTCTTTTTTTTATTATTATGTCAAATTGGTTCCATATTTTACCGAAGCAATAGTTGACAAATCTACTTTTTGGGTTGTTTTAAAAATGGAATAGAAATTAAAATTTCGTTTCGTTTTACTCTCTTTTTATTATTATGTCAAATTGGTTCCATATTTTACCGAAGCAATAGTTGACAAATCTACTTTTTGGGTTGATTAAAAATGGAATAGAAATAAAAATTTCGTTTAGTTTTATTCTCTTTTTATTATTATGTCAAATTGATTCCATATTTTTACCTAAGCAATAGTTGACACATCTACTTTTTGGGTTGTTTTAAAAATGGAATAGAAATAAAAATTTCGTTTCGTTTTATTCTCTTTTTATTATTATGTCAAATTGGTTCCATATTTTACCGAAGCAATAGTTTACAAATCTACTTTTTGGGTTGTTTTAAAAATGGAATAGAAATTAAAATTTCGTTTCGTTTTATTCTCTTTTTATTATTATGTCAAATTGGTTCCATATTTTACCGAAGCAATAGTTTACAAATCTACTTTTTGGGTTGTTTTAAAAATGGAATAGAAATTAAAATTTCGTTTCGTTTTATTCTCTTTTTATTATTATGTCAAATTGATTCCATATTTTACCGAAGCAATAGTTGACAAATCTACTTTTTGGGTTGTTTTAAAAATGGAATAGAAATAAAAATTTCGTTTCGTTTTATTCTCTTTTTATTATTATGTCAAATTGATTCCATATTTTACCGAAGCAATAGTTGACAAATCTACTTTTTGGGTTGATTAAAAATGGAATAGAAATAAAAATTTCGTTTCGTTTTATTCTCTTTTTATTATTATGTCAAATTGATTCCATATTTTTACCGAAGCAATAGTTGACAAATCTACTTTTTGGGTTGTTTTAAAAATGGAATAGAAATTAAAATTTCGTTTCGTTTTATTCTCTTTTTATTATTATGTCAAATTGGTTCCATATTTTACCGAAGCAATAGTTGACAAATCTACTTTTTGGGTTGTTTTAAAAATGGAATAGAAATTAAAATTTCGTTTCGTTTTATTCTCTTTTTATTATTATGTCAAATTGGTTCCATATTTTACCGAAGCAATAGTTTACAAATCTACTTTTTGGGTTGTTTTAAAAATGGAATAGAAATTAAAATTTCGTTTCGTTTTATTCTCTTTTTATTATTATGTCAAATTGATTCCATATTTTACCGAAGCAATAGTTGACAAATCTACTTTTTGGGTTGTTTTAAAAATGGAATAGAAATAAAAATTTCGTTTCGTTTTATTCTCTTTTTATTATTATGTCAAATTGATTCCATATTTTACCGAAGCAATAGTTGACAAATCTACTTTTTGGGTTGATTAAAAATGGAATAGAAATAAAAATTTCGTTTCGTTTTATTCTCTTTTTATTATTATGTCAAATTGATTCCATATTTTTACCGAAGCAATAGTTGACAAATCTACTTTTTGGGTTGTTTTAAAAATGGAATAGAAATTAAAATTTCGTTTCGTTTTATTCTCTTTTTATTATTATGTCAAATTGGTTCCATATTTTACCGAAGCAATAGTTGACAAATCTACTTTTTGGGTTGTTTTAAAAATGGAATAGAAATTAAAATTTCGTTTCGTTTTATTCTCTTTTTATTATTATGTCAAATTGGTTCCATATTTTACCGAAGCAATAGTTGACAAATCTACTTTTAGGGTTGTTTTAAAAATGGAATAGAAATTAAAATTTCGTTTCGTTTTATTCTCTTTTTATTATTATGTCAAATTGATTCCATATTTTACCGAAGCAATAGTTGACAAATCTACTTTTTGGGTTGTTTTAAAAATGGAATAGAAATTAAAATTTCGTTTCGTTTTATTCTCTTTTTATTATTATGTCAAATTGATTCCATATTTTTACCGAAGCAATAGTTGACAAATCTACTTTTAGGGTTGTTTTAAAAATGGAATAGAAATTAAAATTTCGTTTCGTTTTATTCTCTTTTTATTATTATGTCAAATTGGTTCCATATTTTACCGAAGCAATAGTTGACAAATCTACTTTTTGGGTTGTTTTAAAAATGGAATAGAAATTAAAATTTCGTTTCGTTTTATTCTTTTTTTTATTATTATGTCAAATTGGTTCCATATTTTACCGAAGCAATAGTTGACAAATCTACTTTTTGGGTTGTTTTAAAAATGGAATAGAAATTAAAATTTCGTTTCGTTTTACTCTCTTTTTATTATTATGTCAAATTGATTCCATATTTTTACCTAAGAATAATTGATAAATCTACTTTTTGGGTTGTTTTAAAAATGGAATAGAAATAAAAATTTCGTTTCGTTTTATTCTCTTTTTATTATTATGTCAAATTGATTCCATATTTTTACCGAAGCAATAGTTGACAAATCTACTTTTTGGGTTGTTTTAAAAATGGAATAGAAATTAAAATTTCGTTTCGTTTTATTCTCTTTTTATTATTATGTCAAATTGATTCCATATTTTTACCGAAGCAATAGTTGACAAATCTACTGTTTGGGTTGTTTTAAAAATGAAATAGAAATTAAAATTTCGTTTCGTTTTATTCTCTTTTTATTATTATGTCAAATTGATTCCATATTTTAGCTAAGCAATAGTTGACAAATCTACTTTTTGGGTTGTTTTAAAAATGGAATAGAAATAAAAATTTCATTTCGTTTTATTCTCTTTTTATTATGTCAAATTGATTCCATATTTTAGCTAAGCAATAGTTGACACATCTACTTTTTGGGTTGTTTTAAAAATGGAATAGAAATAAAAATTTCGTTTCGTTTTATTCTCTTTTTATTATTATGTCAAATTGGTTCCATATTTTACCGAAGCAATAGTTTACAAATCTACTTTTTGGGTTGTTTTAAAAATGGAATAGAAATTAAAATTTCGTTTCGTTTTATTCTCTTTTTATTATTATGTCAAATTGGTTCCATATTTTACCGAAGCAATAGTTTACAAATCTACTTTTTGGGTTGTTTTAAAAATGGAATAGAAATTAAAATTTCGTTTCGTTTTATTCTCTTTTTATTATTATGTCAAATTGATTCCATATTTTACCGAAGCAATAGTTGACAAATCTACTTTTTGGGTTGTTTTAAAAATGGAATAGAAATAAAAATTTCGTTTCGTTTTATTCTCTTTTTATTATTATGTCAAATTGATTCCATATTTTACCGAAGCAATAGTTGACAAATCTACTTTTTGGGTTGATTAAAAATGGAATAGAAATAAAAATTTCGTTTCGTTTTATTCTCTTTTTATTATTATGTCAAATTGATTCCATATTTTTACCGAAGCAATAGTTGACAAATCTACTTTTTGGGTTGTTTTAAAAATGGAATAGAAATTAAAATTTCGTTTCGTTTTATTCTCTTTTTATTATTATGTCAAATTGGTTCCATATTTTACCGAAGCAATAGTTGACAAATCTACTTTTTGGGTTGTTTTAAAAATGGAATAGAAATTAAAATTTCGTTTCGTTTTATTCTCTTTTTATTATTATGTCAAATTGGTTCCATATTTTACCGAAGCAATAGTTTACAAATCTACTTTTTGGGTTGTTTTAAAAATGGAATAGAAATTAAAATTTCGTTTCGTTTTATTCTCTTTTTATTATTATGTCAAATTGATTCCATATTTTACCGAAGCAATAGTTGACAAATCTACTTTTTGGGTTGTTTTAAAAATGGAATAGAAATAAAAATTTCGTTTCGTTTTATTCTCTTTTTATTATTATGTCAAATTGATTCCATATTTTACCGAAGCAATAGTTGACAAATCTACTTTTTGGGTTGATTAAAAATGGAATAGAAATAAAAATTTCGTTTCGTTTTATTCTCTTTTTATTATTATGTCAAATTGATTCCATATTTTTACCGAAGCAATAGTTGACAAATCTACTTTTTGGGTTGTTTTAAAAATGGAATAGAAATTAAAATTTCGTTTCGTTTTATTCTCTTTTTATTATTATGTCAAATTGGTTCCATATTTTACCGAAGCAATAGTTGACAAATCTACTTTTTGGGTTGTTTTAAAAATGGAATAGAAATTAAAATTTCGTTTCGTTTTATTCTCTTTTTATTATTATGTCAAATTGGTTCCATATTTTACCGAAGCAATAGTTTACAAATCTACTTTTTGGGTTGTTTTAAAAATGGAATAGAAATTAAAATTTCGTTTCGTTTTATTCTCTTTTTATTATTATGTCAAATTGATTCCATATTTTACCGAAGCAATAGTTGACAAATCTACTTTTTGGGTTGTTTTAAAAATGGAATAGAAATAAAAATTTCGTTTCGTTTTATTCTCTTTTTATTATTATGTCAAATTGATTCCATATTTTACCGAAGCAATAGTTGACAAATCTACTTTTTGGGTTGATTAAAAATGGAATAGAAATAAAAATTTCGTTTCGTTTTATTCTCTTTTTATTATTATGTCAAATTGATTCCATATTTTTACCGAAGCAATAGTTGACAAATCTACTTTTTGGGTTGTTTTAAAAATGGAATTCTCTTTTTGTTTTTAAAAATGGAATAGAAATTAAAATTTCGTTTCGTTTTATTCTTTTTTTTATTATTATGTCAAATTGGTTCCATATTTTACCGAAGCAATAGTTGACAAATCTACTTTTTGGGTTGTTTGAAAAATGGAATAGAAATTAAAATTTCGTTTCGTTTTACTCTCTTTTTATTATTATGTCAAATTGATTCCATATTTTTACCTAAGCAATAGTTGACAAATCTACTTTTAGGGTTGTTTTAAAAATGGAATAGAAATTAAAATTTCGTTTCGTTTTATTCTCTTTTTATTATTTTGTCAAATTGATTCCATATTTTTACCGAAGCAATAGTTGACAAATCTACTTTTTTGGTTGTTTTAAAAATGGAATAGAAATTAAAATTTCGTTTCGTTTTATTCTCTTTTTATTATTATGTCAAATTGATTCCATATTTTACCGAAGCAATAGTTGACAAATCTACTTTTTGGGTTGTTTTAAAAATGGAATAGAAATAAAAATTTCGTTTCGTTTTATTCTCTTTTTATTATTATGTCAAATTGATTCCATATTTTTACCTAAGCAATAGTTGACACATCTACTTTTTGGGTTGTTTTAAAAATGGAATAGAAATTAAAATTTCGTTTCGTTTTATTCTCTTTTTATTATTATGTCAAATTGATTCCATATTTTTACCTAAGCAATAGTTGACAAATCTACTTTTTGGGTTGTTTTAAAAATGGAATAGAAATTAAAATTTCGTTTCGTTTTATTCTCTTTTTATTATTATGTCAAATTGGTTCCATATTTTACCGAAGCAATAGTTGACAAATCTACTTTTTGGGTTGTTTTAAAAATGGAATAGAAATTAAAATTTCGTTTCGTTTTATTCTCTTTTTATTATTATGTCAAATTGATTCCATATTTTTACCTAAGCAATAGTTGACACATCTACTTTTTGGGTTGTTTTAAAAATGGAATAGAAATTAAAATTTCGTTTCGTTTTATTCTCTTTTTATTATTATGTCAAATTGATTCCATATTTTACCTAAGCAATAGTTGACACATCTACTTTTTGGGTTGTTTTAAAAATGGAATAGAAATTAAAATTTCGTTTCGTTTTATTCTCTTTTTATTATTATGTTAAATTGATTCCATATTTTTACCTAAGCAATAGTTGACACATCTACTTTTTGGGTTGTTTTAAAAATGGAATAGAAATTAAAATTTCGTTTCGTTTTATTCTCTTTTTATTATTATGTCAAATTGGTTCCATATTTTACCGAAGCAATAGTTGACAAATCTACTTTTAGGGTTGTTTTAAAAATGGAATAGAAATTAAAATTTCGTTTCGTTTTATTCTCTTTTTATTATTATGTCAAATTGATTCCATATTTTACCGAAGCAATAGTTGACAAATCTACTTTTTGGGTTGTTTTAAAAATGGAATAGAAATTAACATTTCGTTTCGTTTTATTCTCTTTTTATTATTATGTCAAATTGATTCCATATTTTTACCTAAGCAATAGTTGACACATCTACTTTTTGGGTTGTTTTAAAAATGGAATAGAAATTAAAATTTCGTTTCGTTTTATTCTCTTTTTATTATTATGTCAAATTGATTCCATATTTTTACCTAAGCAATAGTTGACACATCTACTTTTTGGGTTGTTTTAAAAATGGAATAGAAATTAAAATTTCGTTTCGTTTTATTCTCTTTTTATTATTATGTCAAATTGATTCCATATTTTACCGAAGCAATAGTTGACAAATCTACTTTTAGGGTTGTTTTAAAAATGGAATAGAAATTTAAATTTCGTTTCGTTTTATTCTCTTTTTATTATTATGTCAAATTGGTTCCATATTTTACCGAAGCAATAGTTGACAAATCTACTTTTTGGGTTGTTTTAAAAATGGAATAGAAATTAAAATTTCGTTTCGTTTTATTCTTTTTTTTATTATTATGTCAAATTGGTTCCATATTTTACCGAAGCAATAGTTGACAAATCTACTTTTTGGGTTGTTTGAAAAATGGAATAGAAATTAAAATTTCGTTTCGTTTTACTCTCTTTTTATTATTATGTCAAATTGATTCCATATTTTTACCTAAGCAATAGTTGACAAATCTACTTTTAGGGTTGTTTTAAAAATGGAATAGAAATTAAAATTTCGTTTCGTTTTATTCTCTTTTTATTATTTTGTCAAATTGATTCCATATTTTTACCGAAGCAATAGTTGACAAATCTACTTTTTTGGTTGTTTTAAAAATGGAATAGAAATTAAAATTTCGTTTCGTTTTATTCTCTTTTTATTATTATGTCAAATTGATTCCATATTTTACCGAAGCAATAGTTGACAAATCTACTTTTTGGGTTGTTTTAAAAATGGAATAGAAATAAAAATTTCGTTTCGTTTTATTCTCTTTTTATTATTATGTCAAATTGATTCCATATTTTAGCTAAGCAATAGTTGACACATCTACTTTTTGGGTTGTTTCAAAATGGAATAGAAATTAAAATTTCGTTTCGTTTTATTCTCTTTTTATTATTATGTCAAATTGATTCCATATTTTTACCTAAGCAATAGTTGACAAATCTACTTTTTGGGTTGTTTTAAAAATGGAATAGAAATTAAAATTTCGTTTCGTTTTATTCTCTTTTTATTATTATGTCAAATTGGTTCCATATTTTACCGAAGCAATAGTTGACAAATCTACTTTTTGGGTTGTTTTAAAAATGGAATAGAAATTAAAATTTCGTTTCGTTTTATTCTCTTTTTATTATTATGTCAAATTGATTCCATATTTTTACCTAAGCAATAGTTGACACATCTACTTTTTGGGTTGTTTTAAAAATGGAATAGAAATTAAAATTTCGTTTCGTTTTATTCTCTTTTTATTATTATGTCAAATTGATTCCATATTTTACCTAAGCAATAGTTGACACATCTACTTTTTGGGTTGTTTTAAAAATGGAATAGAAATTAAAATTTCGTTTCGTTTTATTCTCTTTTTATTATTATGTTAAATTGATTCCATATTTTTACCTAAGCAATAGTTGACACATCTACTTTTTGGGTTGTTTTAAAAATGGAATAGAAATTAAAATTTCGTTTCGTTTTATTCTCTTTTTATTATGTCAAATTGGTTCCATATTTTACCGAAGCAATAGTTGACAAATCTACTTTTAGGGTTGTTTTAAAAATGGAATAGAAATTAAAATTTCGTTTCGTTTTATTCTCTTTTTATTATTATGTCAAATTGGTTCCATATTTTACCGAAGCAATAGTTGACAAATCTACTTTTTGGGTTGTTTTAAAAATGGAATAGAAATTAAAATTTCGTTTCGTTTTATTCTCTTTTTATTATTATGTCAAATTGATTCCATATTTTACCGAAGCAATAGTTGACAAATCTACTTTTAGGGTTGTTTTAAAAATGGAATAGAAATTAAAATTTCGTTTCGTTTTATTCTCTTTTTATTATTATGTCAAATTGATTCCATATTTTACCGAATCAATAGTTGACAAATCTACTTTTTGGGTTGTTTGAAAAATGGAATAGAAATTAAAATTTCGTTTCGTTTTATTCTCTTTTTATTATTATGTCAAATTGATTCCATATTTTACCGAAGCAATAGTTGACAAATCTACTTTTTGGGTTGTTTTAAAAATGGAATAGAAATTAAAATTTCGTTTCGTTCTATTCTCTTTTTATTATTATGTCAAATTGATTCCATATTTTACCGAAGCAATAGTTGACAAATCTACTTTTTGGGTTGTTTTAAAAATGGAATAGAAATTAAAATTTCGTTTCGTTTTAGTCTCTTTTTATTATTATGTCAAATTGATTCCATATTTTACCGAAGCAATAGTTGACACATCTACTTTTTGGGTTGTTTTAAAAATGGAATAGAAATTAAAATTTCGTTTCGTTTTATTCTCTTTTTATTATTATGTCAAATTGATTCCATATTTTACCTAAGCAATAGTTGACACATCTACTTTTTGGGTTGTTTTAAAAATGGAATAGAAATTAAAATTTCGTTTCGTTTTATTCTCTTTTTATTATTATGTTAAATTGATTCCATATTTTTACCTAAGCAATAGTTGACACATCTACTTTTTGGGTTGTTTTACAAATGGAATAGAAATTAAAATTTCGTTTCGTTTTATTCTCTTTTTATTATTATGTCAAATTGGTTCCATATTTTACCGAAGCAATAGTTGACAAATCTACTTTTAGGGTTGTTTTAAAAATGGAATAGAAATTAAAATTTCGTTTCGTTTTATTCTCTTTTTATTATTATGTCAAATTGGTTCCATATTTTACCGAAGCAATAGTTGACAAATCTACTTTTTGGGTTGTTTTAAAAATGGAATAGAAATTAAAATTTCGTTTCGTTTTATTCTCTTTTTATTATTATGTCAAATTGATTCCATATTTTACCGAAGCAATAGTTGACAAATCTACTTTTAGGGTTGTTTTAAAAATGGAATAGAAATTAAAATTTCGTTTCGTTTTATTCTCTTTTTATTATTATGTCAAATTGATTCCATATTTTACCGAATCAATAGTTGACAAATCTACTTTTTGGGTTGTTTGAAAAATGGAATAGAAATTAAAATTTCGTTTCGTTTTATTCTCTTTTTATTATTATGTCAAATTGATTCCATATTTTACCGAAGCAATAGTTGACAAATCTACTTTTTGGGTTGTTTTAAAAATGGAATAGAAATTAAAATTTCGTTTCGTTCTATTCTCTTTTTATTATTATGTCAAATTGATTCCATATTTTACCGAAGCAATAGTTGACAAATCTACTTTTTGGGTTGTTTTAAAAATGGAATAGAAATTAAAATTTCGTTTCGTTTTAGTCTCTTTTTATTATTATGTCAAATTGATTCCATATTTTACCGAAGCAATAGTTGACAAATCTACTTTTTGGGTTGTTTTAAAAATGGAATAGAAATTAAAATTTCGTTTCGTTTTATTCTCTTTTTATTATTATGTCAAATTGATTCCATATTTTACCGAAGCAATAGTTGACAAATCTACTGTTTGGGTTGTTTTAAAAATGGAATAGAAATTAACATTTCGTTTCGTTTTATTCTCTTTTTATTATTATGTCAAATTGGTTCCATATTTTACCGAAGCAATAGTTGACAAATCTACTTTTTGGGTTGTTTTAAAAATGGAATAGAAATTAAAATTTCGTTTCGTTTTATTCTCTTTTTATTATTATGTCAAATTGATTCCATATTTTACCGAAGCAATAGTTGATTCTCAGAAAATGTCCTTTTCTGCTCACCGACATCTTTTCTCTTATTTTTTTTTTGTCGGGCAATAAAGCATATTTTGCGCAAAGGCACATTCGACTTTTCGGCGCTTCTACACTATTGTGACGAACTTTCGGAAATCGTAAACCAGAATTTCACATGAATTTTACGATGGTATCGACGCATTCCTCGTATTTTTAAGATGATTATATAAAAAAATTACGAAAATCGATAAGGGAAAAAATCATTTATTACGGATATAGATTTGGAAGAAAACGGTCATAAAACACAGGAGAGCTCAAAAGGGGGATAATTTTGCGTTTTGATTTAAACAAAATGGCGGCAATTTTGCACTTGTTAACACGATTAAAGTTGGGTTGTTTAATAATGCAATAATATTCAAATAATTTCGACTGCATAATTTGGAAGCTATCTTGTAATTTATTAGAATCGACAACAAAAAAAATCAGTAGAAACCATTGCTTTTTAAAAATCTGAAAACTCCATTTATCGACTACAAAATGTCGTCCTAATAGTGTAGAAGCGCGAAAAAATTATTTAAAAGTCTGCTTAAGGAAATATAATTTTAATAAAACAATTTTATAATAAAAGCAACATTGGATTGTTATGAAGTAAATTTTCGGGAGAGATGAACAATTTAAATGAAACATTTTTTTTCAAATTAAAACAACATTAAAAGGTCAACAACAAATTAATAATTTAAATGAAACATTTTTTGAATTAAATCAACATTAAAAAGTCAACAACAAATATAGTTATGATTGTATCAATATAAAAGATATTCATCATAGTTATGATTGTATCAATATAAAAGATATTCATCATAGTTATGATTGTATCAATATAAAAGATATTCATCATAGTTATGATTGTATCAATATAAAAGATATTCATCATAGTTATGATTGTATCAATATAAAAGATATTCATCATAGTTATGATTGTATCAATATAAAAGATATTCATCATAGTTATGATTGTATCAATATAAAAGATATTAATCATAGTTATAATTGTATCAATATAAAAGCGAAATCTTGAAATAATATTTCTTAAAGAGTCAAGCAAATGCACTTATGATGAAAATTAAAAAAAAAATATTAACACGAATCACTTTATATAATATTGGCAATAAATTATAAAATTTTATATAATTTATTTTTCTTTGCAGATGTTCCTGCTTGAACGGTTGTGTTTAATCTGAACGGGTCTATATTTTCTTTAACATTTTCTACAGATAAAATCATATTCGTGTTCGGAAAACCAACATCTGTGGCAAAAACATATCTCAAATTCTAATATTTATTAGAAAAAATCTAAATAATTTTTTATAACAAAATTGTTATTCTTTCACGGTAAATATAAACCATATTATTGTTTAGCATATGAATTTTCCTCTTCTCAATAAAGATATATAGTTCAACATATACAGCCACTCTAGAGAAAATCCTCATTTTTGTACAATATGTGCATCGAGTTTATCTCAGACAGAAAATATAATGCGACATATGATATAGCACGCTGAGGATTGGGGTGAAATTGTTTGTTCTGATTAATCAAATCCAGCAAAACCCGTAAGAACTCACTCTGGAGAAAAGCCATATTCTCCTGAACAATTTCAATATTCACTTTCTGAGAAACAAAACCTAGCGATGCATATGAGTACTCACACCGGAGAAAAGCCAGATTCTCGTGAACAATGTCAATATTCACGTTCTGAGGAACCAAATCTAGCGATGCATGCGAGTACTCACACTGGGGAAAAGCCCCATTCTCCTGTAGAATGTCAATATTCACGTTCTGAGAAAGAAAATCTAGCGAAACATATGAGAAGTCACACAGGTGGAAAGCCATATTCTTGTGAACAATGTGGATATTCATGTTTAAGTAAATCACATCTAGCGATACATATAAGATCTCACTCTGGAGAAAAGCCATATTCTTGTGAACTATGCCCATTTTCATGTTCAAAAAAAACAAATCTAAAGATACACATAAGATCTCACACTGGAGAAAAGCCATATTCTTGTGAACTATGTAAATATTCATGTTCACAAAAATCAGACCTAAATAAACATATGATAATTCACTCTGGAGAAAAGGCATATTCTTGTAAACTATGTGATTATTCATGTGCACACAAACATCATCTAACGAACCACATGAGATTTCACATTAGGGGGAACCCATATTCTTGTGAAAAATGTGTATTTTCATGTTTTCGTAAATCAGATCTTACGAAACATATGAAACACCATAAAATGTGAAAACCATATTCATGTGAACAATTTTAATATTAAAGTTCTCGTAAACAAAATCTTTCTACACATTTCAGAACTCACACTTGATAATCTTGTAAACAATGAGTTTATTATTGTTCTTATACCCAAGATAAAGGAGAGAAATGAGACGATTTCAGATATAAAGTCTTGATAAAATCTATGCAGATCCGTGTATTTCCATCATTTGTAGCAACAAAGAATAGAGAATTAAAAACTCATAAAACCATGGATTTTTTTTTCAAAAAAAGTGTTTTGCTATCACTAATCCAAATTTGTAGCAAATAAATTTAAATCCTGGATGAGGAAATTAAAGAAAGCGACGTCTTTGAAAATAAAAATAATACACTGGTTCGCCCTAAAACATAAACAGTCAACGACGAAAGTCTTTGTTTTTAATGAAAACACAAATATCATCTCTCATAAGTAAAAAAGAGAATCACAATTGGCTTCATTCAACAATGCATCAGAAACACATCTTAAACTACACCATTCATTTGTTGATTCATTCGAGCAGTTTTGACCATGATATCTCATCACTTACAACCATGATATTATTTGTGAATTGACTCCCCTATACGTCCCTTGTCATCAGCAGCTAATAATGTAAAACTCCCAAACCGTCGCTAACTGGTTCATCCTCGCTACTTCCAATGGCAAAGCTATTGCAAACAACTGGAGAGCAACATTAGAAATTGCGAAACCCGATTGTCAATGGCCAGGGTATAGGAATGTAGAGAAGTGTTCGGTTGTTAAACTACGAGAATTACAAGGACACAACTAAAGAGTTACTGTTGCTATTCAAAGTTGTAACATACAACACACTCCATCTGGAGCTTAACCAGATATCTTAAGCGATAGGACTCTAAATTAAGAGTCTCTCAATTAAAAAAAAATAAAGGCCGTCCTGAGCAAAAACAAAACAAACAAACAAACAAAAAAACAAGACCACATATTTATAACGGAAGCTCCAGAATCGGCTGAGTATTTGCAGAAAAGAAATTGTTGCAGCTAAAACAATTTATCGCCTCTTAAAGCGCTGAAACGGCTGGAGAAGAGAACCTACATTATCTCATTATCTTGTATATAAATAAGAAAAGAGACGCAATTTTCCGTATCTGGATGAAACTTCCTAAGATTGACAAAATATGGCACATAAAAACTTACTACGTTTACATCATTAGCGATTACGTTATCTAACTATAGACCGCAATTACATACACATTAGTTCGTTATAATAAAAAATTACATTAAGTCCTAGGAGCGTCATGACCATCATGCTCCTAACCTAAAGAGAAAGTAGCTAAAATTTCACCCTCACTTTACCGACAACTCTTACGACACCATTCTACACCGAGTACTTTTATATTTTTACATACTTTTCACGACTACACATTTCTTACACATACGCTTATTCTTACCCATTAAATCCGACAAAATAAGGATTTCTCCCTGTTAAATATCCGACTGATTGGATTAGAACTATTCATTCTACAATACCAACATTCGGTTATTCCACCAAATAAACGAACACTTATCAACTATTAAACACGCCGACATTTTTCGGTACGTGCACAATAATCTTACGTTTTATTTATTATTCATGGATTTGTTCCGCTTCTACACTCTGATCTTCTATTATTTCCTTGTGAAAATGTTACAGTCCCAAAACATAAATGCTGACCAGCTACGCGATACAAGTCCTGTTTATAGACACTCGGAGTGAGGGGCAGTTACAGATAGAGAGATAGATAGAGTGGGAATGAGAGAGACGGTGTGAAATAAGCCGTTTTTATTTTTAACGGAGCTGACATCAATGTTTACGCTTGTAAATCAAAAATAATTGTGATAAAGCTCTGCCTGTCGTACCGGTGCATTGTATTTTATAAGAATTGAAATTGAATGTTTATTTTTCCAAGAATGTTTACACATTTAACTCGCGTTAAAATTCCAAATTATCCAACGAGAATGGAGTTGGCATTTTTCTTTTTCCAAAAACGAAACTGACTTTGCAGTGATAAAATTGTTTGCCATACCGTTGATTTTTTTCCTCCCCTAAATAATAAAAGTTATTAAAGTTTATTATTAAAAGACTGTTTATACATTTGTAAAGCGAATAAAAATATATTGAAAAATAAACGTTGAGTATTTTTTTTACAAAATCACATGCAACGGGGATAGTTTATTTTTACAAGAATATTTATACATTTGTCTACCGATTAAACATAAAAATATACAGGAAAAATACGTTTGCTGTTGTGACAAATTCTTGTAACAATTAATTTCATTCCATTTATTTCTTTTTGTTTTTGTATGCAAAGTTATTTGTGGATTTTTCTTACGACCTGCCCAACCGAAGTATAAATATATCCAACCATTCCATGTTTAGAACGGCTTACGAAATAAACAGCCCGACCTCCTTGTGTTAAGAACGGCTTCCGAGGTTGAGAGGTGTTTATTCCGACAGCCATTCTTAACATAGGGAGGCTCGGGGTTTTAGTAATACGTGAACTTAATGATACTCTTTCGTTTCTTTTATTTTTCCTATTAAAATCATTCTTTTAATTTTTTTTTTTTTTAACGTTTGTTCGTTCGCGTTTATTTTTTGATCGATCGATATAATTTAATATAATTCGGCAGTTTTTGTCGTTCGCTGGGCATTGCCCAAAGAGAATCCCGTTTAATGTTTCTGTTTAGAGCACAAATGAACCAAGATACTTGTCTTTTGTATATTAAACTTAAATTCAAGCCATTATCACCGCCCAAGCAGAAAGGTCCGGCGCATAAAATCAACAGTGGTTCTTTGACGTGACTGCGGCGCGTTCGAAATGAATGATTCTATTTAGGTCACAAGTGAAGCATGATACTTGATTTTGCATTTAAAATTTTAAGCCACGTTTTGCCCAAGTGGCGCAATTGATAGACTATGGTTCCAGATGAGCATTGTCTGAAGATAGCGGTTTCAATCCTACCCAAAGCCGGCCAGATGCTTCCGTGGCCAAAACGTAGTGAGACGACAACAACTACAGATGGCAGGGATTGCTGAGAATGCAGTTAGGAGATTCGACGTTTCTATTCGTCGCGGTTACCACTTGACGAAGGCCAGAGGAATAGTTGGCCGAAACGTTGTGAAACAACAACCAATAAAAATCAGAATAAGTCCGCAATAAATAATATTCTTTTTTTTACACAGGCATCACCACATTATCAAGACCAAGAGGCCACTGAAGGATAAGGGTTAAAGAGTGTACAGTAGAAATTGGACAATATAGTAATCATTAGTTATGAAAATTCGGTAAATTTGATAATTTATATGGAACGGCTCATCAAGTACTTATTTACGTTAGACTTGAACACAACCATATTGTAGTCAGCCGGAAAGCAGGAAAACGGAAGACAATTCCACATGCGTGCAGTTCTAAGAAAGAAGCTTTGTTCATGGAATCTACGTTTAGGTTTAGCCACAGATAAAGAGTGGGGGGAATTATTGATAGTGTTTTCAGGTAGACGAGTGTTTCTTGTGAAAGTTAGGCGAGGGGGGACCATAGACTGAAGCTCAGTCGAACACTTTCCATGAAAATAACAATACAATAGAGACAAACTCGCAACATTTCTTCTGTGAGATAGACGTTGCAGAGAAGAGAAAAGGACATCTCCTACGAGGCTACGAAGTCTATTTTGAACTCTATCAAGGCAGGACAAGTCCTTTCTAGCAGCTCCTACCCAGATGTGCCAACAGTATTCCATCCTTTGACGTACCTGGCTCTTATATAGATAGAGAATTACATCAGCAGTGAGATATCTACCGGATTGTTTTGCTTGTGTATGCAAAGTTATTTCTATTTTTCTTACGACCTGCTCATCCGTAGTATAAACACATCCAACCTCCCCATGTTAAGAACGGCTTTCGAAATGAACACTGTCCAACCTACCTTTTCTTATTAAAATCATTCCTTTACATTTTTCTTACTATTTTTATCGCCTGTTGGCTCGTACTCGTTTCTCATTGCGCAGTCTGTATAATCTGCCGGTTTTCATCGTTCCCCGGACGTTGCCTACAGAGAATCACGGAAAAAACTACTTAAAACTGTAGAAGATCCGAAGTTTTACAATGAATACATGTTCTTTTTTTATATTAAAAACTTTGAACAATGCAGAATACAATTTTGGGTACATATGTATTTTGGTACCGTGCTGAAATAATATTGTTTTGTTTTTTATTTCCAATGCAATTCAAAATTTTGGAAGGGGAGGGGGTTGTCAGTATTAAAAAAAAAAGAGGGTGAAACTTGAATTTTACCTGAAAACACTATTTACAAATAACCCGGTACCAAAAATGCATAACAAATGTAGAGGATGCATGATTTTTTTAGATTTCTTAAAAATGTGTATGTCTATGGCTTCAAAAACATCAATACACAGGAACGATTTTTGTCTTGCATTTACATTATTTTTGTATGTTGTTAAAATTATTAGCATTTCTATTGCGCATAGGGACCAGATCAACGAAGAGTATCATCACGATTATTCCATAAAGCATTTAAGTCGGCAATTATAGCCGGTGTTACGATGTTAATGGTACGTTTTTCTAGTCCATCTACACAATCCAAATATTAGAAAGAGGTCTCAAAATCAGTTATCACAACCAAGATCGATAGGGACTGCCAAAATTCACCACAGAATTATCCTGTATGTAACACGATGTAACTTTATTATAACTTGATATTATCAGTATAACTTTTGTTGTTTGAAAATTGTACATGGAAGGGCGAGCCTTATTGGCTGAAACGCTGAATGCCATGGTTTCTTTTTCAGGCATTTGATTGGACCGCTAGAAAACTTCCTGCGCGCGCAGTTTTAAAACTCCGACATTTTCGCCCGCTTTGCAAAAAAAAAAAAAAAAAAAAAACCTTGCCAGGGTGTAGACGCCAAAAAAAAGTATCTCCCCCCCCCCAAGGTCAGGCTTCGAGGTCAACCATGCTCGGAGCAACATCCCCCTTTTTTCCTTTAACCAAGTATTTATTCCTATTATGATAGGAATTTTTGGACGAACATTGTCTTTCCTAGAACTGATAATTCAACTCCGTTAATAGAGTTTTATTCTTCCAGTTACAATCTTTTGGTCAAGATCAAAGTGTAGTATCTGTTCTTCAGATGCTGCACTTCTATTTCTTGTTCTCTTTCAGTGGAAGAGAAATCCTTCACGACTGAGACAATTTTTATTTTTGTACCTTTTTTCCACGTTAGAAAACGACCCTGGTGTCTAACTCTGTCCCGTGGGGAGGTATAGTAAATAGGTACAATAAATAAATGGTTTCTGCTCCCTTTTACTAGCTTCTCCGAAGAGAAGCAATTTAACACCTAAAGAAAACTACCAGACTCTTAGAGACGCAAGAAAAGGGCATACTTTTCGCAATCCTACTTAGAAGACTGAAATTCATCTCCTCAGGCTTGCTTTATTCTATTGTCCTTTTTTTAGCTCTCTGCCGAGTTCTAAAGCGTGTGGGGGAATTAATTCTCACATACTTTATTTTGCGAAAAATATTTATGCTGAGAGTTTTTACCTTTTTTCAGTTTAATTTGCTAAAAATATATGCCGATAGTTTCTATCTTTTTTGTTCGTTTTGTTTTGATAAAATATATGCTAAATAGTTTATATCCTTCTTTTTATTTTTGCAAAAAGGACCTAAAAATGTGTAATATTTCGTTCATACTTAAACTTGTATTTACTTAGTTTGTTTAGATCAATGGATTTATCATTATGATTTGTATATATATATCAAATGGATATTTTTAATTAATTTATTTCATATATATTAATGGCTATCTCATTATTTTTATAAATATTAAATAAATATTTTTAAATAATTTATTTAATTTAGATCAATGATTTCTCATTATGATGTTTATATACAGGGTGGGCCAAAATAAGGGTCCTATCCTTAAATTTGAATAACTTCCACAAAATAAAAGTTAAACTCACCAAACTTTATGTGTGTGTAGACTGACCCTTCCGAGATTTTTTTTTGAAATAAACAAAACAAATTTTGGCCGAAAAACACTTCTTAAAACTTACATGAATTTATGAATTTTTAAAAATAGGACTCTTATTTTGGCCCACCCTGTATATCAAATGGATATTTTTAATTTATTTAATTTAAATCAATAGATTTATCATTAGAATTTGTATGTATATAAAATGAATATTGTTAAATAATTCATTTCATTTAATGGCTCTCTCATTATCATATTTATATATATGCAACAGTCCTTTTCGGGTGTCTACAGTATTTTGTTACACTGTTTCCCATTGCTTTGTTTTATTCTTTCAGTTGCGTCAATCATAAATATTTTATTTATTTCAGTATTCAGTGCGAGTTCTTACATATTTCAATAAGATTGATTATGCAGAAAAGTATGCATACGTTAACAAGAATGCAAATTGTCCGTTTTTTTTTTAAATCTTATTTCTTATAATCCTTGTATGTTATTATTCTCGTTTAGCTTTATTAAGGCAATAGGCATCTAAAACACCGACATCAATATTGTTGTTGGAAATTGGATTCTTGGAATTTTTTATTGTTTTTTCCATATGTTGCTTGTGATTAACAATTTCAGGCTTTCATAAAACTGGAGGGATGTTGGCTTTTCCAGGATAAAAATAAAAAAGGTCCATCTGCAGGTTGCTGTTCTTTTGTCTGTGATGCTTCAGTTTTGCATATTCTGTTGTCCAACCTTCTTCCCTTTCCCATAGACCTCCTTTTTTATACAGTGCTCACCACTTATCAAGACCCGGAAGCTACTCAGGGATAAGGGTTATTGCAAGTACATTACGTTAGTGTGGAGATTTGATGAAGTGTTTACTTAAGGAGGCGATTCATTAGGAATTTGTTAACGTTGGACTTGAAGACATCCAAGTTGTAGTCAGGAGGGAAGCAGGCAGACGGAACAGAGTTCCACAGGCGTGCAGTTCTAAGAAAGAAGCTTTGTTCATGGAATCCACGTTTTGATTTAGGCACGGGTAAAGAGTGGGAATATTTTTTTACAGTGGATTCAGCTAGATAGGTGGTTTTCGTGAAAGATTGGCGAGGGAGGACCAGATATTGGAGTTCAGACGAGCACCTGCATGGAAATAACGATAAAACAAGGATAGGATCGCAACGTCTTTGTCTTGTTCTCTCATCCTTTACCTTATAGCGGTCTTCTGTGGTTCTCAGAGCCACACATCTGATGTGATCTGCCTCTTTTTGTGGGATAGTTCTTCTCATCTGTGAGATGAGGGATCGCAGGCTGGCAAAGGATCCCTCTTCTTTTTTTGCTGGGAGGTTGAGGCTCTTACTCTTTTGGTAAGTATCTCACATACGATGCGTCCCCATTTTTCAAATTTTGAGTAGTGGTAGCGGTGCAGGAGGTCCTGCTTCTCTTTGACAGACCATGATTGGTTTTAATCTTCATTCTGTTTCCATTGAGGTTTGTCAAGCGACATGGAGATAGGACGCTTAGTGCAGTATGGTTATGGACTGGTAGTTATCCTCGTGTAATGTATGGGGCGACTGTGGTATCACATTTTATTTTTGTTTTATTTCACTTCAGTCGAAGTTCTCAGAAATCAAGTGGTCCACGACCTGGGGCTAACACTTGAATTCTATATGAGATACATAGATATTCGAATGTTCCATTTAAGTTTTTTATTTCTCAAAAACTGAGTTAGTCAAGAAGTTGAGAAACTAAATTTCCTCTCCCCAATTAACCATTTAATACGTTGTAGTATATCTTTCATTTTGGTCTCTTGGTCTTACTCGATTCCAGGACAAGAATTTATCTAGTCTGGTGGAGTATACAGCTTCGTGCTATTACTTGAGGTAACATCACTTGGAGAAGGTGATCTATTCCTCGGAAAAGCTAATCTGGATTAACCATAGTGGTCAGCAAATACTATGTGATTTTGAATATTTAATCAGGGTTTACGTCTATGGAAAAAAGTATCCTCATGCCAGGTTGTTCCGACAAACCCCTGTACAGAGGGACATAATACACTCAAGGACAGTGTCTAGTAGGCATTTAAGTTCGCTCCAAGGTGTGAGATCTCATGTGAACATTTAAAAATGATTTTCTTGAAAAAGAATATTCACATACTTTACACAAATATGGCTTTTCCCCAGTGTGTGTTCTCATATGAATCTTTAAATCCCATTTTTGAGAAAATGAATATCCGCACACTTCACAAGAATGTTTCCTTTCCCCAGTGTGAGTTTTCATATGTCTCAGCAAGTTTGATTTGTTAGAAAAAGTATTTCCGCAAACTTCACAAGAATGTGGCTTTTCTCCAGTGTGAGTTCTCATATGAATCACTAAATTTGATTTTTGAGAAAAGAAATGTCCGCACACTTCACAAGAATATGGCTTTTCGCCAGTGTGAGTCTTCATATGTCTCAGCAAGTTTGATTTGTAAGAAAAAGAATTTCCACAAACTTCACAAGAATGTGGCTTTTCCCTATTGTGAGATTTCACATGTCTCAGCAAGTTTGGTTTGTTAGAAAAAGAATATCCGCACAATTCACAGGAATGTGGCCTTTCCCCAGTGTGAGTTCTCAAATGTGTCACTAATGTTAATTTTTGAGAAAAAGAATATCCGCACACTTCACAAGAATATGGCTTTTCGCCAGTGTGAGTTTTTATGTGTCTCAATAAGTTTGATTTTTTAGAAAAAGAATATCCACACACTTCACAAAAATGTGGCTTTTCCCCTGTGTGAGTTCTCATATGTCCCACCAAGTATGATTTGTTCGAAAAAGATTGTCCGCACACTTCACAGAAATGTGGTTTTCCCCCAGTGTGAGTTTTCAAATGTGTCACTAATGTTGGTTTTCGAGAACAAGAATATCCGCACACTTCGCAAGAATATGGCTTTTCCCCAGTGTGAGTTCTCATATGGATCAGTAAATCCGATTTTTGAGAAAAAGAATATCCGCACACTTCACAAGAATGTGACTTTTCCCCAGTGTGAGTTTTCATATGTCTCACTAATGTTGATTTTCGAGAAAAAGAATATCCACATACTTCACAGGAATATGGCTTCTCCCCAGTATGAATTCTTATATGAATCAGTAAATCCAATTTTTTAGAAAAATAATATCCGCACACTTCACAAGAATGTTGCTTTTCCATCGTGTGAGTTCTCATATGTTTCACCAAGTTTTATTTTTAAGAATCAGAATATCTGCACACTTCGAAAGAATGTGGCTGTTTCCTAGTGTGAGTTGTCATATGTGTCAAAAATGCTGATTTTAAGGACAAGAATATTCACACCTTCACGAGAATGTGACCTTTCCCAGTTTGAGTTCTCATAGTAATCAGTAAATCCGAGTTTGAGAAAAAAATATCCGCACACTTTACAAAAATTTGGCTGCTCCTTAATGTGAGTTCTCATGTGTCTTTAATGTTGATTTTCGAGAAAATGAATATCCGTCCACTTCACAAGAATGTGGCTTTTCCCAGTATGAATTCTCGTATGTTTCTTTAATGTTGATTTTTAAAATCAAGAATATCCACACACTGCACAAGAATGTGATTTTTACTTTGTGTATATTCTTATGTCTCACTAACTTTGATTTTTCAATAAAAGAATATCCACACACTTCAAAAGAATGTTGCTGTTCCCCAGTGTGAGATTTCATAAGTCTCACTAACTTTGGTTTCTTTAGAAACAGATTATCCACACAGTTTACACGAATGTGAGTTTTCCCCAGTGTGAGTTCTCGTATACTTTATTTAATATTCATTAAAAACATTCCGGCAGGAACATCTGCAAATAAAAAATAAATAACATTTAATATTGTTTTTTTATCGTGCCAACAAAACAAGAAACATAACTTTATAAAACATTTAAAAATCACAGAAATAAACTCTTAATTCACATTCATATTTTTTAAATATTCATAGTATTTTGTAATAGATAAAGGAATTATGCAATTAATAAAGTAAAATAAACAATAATATAGTAGGAATTTTTCGAAACGATAAGCATACTACTAGCATAGTTATTACTGCTACGAATACAATAATATTGTTAGCAATGGACATATAATACTTTTATAATAAAGAGTAAAGTGAATTTAAATACGAAGTATACTTTTAAAGTTAATAATCCAAATCATTATAGAATCCAGTTACTTAGCAATAGTAACTAGGAGTGTCTTTTAAAGTACTTTCATTTTACTAGTATTGTCTTTTAAAGTACTTTTATTTTAAGTCACACGCGTGGAAATATATTGTCGTTTATTATTAACTAGTCTGGGTGCCCGGCGTTGCCCGGATGTTGGGATGTGTCTGTTGTGCAAAAGAAAGTGGTAGAAGGCAAGCAGACTCGAACCCGTACCGCGATTGGGGAAAAGAACGTGAAGAAAAACGTGATATTCTTGCTGTTGCATTCATCGGAAAACCGGAAGTGACGAAAGTTAAGGCTAGTCAATGTAAAATAGGGGATAACTTTTTAAAATATGGCGAAAAAAGCAACTCATCATTGTAAAAAAGTGTTCAGTTGAGGGTGAAGGAGTAATTGTTTTTAGCCAATCTTTTGATATTTGTTCTCCGAAGGATCGAGCTTCCAAACGTGATCTCGTGAAAATCGATCGCCTCTGTCGAAAGTTTTAGGCAGATATACAAACATACATACATTTAAACGGACAGCTTTGATTTACATCATATATGTTCTCGATATTATTAGCATTAAACATTTGTTCATACTCAGAATAGTGACTTTTATAGAATTAGGTTTTGTTTTTTTTTTACTTTTTATTTTTAGATTGCATCAGTTTTTTTCATTCAACGAAATATTTCATCCCACATTTTTTAATCCATTTTTATATTTCCTATATTTTACTACCCAAATGATATAAGCAGTTTTAATGATCGATTATCGCGATTTTATTTTTAAAATTAACGTCTGATTGTGACCTGACCTAACCTCTCTCTCTCTCTCTCTCTCTCAGGTCACTCGATTGACTCCTGTCGTTGAAATCTCTGAGAGGCGGTCACATCAGATTCTTGGTATGCTGAAAACGAATAACAAAACTCACGCAGGCATGACTTCTATTTCTTCTGAAAGTTAATTTCACAGAATCTATTTACAGACTTTTTTTTTACAATATGTTGTTCAGTTCTTAGCAAGTTTTAAACGTCTGAAATCTTTAGTCTTCTCTTCGCAGACGGCACTCAGAGGGATAGGGATAGGGGGCGTGATCAGTCCTTGGGGAACGGCGAGATTTCACACAATCTGTTCCCCTTGGAATCAAACGAGAATCTGCTTAATCTTTGAGCGGGTTAACATTATATAGTGAAAGGGCGTCGAAGTGGAAAGTCTCCTAAGCCAATCAAATTACGACATGCAGGTGCGGATTGTATGTTTGCAGCTCGACTTTCGTCGAGAGCTTGGAAATCTGAGGACCAAAATCAACACTCAATTCCCATGACCTCAAAAGGTCACGTCACATCATTCAGACAGCCACAGTCTGAATGATTCTCTAGGTCGACAAGTACAGTCGATTATTCTAACATTCTCACATTTCCTGTTGTCCACCTTTCAAACAACAATATATCTCCGATTTTCAAACAAAGCAAAATATATCTATATATTTCAGTTCAAGTCTTGGGATATCCGCCGTTGCCCGAGAGATATTTAAGCTATCTTATCACAGTCACCCGGCTCCCCAATGAGGGGCTAATCGCTCCCTCAGTTCGATCACGGTACATGATAATACATATTTGTATACACAAAAGAAATCGAAAGCTGTGAATTAGTAAGGTTTTATTTTTTATTATTGGAATTTAACAAATTGTTACTAGAATTCAACGAATTATTTCATCCAACTTTTTCTAGCGTTTTTTTTTATTATTCTTATATTTGTATAGTTTTGCTATGATTTTTCATCTTTATTTCTTTTTTCCACCTTCCATATAAATTAGTAAAATGTAGTAACGTTGAAAGCTAATTAAAGATTTTAATATAACATTTAGAATGGACCTATTCTAATCATGGTGTACGAAAAAAACTTATTTCTTCTGCATATCGGTGTGTCTCAACTATTTTATTCATAACGTGTTGATGTTTTACTGTTTTACTGTATTTCGGATTTTAAACCTTTCTAATTCGCTTGAGAATTACGTTTCCTTTTGAGACTAAGAAAACGTGAACATTTTCTGCTTTGATAAATTAATGAAAAGTCTGATTATGTGTTTAGTGTATGCCATGCAATGAAACACGTGCAATACGCAGTAATTTAAACCTAAACAATATGTATGGGAATTAAATGTTTAATAAAGTTACATATGTTCTGAAAGTGTAAGTCACTTTCATCGTTGCAATTTTAAGATAACCTTATTGAATATATACATCCGAAACGTATATCTCTTCTAGTGAAAACGCATATATATATATATATATATATATATATATATATATATATATATATATATGCGTGTGTGTGTGTGCGTGTGTGTGTGTGCGTGTGTGTGTTAATATTACCATTGTTATTATAAGAAATATATCTGTTAGGAAATGGAGCGAGAAATAGAGGGAGGTGTGTAAATTATATAAACGATTCGACCAACTTCAAAATAAATTGTCATTATGGTAAACATTGTAGTTTTCTGAGAAATCACATAAGTTTTACATAAAAACATTTTTGACAAAAATCTAAATGTCATTATATTCTTAGAAACCACATGATTTTACTAAAATAAGCTCATATATTTTTTACAAAAATCTAAATTTCAGAATGAATAATATATTTAAGGTGATTTTTTTATTGGGGATTCATAATTTTTAATTCGTGTCGGTAATCAAGCAAGGCGAAATCAATAACTTTATTTAAATTTTAAAGATTATTTTAAATGTTAGTGAATGATATTTTTTATTTACATTATTTTTCACATAGAGATCATCATATATCAAAGCCGGGGAGCACGTAAAGATAAGAGTGATTGAGTGTATATAAGTTAATTTGGTAATATCGTAGTAATCGTTAGTCGTGGAAATTTGGTAAATTGGATTACTTAAGAGGACGATTTATCGGGAATTCGTTACGTTAGATTACAGATTACCAAATTGTAGTCAGATAAAAATCAGGTAAACTGTATCGGGTTTCACGGGATGGCAGTTCTAAGTAAAAAACCTTGTTCATGGAATCTACATTTAGGTTTAGGCACAGATAAAGAGCGAGGAAAATTATTGATAGTGATTTCAGCTAGACGGGTGTTTTTCGTGAAGGTTTGACGAGGGGAACCATAGATTGGAACTCAGCCGAGCACTTGCAACGTATCTGCTGTGGGAAAGAGCTTGCAGGGAAAAGCAAAGAGCATACCCATTAGGCTACGAAATATATTTGTCAAAGCAGCCTAATGTATTTCTTGCAACTCCTGCCCAAAAGTTGGCCACAGTACTCCATTCTAGTACTACCTAACTTTGATATATTAAGAGCAATTAACCTAGAATGGAAGCCTTTGTCGAGAGATTCATTAATCCTATGAGATAACCGTTCGCATATCTGATGTAGATCTAGCAGAATTGAAACCATATTGCATGTTACTAAGAAGGTTATTTTTTGCTGAGGTGGTTGATTACTTCTCTATTTAACACATATTCCAGCAATTTACTCACGAATGATAGGAGACTTATTAGTCTCTACTGATAGAAAGATGACCGATTACCTGAATTTTTAAAAACAGGTGATTTGATGAGGTTTTCCAGGGCATTGGAACGCAATTTAAATCAAGCATTACTGATTTTTGTAAACCATTCGTTAAAAAAATAAAATGTTTACAAAATTTTTACATTTTTTCATGACAATTAGTTTATTTGTTTTACAATTAGAATCGAAGTCCAGGCTTCTATTTGTTTCATCCGATGTTTTAACGAAAGGAAAATATCATGTTTCAAAAATCACGTAAATTCTTCAAGTGGTTTTATTTTTAAATAACAAAGTCAAATGTTATGAGTGTTGGAGAAATTAGTAGCTACTAAATTATGCAGTCGAAATTACCTGAATATTACTGAATTGTTTAAAAAAAGACAACAATTGTAATCGTGTTAGCGAGTGAAAATTGCCGTTATCTTGTTTAAATCAAAACGGAAAATTACCTCCGTTTTGAACTCTCGTGTCTTATGATCGTTTTCATCAAATTCTATTTTTATTTTCTGTAATAAATAATTTTCTATCTTATCGATTTTCGAAATTTTTTGATATAATAATTTTAAAAGTATGAAGCAAACGTAGATACCATGGTTTTCATGTGAAATTCAGTATTACGATTTCCGAAATTTCATCACAATAGTGTAGAAACTCCGAAAAGTCGAACATGGCGTTGTGCAAACTATGTGTTAATGCTCAACGAAAAACAAAATTGGAAAAAGATGCTGTTTCGGTATGAGTGAGAAGGAAAGGACAATTTGAGAAATCTAAACTTCTTTACTGGAAAAATATATTTTGTTTGTCCATCATTTGAGTAAAATATGGGACCAGAGCAATTTGAAATAAATTTGAAATTTAAAAAAAAAAAACAGTAACACGAAACGAAATTTTAATTTCCATTTTTAAAACAACCCAAGAAAAGAGTGCTTTCGACAATTTTTAACTTCTACTCTACTTGAAATTATTTGTTTCTGTGTCATTTTTTTTGTAATGCATAAAATTTGTACTTATTTTGACATGACAAGTACGTAATTCTGTTTTCGTTTAAAATATCACTAATTTACACACGCATCAAGATATAAAGATGTACATTTTAAATTTTCATTCAAACCTATTTTATAACGGTGCCCGGAAAACTCGTCCCGGGAAAACTCGTCTCCGGAAAACTCGTCCCCATTCGCTAGGTAGGAAAACTGGTCCCTTATTGAATAAATATTGATTGAAAACACATTTTATGATCGTTCTGGAAGGAGATATTGTTTTTTTTTAAATAGACTATAGCCCCATAATATTGTTTGAAAATATTTTTACTTGTTTATTTTTTTTTTAATAAAATCGATATTCTGAGTGTCCGTTTTCTACCTAACTGGCTAAGTTTTTAGTAGTTTCACTTATTTTAAAGCGTTTATTATGTTCATAAACGAGACCGCATATTTTTTTTATATTAATATAAAAAGAATTTACTTATTTTTAGTTGTTTATAAAAGGGTAAAATCGATTTTTCTACCTCGCCGACTATGTTGTTTGTTGTTTAATTTATTTGGAATCGTTTATTCAGTAAAGAAAAGAAAACACAGAAAACACACAAAAAACATGTCGAGTGTTACGTGAGAACGAGAAATAATGTCCGATATATCACATCTTAGGGGTCTTGATAATCGCTAAAAAATAGAAAATTAAAGAAATTACTGAGAGATTTGGTTTTAAAAAGAAAATAATAAAGTTTAATATTTTTTAAAATATAATTTAGAGAGAGAGAAGGGGGGGAACTATATCCCCCCCCCCGAAAAACAACCAACAAAAAATGAAATTAAAAAGATTCTTGATAAACGATAGAGGAGTTTTCAATAAAATTGATTAATAAATTTAGTGATTACTTTTTCTCTTAATGATTAATTTTAGAATTTTGAAGTAAAAATTAACAAAATTAAAAATGAGTTAACGAGAGATTGTTAGCACATGGGGCACATGGCATCTCTCCCGCCAAAAAAATATTTCGCTTTTAATTTATCAGTTACTTTTTGTAAAATTTAACAGGACGACAATAAATGCTGATAATTGATAAAATTATAATTTTAAATAACGCATGAGTGCATTTGGTATGAGAGAAAACAAAAGCATAACAACAAATAAAAACTATCATAATTAAAAAAACCAAAGCAAAAAACTACCGCAGAATCGAAAATCGCTCCCTGTTTTTTAATTTTTTTGTTTTTTTTTTTATTATTGTTTTTAGACTAAAAAAAACAGCATTAAAATAAGAACAAACAAACAATTGTAATTAACTTTGTATGAACAAAATCAACGCTTTAAAATAAGTGAAACCACTAAGAACTTAGCCAGTTAGATAGAAAACGGACACTTAGAAAATCGATTTTATTTAAAACCAAAAAATTAAACAAGTAAAAATATTTTTTTTAAAATGTTATGGGGGGGGCTACAGTCTATTTTAAAAAAAACAATATCTCCTTCAAGAACGATCATAAAATGTGTTTTCAATCGATATTTATTCAATAAGGGACCAGTTTTCCTACCTAGCGAAAGGAGACGAGTTTTCCGGGGTCAAGTTTTCCGGGGTCAAGTTTTCCAGAGACGAGTTTTCCAGAGACGAGTTTTCCAGAGACGAGTTTTCCAGAGACGAGTTTTACCGGGCACCAATATAAGTATAACATTTAAATAGAGGCTTTTTATTAGATCTAAAGTCGAAATACAAACTTTCAAATAAAACCAATGGTATCGTCTTTATTGACATGTCGAAGAAACGAACATATCCAAAAATTACTGAAAACGATAAGGTAGAAAATTTAATATTACTGAGAATATATTTTGAATACAATTGACGAAAATTGAGGTTTGGTAAATAAAAGAAACCGAAGAGATCGAATCGTAATGAGGGAAGTATTTTTTTTTAATCTTCAGCATTTTTAGCAGAACTTTAGGTACTTGTACAGTTTAATCAAGGTATTAAAAAGTGAAAATATCGAAAAAAAATTATATTGTACGTATTCGTTTTGGACTGAAGATCTACGAAAAGAAGCTTTAATTTAATTTGATCGAGTAGTCTTTTTTTTACAGCGGAAAGACACGTTCTTATGATAGAGCATTGAAGTCAGCCATTATGTAATTTGTTGAACACGTCACGGGGAGATAACTCCATGTAAAGTTCCGATACTCCTTCCCCATTTTTATTACTAGCTTTTCTTCCTAAAATTTAACCTTTTGATCGGCATCATAGCAAATTGGTTTTTAGCCGTAAAAAAAAAAAAAAAAAAAAATACTTGATGGAATTAAGTTAAAGCTTTTTCAGAGAACTTCGTTCCATAACGGATACGTGCAATATAACCTTTTTCGATATTTTCATTTTTTTTGTCCTAATTAAACTGTACAAGTACCGAACTTTAATCTTTTCGAAATTTGTTTTGTTATTAATTAATGGTCTACATCATCGTTTTTTTTTTGTTTTTTTTTTGTTTTTTTTTTTGTAATTTATGGATATTATTGCGACGAATTTAGGAAAATTCATCCCCAGAAAACACGTACCCGGAAACCGACACTTTTTGCTAGGTAGGAAAACTGGTCCCTTATTGAAGAAATATTGATTGAAAACACATTCTATGACAGTTTTTTTTTTTTTTTTACATATATCGTTTCTAAAAGAGAATACACATCCCATAATATTTTTAACTAGGCACCGCCAAAACTGGGGGGCAGGTCACTACTTTTTGACGGACCGTCTTTTTAAAAATCTACCAAAAATCAGGTAATTATCCGATCAATAGGAAATTTTCAGCGATTATTAGGAGAAGAATGAACTTTATAACAGTGTACTTATTTTTCATAAACGATATTTATATATATATATATATATATTTGCTTACAAACCCCCCTTGTTTTGAAGTGGGAACAAATATGCTTAAAATAATCATCTGAAACTGAACAAAACATATTGTGTTGTTGTAAGGGAAAGAATTATAGATTTAAAAAAAAAAAACTTGTTTGCATACCTTATTTTGACGTCTGAATATCAGAACTTCGATTGTGTTTAATTATCCCGCTTTTGAGTTTTGAAGTGTGAAATTCGGTGAATATGTTAAGTAAAATAATTAATTTAAGGTAAGCAAAACAAAAAATTTTTTTTTTGATATTTATACGAAAAAAGCCATTTTAAAATTTTTGATAAAAAAATTAACAATTTTTTTTTAGCGAGCCGAATAAAGCATGACCATTATTAAACAGGGCATGCTTTGAATAATCGATACAAAAAAAATCGATAAATATTGTGCCCTTTGTGTTAAAAATAGCATATTTTTTTTCGGTGCCGGGAAAACTCGTCCCGGGAAAACTCATCTCCGGAAAACTCGTCTCCGGAAAACTTGTCTCCGGAAAACTCGTCTCCGGAAAACTCGTCCCCTTTCGCTAGGTAGGAAAACTGGTCCCTTATTGAATAAATATCGATTGAAAACACATTTTATGATCGTTCTTGAAGGAGATATTGTTTTTTTAAAATAAACTATAGCCCCCCCATAATACTTTTAAAAAAATATTTTTACTTGTTTAATGTTTTTTTTTTTTGTGTTTTTAATAAAAGCGTTTATTATGTTCATAAACGAGACCGCATATTTGTTTTTATATTAATATAAAAAGAATTTACTTATATACTGTTGTTTATAAAAGGGTAAAATCGATTTTTCTACCTCGCCGACTATGTTGTTTATTTATTTGGAATCGTTTATTTGGTAAAGAAAAAAAAACAGAAAACAAACAAAAAACATGTCGGTCGAGTGTTACGGGAGAACGAGAAATAATGCTTAGGGGGTCTTGATAATCGCTAAAAAATAGAAAATTAAAGAAATTACTGAGGGAGATTTGGTTTTAAAAAGAAAATAATAAATTTTAATATTTTTTAAAATATAATTTGGAGAGAGAGGGGGGGATAAAATCTATATCTCCCTTTGAAAAGCAACCAACAAAAAATGAAATTAAAAAGATTCTTAATAAACGATAGCGGAGTTTTCAATAAAATTGATTAATAAATTTATTTAGTGATTACTTTCTCTCTTAATGATTGATTTTAGAATTTTGAAGTAAAAATTTAAAAAATTAAAAATGAGTTAACGAGAGATTGTTAGCACGCCACATGGCATCTCTCGCGTCAAAAAATATTTCGCTTTTAATTTATTAGTTAATTTTTGCAAAATTTGACAGGACGACAATAAATGTTGATAATTGATAAAATCATAATTTTAAATAACGCATGAGTGCATTTGGTATGACAGAAAACAAAAGCATAACAACAAAAAACTATCATAATTAAAAAACAAAACCAAAAGCGTAACGAAGAATCGAATCGCTCCCTGTTTTTTAATTTTTGGGTTTTGTTTTTTTTATTGTTTTTATGACTCCAAAAAACATTCGTTAAAATAAGAACAAAAAATAATTTGTAATTAACTTTGTATGAACATAATAAACGCTTTAAAATAAGTTAAACCACTAAGAACTTAGCCAGTTAGGTAGAAAACGGACACTTAGAAAATCGATTTTATTTAAAAAACAAAAACAAAAAAAAAACATTAAACAAGTAAAAATATTTTTTTTTAAATATTATGGGGGGGCGCTATAGTTTATTTAAAAAAAAAACAATATCTCCTTCAAGAACGATCATAAAATGTGTTTTCAATCGATATTTATTCAATTAGGGACCAGTTTTCCTACCTCGCGAAAGGGGACGAGTTTTCCCCGAGACGAGTTTTCCGGAGACGAGTTTTCCCGAGACGAGTTTTCCCGAGACGAGTTTTCCCGAGACGAGTTTTCCCGAGACGAGTTTTCCCGAGACGAGTTTTCCTAAATTCTTTTTTTCGATCCCGTTTGAAAACGTTCGCCGCCTTTCGACTACGGTGGACCAAACGCGCTGAAATAATTTTTTTTCTGCTTTAAATTGCCCCCCCCCCCATTTTGGGGAGCCTGGCCCCCACACACATACACATTAAAAACCAAACTCATACAAATGGTCACCCATCTGGTACTGGCCAGCCTCAGCTTAATAATACATTGAAATTTTCGTCACTGAAAAATAAGTTTTTTTGGCCTGTTTGGTCTTCCATAGTTTTCTCCTTATCAAAAGCAAACGTAAACAGAGTCGATCTAGACTCTACATGGACGCGAAATATCTGGTTACCTATATGAATAAGTGGAATTATTGGAAATTCAGGTACTTATATTATAATATTTTTGCATATTCTCTTAGAAAATCATCCTAAATCTTAGTTAGACAATAAATAAATAAATTAATTATTTCAAAAACCTTTTTTCTTTAAATATTAAGTACTTTTTTGTGCAAGACAAAAAATGTCAATTGTTAACTTTTTGGGAAAATTTAACATTTAAAATTTAATTAAAAATAGTAGAAAAAGTTTTACATTATTCTGTTTTCTATATGATAAGATTCAGGGTTTTATCTTTCTGGAAAAAAAAAGTTACTCAGAAATAATGGATTTTAATAAATGTAATTTAGTTTTAAAAAACAACAGCAACTTGATTTTGCGGCCATTTTTGGCGGTGCCTAACCATACTTTTACTTGTTTACCGTTGTTTCAAAAAAAAAAAAAAAAATTGATTTTTCTAAGTGTTCGTTTTCTGCCTAGCTTCGAAAGTATTTGGTCGTTCAACTCATTTTAAAGAGTTTATTTAGTAAAAAAAAAAAAGTAATATCCGACATGAGGTGATTACGTCTTGGGAGTCTCGATAATCGCTGAAAAATAGAAAATTAAAGAAAATACGGCGGTAGATATAGTTTAACAGATATTGTTGATTATGTAACGAAACGGAACGGAAGACACGAAAAGCGAAACCCTATATTTATAAAAAAAAAAAAACTTACTTTAGTTTTTAACATTTCTTGTGTTATTACGAACCAATCAATAAAAAGAAAACACTTCTTGTATTACCAAATAATAAAACAAATATTTTATTTAGAAAATTTGGTACTTCATGGGGAATGTGGGCCCTGAATAAACAGATTTTTACTTTAATGATTGCTCCCTCAAAGCGCATGCGCAAAAGGTTTTCTTTAGTTTCTATTTACAATGTCTCCCCACGGGACATTTAGACACCAGGGTCGTTCTTTCATGTGGAGAAAAGGAACAAAAATAAAAACTGTCTCAGTCGTGAAGGATTTCTCCTCCACTGACAGAGAACAAGAAATTGAAGTGCAGTATCGGAAGAACAGATACTACACTTTGATCTTGTTTATATATTTTATTGAGAAAGAAAAAATTGAACATAAAAAACGTACAAAAAATGCAATTCTACAAAATTAGGCACAAGGCCCTACAAGAAATTGGGAGGGGGAGGGTACAGGGTCTTTTTGACTATGTAACAGATGAGACTTTGAAGTCTTACTCTTGACTGGCAACATTTACCAAAATACCTCAATCACTCTGTGGATCCTAATCTAACTAATAACCCCAGCGTTCAATGTAAAATTTAACTATGTACAATTTGTATATTCATTTCTGTATGTTGTGTGTGCATTTTTTTTTTTTTTTTTGTGTATGTGTGAGAAAATAAAGTTCGATTTCATTAGAAAGAGTTCTTGAATTAATTGGCATAAAATGTTCGTGGAGTGGGAAAAAACTAATGAAAATGTTCATTTCAAAAATAAGGAAAAAAAACTACTAATGTGTTGTTAGTAAGACCCCCCTGTACTATTCTATGTGGCTAGATCCCCCACTGTTTTCCGGGGAACCGAAAACAAGCAGAGCATCCCTAATGGGGTTTGGGGAAGTCGCCTTAATGGAGGTGGGAGAAAATAAAGCAACGGATGGAGGGGGTAGGAAGGTGACCTCTGAGTAGGGGGATGACCGGCTTGTCCCGAAGGCCAAGGTTTTCTTTAGTTTATTGAATCACGAAAACTGTTTGAACGTACTATTTGAGGCCAAAAAAAAAAAAAAGGAAAGCATTATTTGAATATGTATGAAAAATGATTTTAACAAAATATTAAGAGGAGAAACTAAAAAATTAAAATAAAATAAAAGTAAAATAAAAACAATCACGAATTAAAAGTATGAATCAAATCTAACCAAATAAAAAAAAAAAAGTAAATACGCGATTAAAAATAAATGAAGAAAGTGAAAGAAAACGCTTTGAGGGAGCAATCATTAAATAAAAACACCGTTTACGCAGGGTCCACGTTCCCCGTAAAGTGCCGAAAAATTAATTTAGTTTTAACACTTTGTCTTCACGGAACAACAAAGGGCACTTCTGTAGTATAAGGACGGCAGCTATCTCTTCTTGACGTATTTAAAAACATTTAAAGTGTTAATTTGTTGTTAACCCTCCAAATTCGCTTTAATTAAAAAAATGTTTAATTTTAATTATTTGTTTGTCAGACAAAAAAAAAAAAAAACTATTTTACTTTAAATCTTTATCCAATGTAGTTTTTATTACAAAAATTTATTTATCATAATTATATTTTCTTACGCAGATTTTTAAATAAATGTTTTTACAATTATATATTGATACGTTTTTATACAATAAATGTTTTTTACAATTAAATATGGATACATTTTTATACAAGAAATGTTTGGTTTTCAAATATTTTTCTGTTCGGAAAAAATCTTATTTGTTACTTATTTGCCGTGTTATTTGACCAAGGAGAAATTGGAGTTATCTCCCCCTAACAATAGCCGCCGTCTGCATACTGCAGAAATGCCCCCGAAATGACTTTTAAACGATACCCTCCTCTCCCCAAATAATAACGTTATTATTTTTGGGCGGTGCCAAAAATACATAAGTACCATGTTTTCTTTTCTGTTGTTTCGTATTAGTACAAGAATTAAATTAAATCTTCTAAATAAAATAATTGCTTTCTTTAATAATACGTAAGCGTTTTCTTTTATTTTTGTTTCGTAATAACAAAAACTGTTAAAACTAAAGTATTTTATAAAATAAAATATATAGTTTCGTTTTTTGTGTCTTGACTCCGTGATCAGGTTTATTTTTTAAAACAAGAGTTAAAAATATTTTTTGCAAATATTATGGGATTTGTGTCCTCTTAAAGACAATATATTCTTCAAGAACGATCATAAAATGTGTTTTCAATCGATATTTATTCAATAATGGACCAGTTTTCCTACCTAGCAAAAAAGGGATGACTTTTCCAGGCACTGCTTTTAACACCTCATGTTGTTTCCATATGCCATATAGTGTATTACTATTTTTATATATATTTTTATTTAATATAGCTCTATCTCACATGATCTAATTTTAAATATTTTTATATAAGGATCCAAAAAAGTATTTCTTGAATAATGATGACCTATCCAATATAGAATATTAAATAGATTTTCTTTAGTTTATTGAATCACGAAAACTTTTTGAACGTACTAATTGAGGCCAAAAAAAAAAGGAATATGTATGAAAAATGATTTAACAAAATATTAAGAGGAGAAACTAAAAAATTAAAATAAAATAAAAGTAAAATAAAAACAATCACGAATTAAAAGTATGAATCAAATCTACCCAAAGGAGAAAAAAAAAAATAAAATAAATACGCGATTAAAAATAAATATAGAAAGTTAAACGCTTTGAGGGAGCAAGCATTAAATAAAAATACCGTTTACGCAGGGTCCACGTTCCCCGTAAAGTACCGAAAAATTAATTTAGTTTTAACACTTTTTGTGTTCACGAAACAACAAAGGACACTTCTGTAGTATAAGGACGGCAGCGGGCAGCTATCTCTTCTTGGCGTATTTCTCTAAACTGTCTCCTGGTCGCGCTTCTCGGTCAAAAAACATTTAAAGTGTTAATTTGTTGTTAACCCTCCAAATTCGCTTTAATTAAAAAAAATGTTCCATTTTAATTATTTGTTTGTCAGACAAAAAAAAAAGCGATTTTACTCTAAATCTTTATCCAATGTAGTTTTTATTACAATAATTTATTTATTATAATTATATTTTCTTACGCAGACTTTTAAATGTTTTTACAATTATATATTCATCCATTTTAATACAAGAAATGTTTTGGTTTTCAAGTATTTTTCTGTTCGGAAAAAAATCTTATTTGTTACTTATTTGCCGTGTTCTTCGACCAAGGAGAAATTGGAGTTATCTCCCCCTAACAATAGCCGCCGTCTGCATACTGCAGAAATGCCCCCGAAATGACTTTTAAACGATACCCCCCTCTCCCCAAATAATAACGTTATTATTTTAGGGCGGTGCCAAAAATACATAAGTACCATTAGCAGTATCAGAATTTTTGTAGGAATTTTTGACACCCCTAACACGAAACTGCGAATACAATATAAAAATCTCGTAATTTCTCTGTTAAAAGTGGGTTATTTATTTTCTTTATGGATTATACTTCCAAAATAAACTATTACAGTTGTTTTAAAAGTAATAAAAATATTTTTTTTTTTTTAAAACAGTAATGAATTTTCCGAACTCAATATTTTTCAATTTTTAAACTCAATATTTTTAAATTTTAAAAATCTATCAAAATTTTTCTATTGATTCTATTTTTACGATATTTTCAGGGTCAATGTGAAATTTTATGTTCTTTCCAATAAACCGAATATAATATTTTAGACAAACGTTTTTTTTAAATTCACGCCCCCCCATTTTCACGCCCCCCAATTTTCAACTTTCTCTTAAAAAGTAAATAATTAATTTATGTTTAATAGTTTTATATATCACAAATTGAAGAGAAAAGGTCAATAAATAATATATTCAAATTTAAAACAAAAAAAAAAAATCAGTTTTTTAGAAATTTACCTGTAAAGTCCGAAGTTTAAAACCTTATTTTATAAGAACACATTTTTTCTTTTTGTCTTTTTTTTTTTTTTTAATGAAACCTTGGTCCTTGCTCCTTTAATTGAAAAAAAAATAGGGCTTGAATTACATTTTTCGAGGAGTTATAAGCTTAGAAAGATAGGGGGTCGAATAATTTACGCCTCTCATTTTGAAATGTCTATTAAAAAGTAAATAATTTATGTTTAATAGTTTTATATATCACAAATTGAAGAGAAAAGGTCAATAAATAATATATTCAAATTTAAAACAAAAAAAAAAATCAGTTTTTTAGAAATTTACCTGTAAAGTCCGAAGTTTAAAACCTTTTTAAAAAAAAAAAAAAAACACATTGTTTTGTTTTGTTTTGTTTTTTTTAAATAAAACCTTGGTCCTTACTCCTTTAATTGAAAAAAAAATTAGGGCTTGAATTACATTTTTCGAGGAGTTATAAGCTTGGAAAGATGGGGTGGAATTATTCACTATTTTCACGAAATTTCTGACACTGCTAAAGTACCATGTTTTCTTTTCTGTTGTTTCGTATTAGTACAAGAATTAAATTAAATCTTCTAAATAAAATAATTGTTTCGTATTAGTACAAGAATTAAATTAAATCTTCTAAATAAAATAATTGCTTTCTTTAATAATACGTAAGCGTTTTCTTTTATTTTTGTTTCGTAATAACAAAAAGTGTTAAAAACTGTTAAAGCTAAAATATTTTCTAAAATAAAAAATATGTTTTCGTTTTTTGTGTCTTGACTCCGTGATCAGGTTTATTTTTTAAAACAAAAGTTAAAAAAATATTTTTGTAAATATTATGGGATCCGTGTTCTCTTTTAAAGACAATATCTTCTTCAAGAACGATCATAAAATGTGTTTTCAATCGATATTTATTCAATAAGGGACCAGTTTTCCTACATAGCAAAAAAAAAAGGGATGAATTTTCCAGGCACTGCTTTTAACACCTCATGTTATTTCCATATGCCATATAGTATATTACTATTTTTATATATTTGTTTAAATATTTCTCTATCTCACATGATATAATCTTAAATATTTTTATATAAACATCTATAAAAGTATATCTTGAATAATGATGACCTATCCAATATAGAATATTAAATAGCTTTTTAATATAAATAAAAATAAAATAATACTTTTTTTTAATATATGTATTTCATGGTTCCATACACTTTAATAATCAATATTTTTTAACACTATACCCATATAGCATATTTGTGATTTGTTAAAATTCAAAATAAAACAAAAGTTCTTTAATTTAAAGAACAATAATATGCTTTTAAGTTAATTAAATTAAAAAACACACAAGTAGTAACGAATTGGTAAATTAGAACGACAAGATGGCCGACATTCAAACATTCAATTGCGATGTTACTTTCTCGCCTTTTCTTACATTTGTTAATTTTTTGTTACCTTTTTTTGTTTGTTTGTTTTCTCTGCTAAATACCTTTATATTCTTATGTAGTCAGAGGGACCAGTTTGTTTTTTAGATGAAACCATTTTTTTTTATTGATTATGTTTCCTTTTACTTTAAATATGATGTTCATTAAATTCTATTCTTATGAGCTTTTTTTTTTTTACCTTTTTTGTTTGTTTGTTTTCTACTCTGCTAAATATTTTTATATTCTTAGAAACACGTAGTCAGAGGGACCATTTGTTTTAATATAGATTAGGTTTCCTTTTACTTTAAATAGGATGTTCAGATTAAATTCTATTCTCATGAGCTGTTGTTTATTAAATTTTTGATGAAACTACAGGATAGTTTTTTATTTGTTCCCGCTCACCACGTTAAGCATGAGTTTCTAAATAAGAACGTTAGTATTTCTGATCGGTTCGTGTTTTGTATAAGTACCAAAAAGTTCAATTGTAATTTAATTTGAAAGAAAGAAAAAAGTGTGTAAAAGTTTGTTCAATTTCGGATCCATTTATAAAACAAATAGATTTTTATTTTCCCAAAGAAATTGAAAATAAAAAAAAGCAAATTTCTTTCTATAAATTCATGTACATATTTTGGAAGGATAAATAGTGAACGTTGAAGTGAACTACACAATCGGCAGCCATTTTGAGTGGAAAACTACGCATTATCATTTAAATGTTTCTACTGTTAAAATTTTAAATTAAAGTTTAACTAAACCAAGAATCTCCTCCTATAAAGGGGGGTGTATTACTGTACACAGATTCAAAAAAGTTGTCAAAAAACAAATATATAACAAATAAATGTTATCAAAAGCAAGATAAGTTACTTTTCTATCAAACTGAATATAATTTTCGTGTTTTTATTCAATTTAACATGTTTATTCAGCTCGAAAAACATACTGTGTTTACCGATGTATTGGACAATTCAAAATGGCGGCCGACTCTCTCTTAAACACGGTAAGTTCGGGAAAAGGTGTTATAAATAATAAACTAGACAAAATACTATTAAAAAAACACCGAATATATGTCAACCTATGTCACGGTAATATATATTGAGCGAATTTCTAACAGTATTTTGTCTAGTTTATTATTTATAATACCTTTTCCCGAACTTACCGTGTTTAAGAGAGAGTCGGCCGCGATTTTTAATTTTCCAATACATCGGTAAACACTGCATGTTTTTCGAGCTGAATAAACATGTTAAATTGAATAAAAACACGGGAATTATATCCAGTTTGGTATAAAAGTAACTTATCTTTCCTTTGATAACATTTATTTGTTATATATTTGTTTTTTGACTACTTTTTCGAATCTATGTGTACAGTAATACAAACCCAAAGGGGGAAATCGAGATTTTCATAGCAAAAATAAATAAATAAATAAAATGAAAAATAAAACACTTGTTTCAAATGCATTAAAATAACTAAAAGTTATGGGAAAATAGGATTTCAAATGCATGGGATTGTTAAAAGTAAGGAAATAAAATATCGAAAAAAATCTTACCTTAAATAAAAAACGGATAAAAAAATTGGTTATTACTTTTTTGTTTGTTTTCAAAACAGGAACATTGGTCGATTTGTATTTCTTTACTAAATTGATCCAAACGTGTATTTAAAAAAAAAATAACTGAACGAAGAACGTAAGGATACAATGAATATAAAAATATAAACATTTTAAACAGATTAAAAGCGACAAAAAACAATAAAATATTATAATAAAACTTTCTCAATTTTTAAAAGTACGTTAATTACGTGTGATGAAACGGTATTATGTCAAGTTTAAACGTATTGTCCAATCATAACACTATGATAAATTAAGGTGATAAATCGAATACGTCTAAGGTATCTGTTCTGCGTTAGTTATCTGCTAACTGTTAACATACATATACATATATATATATATATATATATATATATATATGTATATATGTATATATGTATATGTGTGTGTGTTTAAATATGCAAATATATGTATTTCAATTAAATATGTATAGATATATTTGTATATATATATATCTATATATATATATATATATATATATATATATATATATATATATATATATATATAATGTATATATATTGGTGTGGGTGGGTGTTAAAAATATATATTTATTTATATATTCAGATATATTCTAAGATACATATTTATAAATATACATATATATAAATATATTTAAAAATGTTTTTATAATTGAAACAAAAAAAAATTATTGCGTTTTCTCCCCAAACAACGCACAGACGTGGAGAGCTGGGACATAATTGTAAGGACACTATGTAGGGAGTTGAGCAACAAGTTGTCTGTTTACATTACACGAACTATTCCATGATAGACATGATGTTCAAGTTAAATTCAATTCTTATGGTTTTTGTTGTTTAATAAATTTTAGATGAAACGACAGAATAATGTTTCATGTTCCCTCTCGCCATGTTAAGCATGTGTTTCTAAATAATAACGTTACTATTTCAGCACGGTCCGTGTTATGTATAAGTACAAAAAGTGAAATTGTAATTTAATTTGAAAGAAAAAAAGTTCGTTAAATTAGTGTTTGTTCAGTTACGAATCAATTTATAAGACGAACTTATTTTTTTCCTAGTAAAATTGAAATAAAAAGGAACGTATTTTTTTAGCAAATTGATTTCTATAATTCATGTATAGATTTTTGGAGTCACTGATTTTAAATAAAAAACGTTAAAGTGACTTCACAGTCGGCAGCCATTTTGAGTGGAAAACTACACATTTTACCGTTTAAATTTCTTTAAGTAAGGCTGTCTACGGGCAACGGGGAAATCAAGATTGACATAAAATTACACTGATTTAAATGCATTGAATTGTTAAAAGTTAGCAAATAAAATATTGAAAAAAAGAAGTTATCTTTCTTTGTAAGCAATTCAATAAACAAAAATCGGATGAATTCTTTTTTGTTTGAATCGGAAAAATCTGATGAGTCGCTCGACGATGTTCATTGTACACTGTTCTACTGGTTTGACCGTATCGATGCCTTAAAGTCCACTGTAAACAAATTCGGAAAAGTCTGGCGTTGTTCACTCTACACAGGTCTGAACGTTTTTTTTCTTAAAACTGCCCGCCTATGCAACACTGTTCTGCTGGTTTGCTCATCGACCGAATACAATATCGTTGCCTTCAAGTCCAATGTAAACAAGTTCGAAAAAATCTGACGTTGTTCTCTCTACACAGTTCTGAACGCTTCTTTCTTAGAACTACTCGCCTATGGAACACTGTTCGGCTGACTTGTTTCTTAAACGACCACAATATCGTTGCCTTCAAGTCAAATGTAAACAAGTTTGGAAAAGTCTGACGATATTCACTCTACACAGGTCTGAACGCTTCTGTCCCCCCCTGCAACCTGCTTTCATGGTGACATGGCGCACCTCAAAATCACGTGTGAGACGTAATTTTTCGGGAACTGTGCAACACCATGGACATTAAAATTATTTATACGAAATTGTATTTTTACCAAAATTGCGAGTTGGGAATAATATGTATTGTTTTTAAAATATAATTATCCACTGACACGTGTTTGGTCATCTACGAGTTATCAGAGTTGCTGAATGTAACGTGATTCAACATCACGACCCCTCTCCCACTTATAAGAAGCGTAAATCTCTACCATCGGGTTTTTTTAAAATGTAGATGTTGTTTATTTGTTTTTGTTTGAATTTATTAAAAAATGATCGCAAACAAAAACAAATAAACAACATCTACAGACCCCCCCCCCCGATGATCCAACAGTCTTGTGCGATGGTCCCGTGGTAGAGGTTTGGGCTTATTTCATGGGGGCCCGATTTCGAGCCACGCTAGATTCAGCCACTCTGATAAGTCGGAGAAGACGAAACACGTTCCATATATGTTTGGTCAGCTGGTGCACGTTAAACTGGCAACGTGTAGACCGTTCGTTTAATTCATTTAGTTCGCAGTCATCTTCGCCCTCAGAAACAGCCATCCCCATTTCGAACTGGAGTTTTATCTTCTTGTCAATAAAGGTTAAACATGTTATGTCCACCTTTGCCTTTTCTTTGATTATAACTGTAGCAGCAGCAGCAGCCGAAGATTCTCTGAAAATCAATGACATGCAAATGACCATGATCGATTTGATGTGTTGTCTGTCATAATTGAAGGAGGGAATTGGCTGATTGGTTGTAAGAATGAGGTTGAAACAATATCTTTGTAAGCTTCTCGGCTTGACCTTTACTCCTGATCTTAAATGGAATGCGTACATCAAATCTGTTGCCAACGCCGCTGGAAAAATGGTCGGATCCTTCTATCGATCCAGTAGATAACTCACCGCTGATGCAATTCTCTATCTATATAAGAGCCAGGTACGCCCAAGCATGGAATACTGTTGCCACATCTGGGCAGGAGCTGCTAGAAAGGACTTGTCTTGCCTTAATAGGCTTCAAAATAGACTTCGTGGCCTCGTAGATGTTCTTTTCTCTTCGCTGCAACCTCTATCTCATAGAAGAGATGTTGCGAGTTTGTCTCTGCTTTATCATTATTTTCATGGAAAGTTTTCGACTAAGCTTTAATCTATGGTCCCCCCCTCGCCAAACTTTTACAAGAAACACTCGTCTAGCTGAAAACATTATCAATAATCCCCCAACTCTTTATTTGTGCCTAAACCTAACCGTAGATTCCATAATCAAAGCTTCTTTCTTAAAACTGAACGCCTGTGAAATTCTCTTCTGTTTTCCTGCTTTCCATATGGTTGTCTTCAAGTCCAACGTGAACAAGTTTCTCATGAGCCGTTCCACGTAAGTTAACAAATTTAACGAACTTCCATTACTATCGGTTACTATATTGTCCTTTTGACTACTGTACACCCTTTAACCCTTATCCTTGAGTGGTCTCCCGGCCTTGATAAGTGGTGATGCCTATGGAAAAAAGAAAAAGAAAAGAAAACGCAATATATCGTCACTTTTGTTGTTAAAGGAACGTTTGTAATTAAAGATTGATTTTGTATTTCAGTATGGAACAACCATCAATCCGTTAGAAACTATATTTATATTGCAAAAAATATTCGGTTCGTATTCTGGTCGTTGGTGTAATTACGTCTTGTTTAAGCATTAGGATGTTGACATTTTATTGTAATGCACCCCGATTCATATTTCATAAAAACGTGTACAAATCTCGACAAATAAACAATTTTCAAAACAAAACATTAAATCATATTTTTTTTTACACACAAATTTATTGACTGTAAAAATGTAAAAGTAAAAAAATTATTTGTCGTTTTTTTAATAAATAATATTAATGAAAAATTATACAAAAATGAATCACAAAATCATTTACTGTTGAAAAGGCAATTTAACTGATGGGACATTCTGACCTGGTGACGGAAATTTTAGGGTCGTCACCAAAATCCGCTTTTAAAAAGTAACAAATTAAAGGAAAAAAGGGGGGAAAATTAACAATCAAAGCAAAGAAGAATGAACAAATGAAATAACGACCCGAAATGATTTTAAAATAGACGAATTTATTTAAAAAAAAAAAATCTAACGGTTGCTTATATTTTCCTAAGCTCAGGTTTTCAAAACATGTAAGGTAACATACGAAATAAAAATAAAAAAAAACAATACAAAAACAATTCTTACTTGAAATAAAGACTGAAATGAAAAGCACATACAAAATAGAAACTATTTTTCTTCAAGTTTTTAAATTCAGTTTTTCAACAGAAAGTTTTTTCTCTTTTTTTTCTGAAAAGCAAAACATGCAGGTTGCAAGGTTCTTTTAAAGTTTTTTCTTTTTCTCTTCTCTTCTCTGTCTCTTTTTTTACAAGCAAAACCTTCAAAAGATCATATGGTATTACTAGACGAATACTTAATATAGTTAAAACCTTCTTAAGAAATGAATCCAGGTTGTCCTCGATGAACGTACGTCAAAACAATATATCAATGCGAGATTACCTCAGGGGTCAATCCTAGGACCTTTATAATCCCTTGTATCCATAAATGACCTCCCTGAAAAAAATTGTCTTTGAGATGGGTATATTTGCTGACGAAACCACACTCTTTAACACGCACAAGGGGAAAACTCTCAGTACAGACCAATAAGTCTCCTGTGTGTTATGAGTAAGTTGCTGGAATCCATATTAAATAGAGAAATAGTCAACCACCTCAGCAGAAATAACCTTCTTAGTGACACACAATATGGTTTCCGCTCTACAAGATCTACCGCAGATGTGCTGACCGTTATATCCCACAGGATTAGTGAATCTCTTGACAAAGGCTTCCTTTCTAGGGCAATTTCTCTTGACATATCAAGGGCTTTCGACAAGGTATGGCATAAGGGTCTACTTCACAAGATTTCCAGCTACGGTATAACTGGAAATGTTTTCTCAATCATTAAATCACTTCTCTCCGATAGGCTCATAAGAGTAGTGGTAGATGGACAAAAATCGGAGGCCTGCAATATAAATGCTGGAGTTCCTCAGGGGTCAATCCTGGACCCAACTCTCTTCCTGATCTACATCAATGACCTTCCTAAACACATACTTAAATCATTCGTTGACATCTATGCTGATGACACGACTATATACGGCAACACTTCAAAGGCTGTAAATGACAAAGTTCTCTCGGATTCTCTCTCCTCTGATCTCGAGCGCGTGGTTCAGTGGGGGAAGATGTGGCTGGTTACCTTTAATGCATCCAAAACCAAACTCCTATCCTTACATCATCACGGCTCTGATCCCCAGCTGGCATCAATTGTGATGGATGGCTCTCGTCTGGGTGAGGCCCCGTGTTTTGACAAGCTTCTGGGTTTGACTTTTACTCCTGATCTGAAATGGAACACGTACATCAAGTCTGTTGCCAAGGTCGCTGGAAAGATGGTGGGATCGTTCTACCGCTCCAGAAGATATCTCACTACTGATGCAATTCTCTATCTATATAAAAGCCAAATACGTCCAAGGATTGAATACTGTTGCCATATCTGGGCAGGAGCGGCCAAAAACAGCCTATCATGCCTTGACAGAGTACAAAATAGACTTCGTGGCTTAGTGGGGGATGCCCTTTTCTCTACCACAGAAGAGACGTTGCGAGCCTATCCTTGTTTTATCGTTATTTTCATGACAGGTGCTCGTCTGAACTCCAATCTCTGGTCCCCCCTCGCCAATCTTTCACGATAAACACCCGTCTAGCTGAATCCACGGTGAAAAATTTCCCCCACTCTATATCTGTGCCTAAATCAAAACGCGGATTCCATGAACAAAGCTTCCTTCTTAGAACTGTACGCCTGTGGAACTCTGTTCCGTCTGCCTGCTTCCCTCCGGACTACAACTTGGATGTCTTCAAGTCCAATGTTAACAAATTCCTAATGAACCGCCCCCTTAATTAAACACTTCATCAAATCTCCACACTAACGTAATGTACTTGTAATAACCCTTATCCCTGAGTGGCTTCCGGGCCTTGATAAGTGGTGATCACTGTGTAAAAAAAAAAAAAAAAACGAATGTACACGTATCTAAGCCAATCTGTGGTGTAATGGGGACAAAAATTGATGGTCACATTCAATGCTTCCAAGACTAATCTCCTTTTCCTTTAATAACTACAAGAAACCTTGGCAACTGATACATTAGCTGATAGTAGTTTATTAAAACTGATCGGCTTAACATTCACCGGGAACATGAGTTCGAACGAATACATTGAGTGCATTTGCAAAGCTGCTGCAAAAGAACATTCGCCTTAGAGAATCGTGTACATCTACAAGACCACCATTCGCCCAAGTTTGCTGCATCTGCTTCTTGTCTCTTCATCTTAGACAAGCTTCAAAAGAGAGTTGCCAACTTAATAGATTACGCACTATCAGCTAGGCTTTAACCGCTATCCCATCAGCGAAATGTTTTACTAATACTTTAATGGTAGGTGATTAGAGGAACTACAACCTATTGTGACCCCTCAACGTTAATACCTCCGACAAACCCGACAAGCAGCAAAAATCCCCTCTACACAGTATAAATACTAGATGTAAGAAATCTTCTAACTTAATAGTTTCTTCCCTAGGACTGCTAGGTAGGAATAGTATTTTGTACACGAAAGAAAGCGTTGAATCGTACAGGCCTGTATTCTAGATCTCCGAGAAAGTCTCCATTGTTGAGTCCTAGACATGTGAAAGAGTATTTGCGATTTGTTTTTAAATATCAATATGAATCGGATGACTTCTGGAACAAAGTTATTTAGTCAGATGAAACTAAAATTGAGATTTTCGGAAGAAACATGCGCACATGTGTATGAAGGAAAAATGGCATAGAATTAAACAATCTAATATTATTCCCATTGGAAAATTTGTATGTGGTAGGGTGATGATTTGGGCTGCTTTTCTGCGAATGGAGCCAGAGGAATTGCAAACATAGAAGGGAAAATAAATGCAGAAAAATACACAAAGATTTTGTCAACGCAAGAATGCCGCAGATTAAGGATGGGCCGTTGTTTTGATTTTCCAGCAAGACAATTATCCCAAGCACAAGGCTAAAAAGGCGAAATAGTTTAAGGATAATAGGATAAGTGTTCTCTAGTAGCCTAGGCAGTCAGCGGATCTAAATCCCATCGAATATCTGTGGAAAACTTTGAGGTCAATGGTGAATGCAGGAGATCCCAAGAATATCAAAGAATTAAAGAAATTTGCGATGAAGAATAGAGAAACGACCAGCAAGAATTTGTAAGAAACTAGTAGGCAGATGGAAATCATTTGGAGGTTTTAAAGTAAAACAGTAGCAGAGGATATATAACTAAATATTAGTAAATCTGATGAATACTTTTGCGTTGGGGTAATTTGATTTTTCGTTAGGATTTGTCACCTAAATATATATTAATATCCTTTTTGTTTTTTGATAATATCTCTCCAGATACATAGTGTAAATTTAATTAATATAAAATAATTATTTTTGAGAAATACGAAAGAAATTCAATGTGGCAAATACTTTTCCTACCCACTATATATATATATATATATATATATATATATATATATATATATATATATATATATATATACTAGCATTTCAGTCCGGCGTTGTACGGGTGTTTTGGGGGGGGGGGGTGTTGAGCAAAAAAAAAAGCGATCAATTTTTTTTAACTTTGACCCCTATTATGACTCCTTAACATTTTTTATTGTTTTGGGCTCGAATCCAGTTATTAAGTTAGATCCATGTCCAAGAAACCTATATTTAAAATTTCACGTGTTTAGACCCAAAATTTTCGGAGGAGTTTGGTAGAGTTCTCAAAGGTTAAATCCTAGAAACCTGACCCCTTAACAGCCAAATCTCTGGCCGGAAACGAATTCGAAAGATGTTCCCAAATCTCAGTAGCCTGTATATCAAATTTCAAGTGTACACTAACAATTGGCAGAGTTATTGCGTAGGAAAATGTACACACATACAGCCACGTTCACTTTAATATATATATATATGTATATATATATATATATGTATATATATATTAAAATTTGTATATATAGATACTCTATATATGTATATTTAGATATATATATAAATATATCTAATTGAAATACATATATATTTACATAAGTATATACATTTAAATATATACATATATATTTAAATAAAAATATATGCATACATATATACACATACACATATATTTAAATATATATGCACACACACACACACACACACACACACATATATATATATATATATATATATATATATATATATATATAAATTATATAAAATATAGCTAACGCGGAAGAAAGATATCTTAGTTTTATTCGGTTATCTCACCTTTCATTATTTTCGGTTTTAAATGGACAAAATATGTTCTAAAAGTTTCTTCACACGTAATTAACGAGTTTTTTTTTTAATTTACGTTTCATTTTTTTTTTCGTTTTTATTTTTGACAATTTTCACATTTTTTATTTACATTTTAATCTTTCATTCTTCAGCCATTTTTAATGCACGTTTCAATCATGTTTTGAGTTTTTATTTCTTTTTTACATTTTTTAAATCTTCATTCTCGTATTTCTTAATGTATTGGACACACGAAATCGAAATTGTATCCATTTACTAAAGAAATCCCTACAAACCGACCAAATTTTCAATTTTGACCACGAGCAGAAAAAGAAAAATCATCCAATTTTTTTATTTCGTATTGAATTGCCTAAAATGAAAGGTAAGAATTTTTTTATATTTTATTTAACTTTTAACAAATTTAATGCATTTTAAATCATTTTATTTAATTCCTATGAAAATCTTGATATTCCATTTGTTCGATAACAGGCTTACTTAAAGAAATTAAAACAGTAAAAATGTTTCAATGGTGAATGTGTAGTTTTCCACTCAAAATGGCTGCCGACTATGAAATCACTTCAACGTTCGCTATTTTAAACCAGCTGACCCCCCCCCAAAAAAAAGACGTGTTTATGAATTTATAGAAATTTTCTATTTGAAAAAAAAAAAGTGCTAGTGCACTTACTGATCCGCGCAATTTTTTAAATCGTATTTCCAAGTTTAATTAAAGTTTTATATGTTTTTTATTCAATTGTAAGGTTGAAGTATAGAATAGGTACAAAACACCCTCCTCTCCCCATGTTAAGAATGGCTTTTTAAATAATAACGTTATTATTAACGTCCGGATCACTCTCTGCACTAGTACCTAAATAATATATATTCCTCCTTATACTCAATTTTATTGGGGAAATAAAAAATCAGTTTTTTGTTAGAAATAGATCCGTAATTGAACAAACATTAATTTTACAAACCTTTTTTCTTTAAAATTAAATTACAATTTACGGTACTTGTACAGTTTAGTCGAGACATTAAAAAATGAAAATATCGAGAAAAAAAAAAGTTTAAATTGTACGTATCTGTTATGGAATGAAGTTCTCCGGGAAAAAAAATGTCACTTAATTTAATCAAGTAGTTTTTTTATTCGGTATTTTAATTTTTTTTTTTAATCTATTTTTATTTTACCGAAAAAACAATTTGTTATGATGTCGAGCAAAAGGTTCGATTTTAAGAATAAAAGCTAGTTGATAAAGATGGGGAGGGAATGTCGGCGCTTTACATGGAGTTATCTCGCGTGTCGTTTCTAAAAATCAAACAAAAATTTAAAACAAATTCAAGATGTCGCCTTCAACGCTCTCTCATAAAAAAGTCTCCCTTATGAGAGACCATTTTAAAGTGAATTTTTGCCCAGTTGCCTTTTTTCCTTTTTATATTGAATGCCTTTTTGTCTTTGATTTTTTTAACCCCTTTTTCTCTCTCTATTTGTTACTTAGTAAATTTTATTTTACAAGCTTTTGGGAATTCAAAGCAACCAGCCACCTTTTTCTTTAAATAAACATTTATAATTCTAACAGTTTACAGGGTCTCAATTAATTACCTTTTATTTCTCTTTGTGTTGTTGCATGACATTATTTTCTCATTTTTTTACCCCAATCGTTTCCCAAAAAGACGAGTTTTGGCGACACCCCCAGAAATTTTCGTCAATAGATATTTAGCAAAAACGAAACAAAAAAAAAACTAAAATTCTAAATATACATTAAAAAAATGTAATCAAATAAAAGAAAGTTACTCTTCTTCCTAGCGGGATACTTTTTTTTTCGGTTCGAGAAACGAATAACGCCGAATTGCAAAGTTATAAAAAATATGGCCGACAAGTGTAAGTTTCCAGTTTGCTTTGTTTACATGATTTAAGCGATTATCGAGACTTCGCAGTTGAATGTCAGCCATCTTGTCGTTCTAACTCCCCAACTCGTCATTTGTTTGGAATTAAATAGACTCTTTAAACGATGTTCAATCACACAAAACTTATCCATGTAGTCAAAACTACAATTTATATTGCCTTTGGTCATATTTAGCTGCCATACATTTTAATTTTTCACTCATATATTTTTAATTTTTGTTTGCGGGGTTCTCTGCTAAATTCTAAAATATATTTAAAAATGAATATGTACGCATTTAAATTAAATAAATAATTTCACGAATAAGCTATATGGGGTACTTGTTTTTAAATTGTTGATATTCAAATGTCAAGGAATATTTAAAAATATATTTAAAAATATATTTATATTAAACATATTTTAAGGCATATTCTAAAATAAGAGATATATTATTTAAAAATCATTTTATTTCTTTTTATATAAAAATATTTTAAAATTATTCTATATGAGATAAGTCATTATTAAATGATAATTTTATTTATGTTTGTACAAAAACAGTTAAGAATTGGTGCACTTACTGATCCGCACTATTTCTTAAATCGTATTTCCAAGTTTAATTAAAGTTTTATGTTTTTATTCAATTGTCAGGTTAAAGTATAGAATAGGTACAAAACACCCTCTCCCATGTTAAGAATGGCTTTTTAAATAATAACGTTATTATTTCAGCACGGATCAATAAGTGCACTAGTCCAAAATTAATTATGAGATACGGCAATAAAAATAATGTGCTGTATGGGATAGGAAAATAATGTGGTGTTTAAAGTTGGAAATTATAAATATTTAACTTGAAAAATACTGGGTTTTTTTTTGTGTGCGTGTGTCTTATTTAGCGCTTCTACATCATAGGGACGGAATTTCGGAAATTCTAAAAGTGAATTCCACATGAAAGCAATGTTATCTACATAGTCTACGTATTTTTATATTTTTACGATGATTATATAAGAAATTACGAAAATCGATGAGGAAGAATATTATTTATTAAATAAAATACAAAAAATTAGACTTGATCAACCTGGTCGTAAGATATCGGAGAGTTCAAAAGATAATTTCCCGTTTCGATTTAAACAAGATGGCGTCAATTTCCCAACTGTTACCACAGTTAGTTTTTTTTTTATAATTCAGTAATATTCGGGTAATTTCGACTGACTAATTGGGAAGCTATCATTGTAATTTCTTAGAATTGACAAAAAATCATTGTAATTTCTTAGAATTGACAAAAAATCATTGTAATTTCTTAGAATTGACAAAAAATCATTGTAATTTCTTAGAATTGACAAAAAATCATTGTAATTTCTTAGAATTGACAAAAAATCATTGTAATTTCTTAGTATTGACAAAAAATCATTGTAATTTCTTAGAATTGACAAAAAATCATTGTAATTTCTTAGAATTGACAAAAAATCAATTGCGACCATTGTTTTTTTTATCTGAAAACTTCATTTATCGACTACAAAATATTTTCTTAATAGTGTAGAAGCGAATCCAATTAATTATATAAATAATTTTATTATTTAATAAAAAACATTATGTAAAATATATTCTCATTAACAAAAAAAAAAAATGGCAACCTGTATCAGAAGGGGATAAGTTTTTATTTATTTATTATTTTTTTACTGTTCTCTAACAACAAATAAAAATATACGGCAAAAACTTGAAAATCCTGACTAAACCAAGAACGGTTCATATATTTTGTATATACCGAAGAAAAAGGTAATATTTTTTTCCAGAAAAAAAACGATTTATTCAGGAATATGTCATATAGAATACATCATTACAATGACGTGTAACAAAAAATAAAGGGTAATTTTTTTTACATTAGGTCCACAATGTTCTTTAAGATGACGACTTACATAGGTTTTCGACTATGCTGAATACGAAAATCGCATTGAAATTTTGAAAAGACAGTGGTAATCGAGATATAAAAAACAGTATTTTGCATTGTATTCTTTAGCGGCCATGTTTTTAGCAGATCTACTTCTCTACAACCGACACTGCCACCTAGCGGAAACTTGAGACCCCTCCCCCGCTACCTACCGGAAGAAAAATACGGCGGATCTGTACGAGATTTCTCACCCTTTAAAATGCGTGTTTACAATTTTTTTTTTTAAACTTTCTTTTGGCCATTATCACAGATGACATAATAACTTTATAAGAGAAAAAGGATTAATGAAAATCCACTTCATTGCTACCTTAGGATCCATTTCTTTTCTAGGTCCGGATAAAAATGGGCGGACAAAAATGGGGGACCTAGTTTTTAAAGCCGATTTATCAAATTTGTTTTTAAGGTTTCAGACTACTTTTTGATTGTATTTGAAAGATTAAGGACTGAACTTAATTTCCAAAAAGAAAAAAAATATTTGTACACGTGAAAAAAAAAAAGTTATGAAAATATTTTCACGGCGAGCTACCTAATTCAGCTAAATTTTGAAGTTACATAAATTCATTGTAAAAAAATCCTTTAAAAGATAAATGTTAGTTTTCAGGGTCTATTTATAGGATAATTAGTAAAGTCCGAAGATATTGAATTGAAAAAAACCCACCTTGTTTGTACAAAACATTAATTAGTCCCAAACTGAGTGATTCTGGTGTTCGTAAAACGCAAAAAACTAAAATTTTGTGAACACGAAAATTACGAAGGCCCAAAATTTCAGCCAGTTGAAAGATTGTGAAAATGACGTAATGTAATTAAAAGGGAGGAAGTTCTCCCCTCCCCCCATGTCGCGCATCCGTACATTCCTTTTCTGAACGTTTGTATTGATTTTTGCATTTTTTTATTTAATTATTTTTCTATGTTCCTATTTTTTAAATTATTTTTTTTCTTAATTATTGGTCAATATTATATAAAAAAAAAATATGTTTCGCCGAAAGGTTCACATTCTTGCGAACCAGGAAATTATTAAAGTATTGCATATAAAAATTATGCGAAACCCTTAATTAAAAAAAAAAGTAGAAATATTTTTTACAATTACAAATCCGTATTAATGAATTCTATATATCGAATTCATTAATACGGATTTAGGGGCCTTTTTCGTAATGTTCCTATGAATTTTTTAAATTTTTATTGTTACAAATTACGATGCTTTGTTTACATACAAAAATAAAGTCTTGCGTTTTTTATTTACTACTGAAAACTATAACTTTAGTAAACGTATTTTTTGTTTAAACAAAATAATACATTTTCACTCAGATTTAAAAAAAAATAATTAGTTTAGTCTATTCCGCGATCATTATTTGGTAAATACTGAAAATTTCATTAAAATTGGTTAATTTCCTGATTTTTGGTGATTTTTTTTTAAAGTAAATGGTGGGGTCAAAATGTTTATACATTTTGAGCATCGGCATTCATTTTGCCCGGAACTATCTTTTACTTACCTGCCATGTAATTAGCATCCCTTCTTAAAAGTCATTAAATTATTTTATTTTTCAATTGTTTTTTGTTAATTTGATACTTAAGTCTAATTTATGATAATCGTCGTTAGAAGAAAAACGGTATTTGTACACTTTAATGAAGACATTAAAATATGAAAATATCGAAAAAATGTTATATTGTACGTATCTGTTTTGAACTGAAGATCTCCGAAAAAAAATTCACTTAATTTGATCGAGTAGTTTTTTTTTTTTTTTTACAGCTGAAAAGCACTTTTTTTTTTACAGCACATTGAAGGCAGACATCTTGGCTTAAAAAAAACTTGTTCGTATTTTTTAACACTCCACGGGAGATAACTCAATGTAAAGATCCGACACTCCCTCCCCATCTTTATTACTAGCTTTTCTTCCTAAAAATGGAACCTTTTGCTCGGTATCATAAAATTATTTTTTCGCTGTAAAATAAAAACTACTTGATTAAATTAAGTGAATTTTTTTTTTCGAAGAAGTTCATTCCATAACGGATACATACAATTTAAACCTTTTCGATATTTTTATTTTTTTAATGCCTGGACTAAACTGTACAATACCAAGAAATCTTTTGAAAAATAGTGAAAACGCGATTTTTTTTAGGGGATGAGCATTCTCGTACAGGTCCGCCAAAAATCCGCTTTTCTGAGATTGATACTGCCTTCTCCAAAGAATTAGCATTTTTTTCGAAAATCAATATTTCGATATAGATTTTATAATTTTGTTTTTTTAAAATCTGCCTAAAATCATAAAATCTCGTCAATTTCTGGGTTTCGCAATCCCCGTTGGATCATGTCCGTAATAATCATTAGACCTTACTATGATTTAATCAATGTTAAACTAAAGTTAGTTTTTTATACATTTTAATAACATCAAATATAAACTTAGGAAAAAAAATAGCACAAATAAATATGGCACAAATGTAAATGATTATAATGTTCAACGTTTAAATCACTTGGTAAGCTGGGAGTTTACTTTTTTAAGCGATTACGTGTTGATACATAATTAAAAACCTGGTATCTGGTGAAAAAAATGCAGCAGTTCTCGGATACTCATAAAATTTGATTTTCTTATTTTCAAAGAAATGTACATGTAGCATTTAATTATATATATATGACCACAAATGTTCATTCTTGAATCATCATCAGGTGGAGATAAAATATTAAAAATAGAAGTGAAATATATAGTTACGAATGATAAAGAGTCAATGAAAAGTCGATTAAAATATACATTTACGAGTGAAAAAAAACTCTATTAAAAATTAGGATAAAAGGCAATGTTAGTAAAACCAGTCGTATACTGGCTATGCTAAACATTTCAGCACATTATTGCTAATTTCAAAATTAATGCTATTTATAGATGGGTGCTAGGTTTTTATATATAGTGCTTCAAGTATTTTTAATTTTTTACAATTACTTTCTCGTTGCAAAATCCTTGTATTGTCCATATATATATATATATATATATATATGTATATATATATATATACATATATATATATATATATATATATATATATATATATATATATATGTAATGACCACAGCTGTTCATTAGCCGAGAAAAATGCTACAAAGTCGTCAGACTAGATACAAAAATAGAACGCATTTTTTTAAATTTTTCTTTTATTAAAAACAGATGGTTTTTATTTAATCTCATTTTCACTTATCTTCCGGGCCTTGATAAGTGGTGATCAACTTGTAAAAAAAAAATCATAAAAAACCTAGACACCTCAAAAGCATGTGGACCCGATATCATCCCAGCTGTGCTATTAAAAAATGCTCCGCTGAGGTTGCTCCAGTTCTATCTAAACTTTACAAGAAATGTCTCAACGAATCTTGCTTTCTTGCTTCTGTGGTGCCAGTTTAAAACATTTTGGCGAAAGAACTGACCCAGTAAAGCATCGCCACATTAGCTTTCTCCCGCTTTTCGCCAAAATATTTTAGTCTTTAATTAATCAAGCTCTAGTCCATCACCGTACAACTGCTAAACCCTTGACCGACAATCAATATGGATTTATGCCAGCCCATTCCACGGCAGATATCCTAACTGTAATCTCTGAACGTATATACCGTTCACTGGACAAAACACGTGAGGGTAGAGCGGTAGCCCCCGATATATCTAAGGCTTCTGACAGGGTATGGCACGATAATTTTTTAAGGAAAATTAGATTATATTGTATCACTGGAAGAATACATAAAGTAATTAAATCCTTCTTAGATAACAGAAAAATCTTGGTTGTCCTTGACGGTCGTAAATGAAATCTATATATATATAAAAGCGAAACTGTATGTATGTGTGTATGTTTGTGTGTCTGCTAAAAACTTTCGACAGACATGACGTAAATTCACAAACACGGTATCATATCGAAGCCTCATCCTTCGCTCGAAAAAATATTGAAAAATTTGCCAAAAACGCTCATTTTTCACCATGAAATCGATAATTTTCGACAGGGGGGGGTCAACAAAAATTGTCTTCTCGTGACGACGAGCGGTTCTACGCATCCGCCAGATGATGTCATGACCTGATTTACTTTAAATAGGTGAAAAACTGAACAAATTTAATGTACGTCGCGTTAGGTCAGTAGATTAGAACGTTGGCTCATTATCTAAACGTTTTGGGTTCGAATCGTGGTGTGAGATGCCTTTTTTTTTCGATTTTTTAAATTTAAATATTGAACCAGAGTTATTTAAGCAATTTTTCACGTAACGTTCGTTTTTCTGATTTTTTTTAACTTAGATTATCCAGCGCCGACCACACACACCAAAACACCCGGATACCCACCGATTTTTTAAAATTTAATATCGAAACAGGCTTATTTAAGCCATTTTTCACGTGTTCGTTTTTCTGTTTTAATCGTTCGTTTGCCTTACGTTAGTTTTGTGTTTTTTCCGAGGTTTTGATTACCCCCCTGCTTAATTAAAACGTTTTCTTTTTTTACTTCGCTTATAACAAACAAACCTTCTCTCGTCGTCATAACGCTCGACGACTTCCTGGCGCGCACCTGTAATTTGGTTCTTACTTAAATAAATTCAAACATCTTTCAGTAACTCATTCTGGCTGGCCGATTTTATTTTCAAACTTCGCCTCAGGGCTTCGGGTTCGATCCTACCCCCCCCCCCGGTTTCTTTTTATTAAACACCACACACACCTACAAACACCCGGGCAACGCCGGGTACCCCCACTAGTACTGTAATAAATCAGTCCGTTTTCTGTAGGCTGTTTTTGAATCCAGTCAACGACGGGTACTTTTGCTAGTATGATATAAATGCGGGAGTACCTCATGGGTCTATCCTTGGACCTTTATTTTTCTTGATATTCATGAATGACCTCTGATAAAATTGTTTCGGAGATGGGTATATTTGCTGATGACACCACACTCTATACCAGGCACGAGGGAAAAACAAATGAACACATATCTAAGGAAATGGCAGAAACACTAGAGGATGGTTTCCAATCTGTAGTGGACTGGGGACAAAAATAGAGGGCCACATTCAATGCTGCCAAGACTAAGCTTATTTCCTTCAATAACTACAAGAAACCTTCTCTACCACCAACAGCAATGTTTAAAACACATTACCCTAAAGTACTTCCTTTAAACTCCTCGGCCAAACATTTACAGGGAACATGAACTGGAATAGATATATTGTGAGCTTTTCCAAGGCTGCTGCCAAAAAGTGGGCTCTCTGTACCGTGCTAGAAAACTACTTATGCCTTAAAGTATCCTATACCTCTATGAGGCCACCATTCGTCCATGTATGGAGTACTGTTTTCACAGTTGGGCTGGTGCATCTGCTATTTGGCTCTTACTTCTTGACAGGGTTCAAAAGAGAGTCGCAAACCTGATATGCCGAAGCTTAGATGACAGTTCAGAACCTATGTCACATAGACGAAATGTTGCATCGCTCTGCATGTTCTAAAACTACTTTAATGATGAATGCTCTGACGAACTACAAGCACTTGTACGCCTCGACGTGAGCACCCCCGACAAACGCGGCAAGCACCTAAATGTCATCCCTTCAAAGTAGAGATCAAAAGGTGTAAAAAAGCCTTCTACTCCAATAGTTTCTTCCCCAGGACTGCTAGACTTTGAAACTCGCTCCCGGGTTTCTGCTTTCACAACTATACTGGCATGCAGAAGTTCAAGTGTCATATAAACAGACATCTTCCCACTCATCTCTCTTCATAATACCCTAAAACTTATGTCCCCGATGGTAACCCTTACTAAAAAGGTGCACTCTACCTTGTTTGGGGTGAAAATTGAATAAACATATACATAAGATATTCATCGTAGTTATGATTGTATCAATATAAAAGATATTCATCGTAGTTATGATTGTATCAATATAAAAGATATTCATCGTAGTTATGATTGTATCAATATAAAAAATATTCATCCTAGTTATGATTGTATCAATTCATAAGATATTCATCATAGTTATGATTGTATCAATATAAAAAATATTCATCATAGTTATGATTGTATCAATACATAAGATATTCATCATAGTTATGATTGTATCAATATAAAATATATTCATCGTAGTTATGATTGTATCAATATAAAAGATATTCATCGTAGTTATGATTGTATCAATATAAAAGATATTCATCGTAGTTATTATTGTATCAATATAAAAGATATTCATCGTAGTTATGATTGTATCAATATAAAAGATATTCATCGTAGTTATGATTGTATCAATATAAAAGATATTCATCGTAGTTATGATTGTATCAATATAAAAGATATTCATCATAGTTATGATTGTATCAATATAAACGATATTCATCGTAGTTATGATTGTATCAATATAAAAAATATTCATCATAGTTATGATTGTATCAATATAAACGATATTCATCGTAGTTATGATTGTATCAATATAAAAGATATTCATCATAGTTATGATTGTATCAATATAAAAGACATAATACGTAGTTATTATTGTATTAATATAAAAGCGAAATCTCAAAATAATTGTTCTTAAACAGTCAAACAAATTCCATAAAGATGAAAATTTCAAATATTTTAATACAAAGCACTTAAAATGATATTGGCAACAATTAATAACATTATATTTATTTTTTCTTTGCAGATGTTCCTGCTTGAACGCTTGTGTTGAATCTGAACGAGTCTATATTTTCTTTAATATTTCCTACAGAGAAAATCATATTCGTGTTTGAAGATATAAACTGTCATCTGTGGCAAAACAATTTCATATTTGTCAATATTCAAGTCCAGAGAAACCAAATCTTGCGACGCATATGAGTACTTACACTGTAGAAAACCCATATTCATGGGAACTATGGGAAAATGTCTTTTCTGAGAAACCACATCTAGCAATGAATATGAGTAGTAACACTGGTGAAATGTCATATTCTCGTGAACAATATCGATATTCAAGTTCAGAGAAACCAAATCCAGAGATGCATATGAGTACTCACCCTGGAGAAAACCCATATTCTTGGGAACAAAGGGAAAATGCATTTTCTAAGAAACCAAATCCAGCGATGAATATGAGAACTAACACTGGTAAAAAGAAATATTCTTGTAAACAATGTCAATATTCATCTTCATATAAGCATAATCTAACGAAACATATAAGAACTCACTCTGGGGAAAAGCCATATTCTTGTGAAGTATGTCACTATTCATTTTCAGTTAAATCGAGTCTAACGAGACACAAAAGAACTCACTCTGGGGAAAAGCCATTTTCTTGTGAAGTGTGTAAATATTCATGTTCAAGTAAATCAGAGCTAAAGAGACACATGAGAACTCACTCTGGAGAAAAGCCATTTTCTTGTGAAGTGTGTAAATATTCATGGTCAAGTAAATCAGAGATAAAGAGACACCTGAGAACTCACTCTGGAGAAAAACCATATTCTTGTGAACTATGTGATTATTCATGTGCATACAAACATAGTCTAGCGAACCACATGAAATTTCACGTTAGGGGAAACCCATATTCTTGTAAAATATGTGTATATTCATGTTTTAGTAGAACAGATCTGACGAAACATAGGAAACACCATAAAATGTTAAAACCATATTCATGTGAACAGTGTTAATATTAAAATTCCCGTAATCAATATCTTGCAAAACATTTCAGAACTCATACTTGGTAAACTTGTATAAGAACAAAAATAAACTCAATGTTTACATCATCTTTATTGAAACATAAAAATTTACTCTTAAAAAATAAATGTTTACTGAAAATAACTGAAATTCTTACTTAACATCGTCCTCGGATGTCTTCAGGCTTTCTTTATAGGTTTTTTGGGCATGCAATGCGGATACTTTTCATTATAAAGTAGCTATTAATCAAAAAGTCGTAAACCATAAGCTAATCATATATAAAACATAATATGAAAAAATACAAGCAAATGCCGGCACCCAAGATAAAGGACAGAAATGAGACGATTTCATATATAAAGTCTTGATAAAATCTATGCAGATCCGTGTATCTCCATCACTTGTGGCAACAAATAGAGAATTAAAAACTCATAAAACCCATGGATTTTTATCAAAAGAAAGTGTTTTGCTATCACTAATCCAACTTTGTAGCAAATAAAATAAAATCCTGGCTGAGAATATTTAAAGAAAGTGACGTCATTAAAAAGAAAAACAATAAACTGGTCCGACCTAAAAATAACCTGTCAGCGATAGAAGTCTCTTTGTTTTTAATGAAACAAAAATATCATCTCTCATAAATAAAAAAGAGAATCACAATTGGCTTCATTCAACAATGCATCAGAAACACATGTTAAACTACACTACCATTCATTTGTTGATTCATTCGAACAGTTTTGATCATGACATCTCATCACTTACAACCATGATTTTATTTGCTAATTGACTCCCCTATACGTCCCTTATCATCAACAACCAATAATGCAAAACTATCAAGCCGTAACTTGTTACCATCAGTGGCAAAGCTATTGCAAACAACGTGTCAACAAAATCATTTAACATACTTCCCTCAATCTCGATCCATTTACTAACATTGGTTTTAAATTAAAAGACAAATATCATCTCCCATAAGTAAAAAAGAGAATCATAATTGGCTTCATACAACAATGCATCAGAAACACATTTTAAACTACGCTACCATTCATTTGTTGATTCATTCGAACAGTTTTCACCATGGCATCTCCTCACTTAAAACTATGATATTATTTGCGGATTGACTCCTCTATACGTTCCTTATCATCAACAGTTAATAATGAAAAAACTCCCAAACGCTCACTCGCTGGTTCATCCTCGCTACTTCTAATGGCAAAGTTATTGAAAACCATTGGACAGTAACCTTAGAAATTGCAAAACCCGATTGTCAATGGCCAGGGTATAGGAATGTAGAGAAGAACCAGGTTGTCAAACTACGAGAATTACAAGGACAGAAATAAAGAGTTTCTGATGCTATTCAAAGTTGTAACATCCAACCCACTCCATCTGGAGCTTAACCAGATATCTTAAGTTGCAGGACTCTAAATTATGAGTCTCCCAATTAAAAACAAAAAACAAAGGCCGTCCTGAGCAAAATAAAACTAAAAAAACAAAACAAACAAAAAAAACAAGACCACATATTTATAACGGAGGCTCCAGAATCGGCTGAATTTTTGCAGAAAAGAAATTGTTGCAGCTAAAACAATTTATCGCCTCTTACAGCGTTGAAGCGGCTACAGAAGAGAACCTACATTATTTCATTATCTTGTATATAAATAATATAAGAGACGCAATTTTCCCTATCTGGACGAAACTACATTAGATTGACAAAAGATGGCACATAAAACCTTACTACGTTTATGGCATATGCGATTACGTTATCTAACTATAGACCGCAATTACATACACATCAGTTCGTTATAATGAAAAATTACATTAAGTCCTAGGAGCGCCATGACCATCATGATCCTAACCTAAAGAGAAAGTAGCTAAAATTTCACCCTCACTTTACCGACAACTCTTACGACACCATTCTACACAGAGTACTTTTATACTTTTCCATACTTTTCCCGACTACACATTTCTTACACATATGCACATTCCTACCCCTTAAATCCGAAAAATAATGATTTCTCCCTTTTAAATATCCGGCGCCGCTGATTGGATTAGCACTATTCATTCTACAATACCAACATTCGGTTATTCCACCAAATAGACGAACACTTATCAACTATTAAACTCGCCGCCATTTTTCGGTACGTGCACAATCATCTTACGTTTTATTTATTATTCATGGATTTGTTCCGCTTTTACACTCTGATCTTCTATTATTTACTTGTGAAAATGTTACACTCCCAAAACATAAATGCTGACCAGCTACGCGATACAAGTCCTGTTTATAGACACTCATAGTGAGGGAAAGTTACAGATAAAGAGTGGGAATGAGAGAGACGGTGTGAAATAAGTCGTTTTTATTTTTAACGGAGCTGACATCAATGTTTACGCTTGTAAATCAAAAATAATTGTGTGATGAGGCTCTGCCTGTCGTACCGGTGCATTGTATTTTATAAGGATTGAAATTGAATAATGTTTATTTTACAATGATGTTTACACATTTAACTCGCGTTAAAATTCCAAATTATCCAACGAGAATGGAGTTGATTTTTTTTCGTAAACGAAACTGACTTTGCATTGATAAAATTGTTTGGCAGACCGTTGATTTTTTTTCTCCCCTAAATAATAAAATTTATTAAAGTTTATTATTAAAAGACTGTTTATACATTTGTAAAGCAAATAAAAATATATTGAAAAAAAAACGTAGAGCATTTTTTTACAAAATCATATGCAACGGGGATAGTTTATTTTTACAAGAATGTTTATACATTTGTCTATCAATTAAACATCAAAAATATACAGGAAAAACACGTTTGCTATTGTGACAAATCCATGTGACAATTAACTTCATTCCATTTATTTCTTTTTGTTTGTGTATGCAAAGTTATTTGTGGATTTTTTTCTTACAACCTTCCCAACCTAAGTATAAATACATCCAACCACTCCATGTTTAGAACGGCTTATGAAATAAACAGCCCGACCTCCTTGTGTTAAGAACGGCTTCTGAGGTTGGGAGGTGTTTATTCCGACAGCCATTCTTAACATAGGGAGGCTCGGGGTTTTAGTAATACGTGGGTTTAATGATACTCTTTCGTTTCTTTTATTTTTCCTATTAAAATCATTTTTTTTACTTTTTATTTAATTTTTTTAACGTCTGTTCGTTCGCGTTTATTTTTTGATCGATCGATATAATTTAATATAATTCGGCGGTTTTTGTCGTTCGCTGGGCATTGCCCAAAGAGAATCCCGGAAAAAAGACCCTACTTAAATCTGCAGAAGTACCGAAGTTTGAAAATGAGTAAATGTTTTTTTTTTTTAATATTAAATGCGTTGAATAATACAAAGTACAATTTTGGGTACTTATGTATTGTTGGTGCTGAAATAATGTTGGTTTTTAGTTACAAAGCCATTTTAACCTTCGGAAGGGGAGGGTGTTTTGTCAGTATTACAAAAGAATTTTTTGTTTTTGTTTTATATATTATTTTAATTTGAATTCATTATTGAGATGTGGCAAGTTTAATTTACGCACAAGCAGAAAGGCTCGACATATAAAAACACCAGGCGGTTCTTTGATATGACAAAAAATGACAAAATGAATATTTCTGTTCAGAGCACAAATGAACCAAGATACTTGTCTTTTGTATATTAAACTTAAATTCAAGCCATTATCACCACTCAAGCAGAAAGGCCCGGCGCATAAAATCAACAGTGGTTCTTTGACGTGACTGCGGCGCGTTCGAAATGAATGATTCTATTTAGATCACAAGTGAAGCATGATACTTGATTTTGAATTTAAAATTTTAAGCCACGTTTTGGCCAAGTGGCGCAGTTGATAGACTACGGTTCCAGATCAGCATTATCTGAAGATAACGGTTTCAATCCTACCCAAAGCCGGCCAGATGCTTACTTGGCCAGAACGTGGTGAGACGACAACAAATACAGATGGCAGGGATTGCTGAGAATGCAGTTCGGAGATTCGACTTTTCTATTCGTCGCGGTTACCACCTGACGAAGGCCAGAGGAATAGTTGGGCGAAACGTCGTGAAACAACAACCAATAAAGATGAGAATAAGTCCGCAATAAATATTCTTTTGTTTTGCTTGTGTATGCAAAGTTATTTCTATTTTTCTTACGTAGTATAAACACATCCAACCTCCCCATGTTAAGAACGGCTTTCGAAAGGAACACAGTCCAACCTCTCTGTGTTAAGAGCAGCTTCTGGGGTTGGTGGTGTTTATTCCTAAAGCCGTTCTTAATATGGGGGGTTGTTTATAATACGTTGACACAATGATACTCTGCCCTTTTTTATATATATTTTTCTTATTAAAATCCTTCCTTTACATTTTTCTTACTATTTTTATCGCCTGTTGGCTCGTACTCATTTCTCTTTGCGCAGTCTGTATAATCTGCCGGTTTCCATCGTTCCCCGGACGTTGCCTACCGAGAATCACGGAAAAATCTACTAAAAACTGAAGAAGATCCGAAGTTTTACAATGAATACATGTTTTTTTTTTTTAAATATTAAAAACGTTGAACGATGCAGAATACAACTTTGGGTACATATATATTTTTGGTACCGTGCTGAAATAATAGTTTGTTTTTTTTTTTAATTTCCAATGCGATTTAAACCTTTGGAAGGGGGGGGGTCAGTATTAAAAAAAAAATAGGATGAAACTTGAATTTTACCTAAAAACACTAATTACAAATAACCCGGTACCAAAAATGCATAACCAATGTAGAGGATGCATAATTTTTTTTTAGATTTCTTAAAAAATGTGTATGTCTATGGCTTCAAAAACATCGATACACAGGAACGATTTTTGTCTTGCATTTACATTATTTTTGTATGTTGTTAAAATTATTAGCAGTTCTATTGCGCATAGGGACCAGATCAACGAAGAGTATCATCACGGTTATTCCATAAAGCATTTAAGTCGGCAATTATAGCCGGTGTTACAATGTTAATGGTACGTTTTTCTAGTCCATCTACACAATCCAAATATTAAAAAGATGTCTCAAAATCAGTTATCACAACCAAGATCGATAGGGACTACCAAAATTCACCACAGAATTACCCTGTATGTAACACGATGTAACTTTATTATAAATTAATATTATCAGTATAACTTTTGTACCATTTAAAAGAAGGACAAAATAAACCAGTAATAATTAAAAAAAAAAAATTATCATCTAACGAAAATTGCGAGACGAAAATCGTGTTTACATAATTGACGCTTTAAAATAACGTTCCCATGTAGTAGACATTCCGAACGTGAAAACATACCCGTATTTAATAAATCTAGCAACAGTCAACTAATGGTCAGATTTTCGTAAAATTTTCGATACTTATCCATTTTAGAATGAAATTACATATAACATGCAGGTAAAATCCACTGATAGCGTATGGTGGTTATATGAGAAAATAAAGCTGTGTACGCATTATAAATGTTTCTTTTCTGTGTCTTATGTTATACATTAGTACATTAGGGGTATCGGAAAACGAAATGAAACCAAATTGACAACTGGCATTTTTTTTTTTTTTTTTGCTTGAACTTTGCGCTTTTCGGATTATTTCGTTGTTTTATTTTCTTGGTGGATATTTTTTTTTTGCCGTGTTTGTTTTTTTTGTTTGTTTGTTTTGTTTTTTGAGGCGGGGGAGTTTTCTTTTAAGGAATACCTTTTATTTTCTTGAATAAAAAAAACTTACTAGACGTGAACACGACTGTTTTTGCATTGATAATTATTTTTTATTCAAACGTAAAAAAAATCAATTTCAATTTGGCTTGTACTTTAGTTTTTTTGTTTTCTTTTACAAATGTGAAATGCAAAACGGCTAAACCAACTTCTTTTTACTTAGGTAGAAAAAAAAATTAAGTTATATTTTTAAGTACGGTGTATTTTTAATTTAAAATGAAAAATAATTTAGACAACTTTTAATGTTAATATCAGCAACCGAAACGGAAAACGAACTGTTCTATTCTATATATTGTGGGCGAGAAATGCATATGGTTTCAATAACAAGAATACGATAACTGATTAAGTTGAACATATATTTATTTACCACAAATCAGATCATCTATTGTTTTCATCCTTTATCGGCATCTATAATGGCCACAATAAAGTCTTGTTAAATTGTAAGGGACGTCTAGAGGCGAGCGCAGGGTTAAGAGCCGGCTCGTCTGTCTGGTTGTTCCATGACGCGGCTATAGGCGTGGCTTGTCTGGTCGTAACGTTGAGATGGCGCGTGATACGGCAACTATCGAATAACCATAGAAGCACACAAATAACACACTTCAATCTCTGGTTCCCCCTCGCCAATCTTTCACGAAAAACACCCGTCTAGCTGAATCCACTGTGAAAAATTTCCCCCACTCAATATCTGTGCCTAAAACAAAACGCGGATTCCATGAACAAAGCTTCATTCTTAGAACTGCACGCCTGTGGAACTCTGTTCCGTCTGCCTGCTTCCCACCGGACTACAACTTGGATGTCTTCAAGTCCAATGTTAACAAATTCCTAATGAACCGCCCCCTTAAGTAAACACTTCATCAAATCTCCAGACTAACGTAATGTACTTGCAATAACCCTTATCGCTGAGTGGCTTCCGGGCCTTGATAAGTGGTGATCACTGTGTAAAAAAAAAAAAATAAAAAAATAAATGAATACAGTTCACTTGTGAATTGAAAATTCCATAGCGGCTGCGATTTTCCGGGCGGCCACGTGTTGCACCTTTTTTCTTTCTGTTTTTCCAGAAGTCTTCCCGGACTACCCCGCAGATATTCGAAAATCCCCTTTTCTCCACACTCGAGATGACAAAAACTTCCGTTTCTCGCATCAGGGCAAGATCTCATCTTGTAACAGCCCCCTTAGATCTTACCATTATTCAAGACTGTTGCCATGTGGTCGTCGTCCGCCTGCATGTGCATGCTTTTTACTTTGTCTGGTGGCACATAACGAAGTCTTGGAAGCGTGCTGGGAGTCGTCCGTGTGTTGATCGCTTCGTTAGATTTTGACTTTCCGTACTACCTCTGGAATTGCAGTCATTTGTGCTGTGATGCCCCCGGACGAAAATATGGGGAGTCGAGTCAATGGGTGATCGGGAATTTGGCTTAGTGTGGATGGAGGCGGAGGTGGAAGTGGTAAATCCCTGTGTTGTAGGTTATTTGGCCACGGTATGAGTCGGCGGATGTGTCCGTGGTGAACCCAATCTGTTTCACCGTTTTTATTTTTTACTTGGATCACCAAACCGTTCGTTTTGGTGACTACAAGCCAGGTGTGACAAGTGTGCTATTGTGGATTTCAGTCGGTGGAGTAGTACTCTGTCACCAACCCGTATAGGGTCTTTAAAGGTGCCTTGGTTTAGTTTGGATTCCATTTTTTGGTCACCCTCATTGTTCGCCAGGGCAACTCGTTGGTGCACCTGTCGGAACAAAGCGTTTATCTGCATACCATAAGCACCTGGATTGTTATTAACAATGTCTTGGCGGGGGATCTTCGGTAGACCAATGTGTGGTTGGCGGCTGGTGAGAACGTAGTGCGGGGATGCGCCAGTGGCAGTGTTGGCTGTGGCATTCATCGAGGATACTATGGATTCGAGGACGTCCGTCCATTCACAATTTCTATCTTCACAGATCATGTAGAGAGCATTCTTTAAAGTCCGGTGTTGCCTCTCGATGTTCCCTGAACTTTGCGGTCGCCATGGGCAGTGAAGTTCCCGGGTGATTAAGGTTAGTTCGTAGAAATCCTTGTAGACCTCACCAGTGAAATGGGTTCCTCGGTCGGAGGAGACGATGCGGGGAATCTCGCGGTGATGAAGAAAGAACTGATAGAGCTTGAGAGCTGCGTCGATTGCGCGGTCTCTGGCACATGGTATGGCCATGAGGTGACGGCTGAAGCTGTCTAGCATAGTTACTATGTACCATTTGCCCTTTGAGAGGGGCATTGAGACAAAGTCTATGTACACAACTTCGAATGGGTTTCCCCCTCTCTTGCAATGGCCCGTGGGCCAGTTCTGGTGCATGCCATAGTTTCCCTTATGTTTAGCATGACTGGACATATGCCTTGATGTTGCGATCTTTAAATTCCCACCAGTAGCTGGCTAGGTGTTCCTGCATGTGGGTAATCCCAGAGTGGTTGATACAGTCATGGGCCTGGTGGAGATATTTTGCGCGGAGCTTGTAGGGTACTACCAATTTTGGTGTGCTTGTAGCACTCCTGATCATCAGTACAGAGGTAGCAGGTTCCAAGTAGAATTGGTACATGTACAGCACAGTGCGATGGTCTTTGGGGTCGAGTAGAGTCGAGGCTGCTGAGAACATTAAGGCCAATCCATTCAGATATGACGTCATCATGAGAAGATCATTCATTAACGTTAAGTTGAAGGGAGATAATTTAAAAGGGAGGTAATTCAAGATACTAAAATGCTGTTAACAAAAGCAAAAAGATAAAACAAGTGTATAAAAAAAGCAATAACAAATGATAATTTTAGTGAAAGGTTTGTAATTTTCTTTTATTTGAAGAATTTATTTTATTGTTTTCCACGCCACAAAAATTTTTAAGAGAGAATTTGTTGATGACCATAGGAACAATTTTTTCTAGTTTTTTATTTCATGATTTTCATAACAGATGTCAAATTCAAATAGAAGTTTATTATCTGACAACACCTCTAATGTTGTTGTAACTGCTGTCTTTGGTGCATAGACTGTAGAAAAGAAGAGTTTTCTAGTAATTTTTTATAACGACATAATTATAAAGAACAAGATTGCAGTAGTGTCACTCTATTAATCCCTTGGAAATAATTATTCATTTAAGGTTTTTGTTCCATATCATCTGTTAGGGTACCTGTCATTAGATCTTTGCAGCTGTTACATTTTATTTTCTTGAAAACTGCATGGCAACAATAACCCGATAAATATATTATAATCGGGAAAACTTCCCTACATTTATTAAGATCATCATCTGTTATATTGATGTCATATTTATGGTCTACTATTTGTACCTCATCAATTCCTTCCCAGTTAGTGTCTCCTATATCTGTAAGATCGATACTTTTGTTGTGTATTGGTAAATTTAATTTCAATACTGACAGCATTCTAATTTTCTTTTCACATTCGAAAACTTGACGTACACTTAAATTGTCCACCAGAAAATTGCCGATACTGTCCAAATCTTGACTCGAGATGATCTGTCTGGAATTTGCCTGTTAAAATATATTTCATGTTTAAGTCTTCTATGCAATAATCAGTTAGTTCTAAAATTGTATGAGTGGTGTGATGTAAGGCTGTATTTGTTTCCTTAGTTAGTTTTCCAGAAATTTCCTGAAATATTGTTCCAACGTTCTAACCAATTATAGAATTTTTTGAGAAATATATAACTCATCATATCTTGTGTTTGTAAGTGGATATGCATATTTATTAAGTCGATGGCCTTTAAATGGTGTTTTTACATTTAATATTGTCCAACAAGTATTAATAATATTTATGTATTCTGCAACTTCTTCAAATTTAGATATACTTTTCTCTTTACCTAAGGTTAACAATCCTTGAATTGTGTAGTCATTAAAAATTTGTATGACTAAATTTTACATTTTGTTTTTCTAGATTTGTAGATGAAAGCGCCTTTTTAGTTAATTTGTAGCAATATTTTAAGAGTGAGTGTGCTTCAAATTTTTGAATGTCTTGCAAAGTTGTAAATGGGGCTTCTAAAATATCATTTGTTTGATTACTTTCAGGAAATATCATGCATTTGTTGGCATCTTTTTGACCGAGCCAGTTATTTCTTATACACTTTAAAGTGTGCACAGAATCAAATATAAAGAAAAGAGACCGAGACTTCAAAACTGGATGTGCATGTACTATTGACAGTCTTGGTGGATAAGTGAATAATGACATGGCTTTCTTATTAATAGCATTGGTATCTGTTATAACAGATATTACTTTAAACCCAATCTAATCCAATTATAATTTCTTTTAGAATTTCTAATAACGATTGTGCTTTTAGGCATTTAGTAGGCATAATATGCACAACGTCTTCATATTTTGAACAGATACTGCTCACCATGAAAGCAAAAGCACTTGTTGCAGCCTCACAAGTATTATACGCTGATCCAACAATATTCTTTCCTTTAAAGTCAAAGTATGGCTTTAAATGAATTTCATCAACAAGTAACGATACTGTCTCATCTTGTTGTGATAACAATTTAAATTTATTCTTAATGTACATCAAGAATTTGTCATGTTGCTCAACTACAGGATCCATGTATTTTGATAAAGTTAACCTCCTGATTGTAGAAGGACAGGGTAAGATGAGTTTATTGCTGTCTCTTAAAAGTTTGTATCATTTTGGAGAGCAGTTATAAAATAGTGAACAAAATATCAACATTTCTGCAGAATAATCAAACCTATTCTGTGTCAGCAGTTGTAACTGCTCACATATAAATTTTAATACTTCACAATATTTTTCAGTTTGATCTATGAGCAATGTTAAAAAAGATATTATCAGAGTCAATGAGGTAAACACATTTGGAAGGTTGGTTCTGTGTTCTTCTATATCCAGTTTTTTCATGTTTTTGAAGACATTTTCTAAGGTGATGATGTCACTTACATGAGTAGGAATTTTATCTTGCCCTATCATATGCATTTCCACATCATTACAGAAAACCTGTATTGAGCAATCATGCTCAATCACTATAGAAAGAGTTATTTTGGGATTGGGTGATTTCGTGATGTGACATATCATGAGTGTTTTGTCATGTTTAACTACAGTCCAATACATCTGGTCCAGAAATGAAATTTTTCCTTCTAATTCTTCAAGGCTTTCAAACTTAATATTCTTTTTATATGCCACATCGTTGGCAATGCTTTCAGCCAAAGCATGTTTTACGGCCTCATTTTCTAGCCGCATTCTTTTGGCATTGGCAGATTCTCTGTTAGATGCTGACGGTTGGGTTACACATACTTCTGGAATTGCATCTTTCCACAAGGGTGGATTAATTTTGCAGTAAGAGTCACTCCAGTTTTGGGGTCGTAACATGAGGTTTCATGCATTATATCACATTGAAGGAAATGCAGTTCACATACCTAAAAAAATAAATAAGTGATAAGTTATACAGTAAATGAGTATACCATTAAATTAGGTAAAATAATAAATTTAAAACACTGATGGGAATGTAAAAAATGTTTAGTCATAGAACTTAAAATTTCAAGATTAACAATTAATAACCTCTATTTTAAAAGATTCTTAGACAGTTATATTATTTTTTGTACTCATGCACAGAAGGTACCGTTCTGAAATAACGTTATTATTTAGAAATATATTCTTAACATGAAGAAGTAGAATGTGTTTTGTAACTATTTTATACTTTCACCTAACAATGCAATAAACGAAGGTACCATAAAACGTGGACTTCAAAATACCATTTAAAGAATAGCATGGTGTCTTCTCTGAATAACCAGTTTAATATAGATGTATAAATATTATAAATATTTTATATATATATATATATATATATATATATATATATATATATATATAATTAAAAGAAATCTATATATATGTATATATATAAAGAATAGCATGGTGTCTCCCCTTTGAATAACCAGTTTTATATAGATGTATAAATATTATATATACATATATATATATATATATATATATATATATATATATAATTAAAAGAAATCTATATAAAAAGAGTTGTACCTGTTTTCAACATTTCAAATTTCTTATGTTCATCATTCTATACGCTTATATAATCTTGCAATGTTATTCATGTAACGAAATTAAAAAAAATATTCATCAAGAATTTGGGGTTTGTATTACTGTACACATAGATTCGAAAAAGTTGTCAAAAAACAAATATATAACTAATAAATGTTATCAAAGGGCAGATAAGTTACTTTTCTACCTAACTGGATATATTTTTCGTGTTTTTATTCAATGTAACATGTTTATTCAGCTCGAAAACCGTACAGTGTTTACCGATGTATTGGAACATTCAAGATGACGTCTTATTCTCTCTTTAACACGGTAAGTGTGGGAAAAGATGTTATAAATAAAAAAAAACGGATAAAATACTGTTAAAACTCGCTCAATATATGTTACCGTGACATAGGTTGACATATATTCGGCGAGTTTTTAATAGTATTTTGTATAGTTTTTAGTACAGTAATACAAACCCAGAATTTGTTAGTGGTTAATTTTTAACTTGTTGAACTTTGTTTTAACTTTAATAGTAACAACAAACGCAATCGGAGAGAAACGACTGTTAACTTTTAAATGTACTTCTACAGAATTTGAACCGATTTTTTTATCTTCAAAAGATTTACAGCAATAAAGTTTGATTTGGTTACAATTGTATAGAACACTTGTTTGAAAGAATTTCATACGCTAAAAACGTATACAATCATTCCTAAATTTTAAAGAGTATGGTGAAAAATATATCAAAGGAATAATTCAATACGGTCGAGTTTTAAAATATTTTCTTACTACATTTCATTGTTTTGGTTTATATATAATTTGGTTTATATATAATTATATTTATTAATTAAATTTGTTTATACAGAATTGTTTTTATTAATTTTTGTAATTTATACGGAAATATTATAGAATTGTACGGTACGAAAATTATAGAATTCGATTAAGCAAATGTTAAAAAAACATATTATTAAAAATGCACTAATTCCACGTGCACCAAGTTTATTAATTTTTGTTTATATGTAATTATTTCTATTAATTTTACTCATTGATATAAAAAACTATAGAATTAATTAATAGAAATAATTATATATAAAAAAATAATTATTAGAAATAATTATATATATAAAAAATTAATTAATAGAAATAATTATATATAAAAACATTAATTATTAGAAATAATTGTATATTAAAAAATTCTCAATTTTTTTTTCATATAATTACTTTTTTTTTTAATTTAAACAAATGAAAAAAAAAACGAAAGATAATTTTTGTTTTTTTTACAAAATAAAAGAAAGTAAACAACACTTACCCGGCTTGATTTTGTAGGCTCGAAGTGTTCTCGCTTGATAGCATTTGTCCATTTATCACGTAAATCCTTATCGTCAGGGAATTTAAATACACTCACTTTGGGTCCATCTGCGTAATTACCTTTGCATAGTGGTCCACAACAACAACTAGGCATTTTAAAAGAAAAGCAAACAAATTGGCACAAGTGTTTATTAGAGCGAGGAATGAAACAAAATGGCCGTTCGATACGGCCCAGTTCCCAAACGTGACTTCAACGTGACTTCAACGTAAACTTTCCATGTGACGTCACATTTCCTATTTGACCGGCCTTAATGTTAATAATATATCTCGGCGGCCTCGGTTCAGTCCAGGTAGGGTCTGTAGATTTAAATAAAAGAAGAGAAGTTTATTAACGTATTTACAGTGAGACACTGAGACAATGTGTAGTGTTTATCGTGTTCAGTCCAGGGAGGGTCTCTCTTCTCGGATATCCGGTGACCAATGTTTGCAATTAAAGGGACATAACTCCCAGAAGAGTTACCTTCCCCTGAAACAATATATAAGGTAAATAAAAAAGCGTTTGATCAAGTTACACGGCGAGCAGTAAATTGTAAAGTATTGATTTGTGTCCTTTTCTATTCTCGACCATATTCACACCCGGGAGCCGGAGCATCATTTTACAACATTAAACTACTTCTCTATCAAAGAAGGTGTTAATGCATGGGAGGAGGGCACAGGCACAACCCATGACAAATAAAGCTTCTCTTGAACTAGCTACAATGATGATAACGCAAAACATGAATGGAATGAACAAACAAATTAAAACAGGTGCTACACTTTCATCGTTGTTCGTTTAATGCTGATTTTATGTAAAACAGGCAGACTAATAAGTTTTAGGTTTAAGTCTGGAATAATGAGCGAAGGTCATCGCAAGTTTAACCGAATCAAGTTTGATAACAATAAGTTGCAAATCACATTACGTAATCATGACGTCATAGTTTAATTTCTTGGACCAAATCTATTTTTGTCATTTGACTGACTTCACTGTTTGTACAATTCCTTCCTCTTATTGGATTTGTTTATGTGAAATATTTAGTTTTACAATTTTTAATATGAACATTATTTGGATTATTATTCGGAATACTGTTCTCATTTTTAACGTTAACAGTAATTCGACTAATCCAAATAATAATAATTTATCTAAAAAATAAACCTGATTTTAAAAGCTTCATATTTTTTTAATGAATTGAACGAAATATAAATTTACAATAGAAATACCCCAAAACGTTTAAGAATTGGCAAATATAATCTAAACTTTATAGGAAAACAATTCGGACATTTTTACACGAGGAACGAAATACTGATTTCACCGTGTTATTACGATGACCTTAAGTCCTTTGTTCTTAAGCAGTTGATTTTCTCTTTAAATAATTTCACGTTTAAATCGAGTTTTTCATCTTTTAATTTTGATTCTTTTATATTTTCATATATTTTATTTCTTAATGAATTGGACACACAAGACAAAAGTTGTATCAATTTACTAAAGAAATCATAACAAACAAAGTTTCTGTTTTCAACACAATAGAGAAAAAACGACACTTTTCTCGTATTTAATTCCCTGAATGAAAGGTAAGTTTATTTCTTTTTTTTTTAATATCATTTAACAACTTACAAATAATTTTATATATTAAAATAATTTATTTTTTATTGCAATCCAATATGAAAGGTAAGTTATTTTTACGCTTTAAAAAAATCCCTCTGAATAACTTTTAAAATAATCTGCAAAGGAAAAGCAAGCAGTTTATTTTTTGCACCCCAGAAATATTGATTCTTAAAAAATTTCTTAAAAATTAAAAATAGTTTATTTTTTATTTTTATTTATTTAATTTTTTTTTTTTTTTTTGCAATCCAATAAAAATATTGATTCTGTCATGTTTTATAACTAAGCACCGCCAAAACTGGGGGGGGGGGGGAGATAAGTAATTTTTGACGGGCCGTCTTTTTAAAAATCTACCAAAAATCAGGTAATTATCCTATCAATACGAAATTTTCAGCGATTACTAAAAGAAGAATGAACTTATTTTTCATAAACTATATATATATATATATATATATATATATATATATATATATATATATATATATATATATATATATATTTCTTTTCATAAACGATATATATATATATATATATATATATATAATTATATTTTACTATAATAATTAAATTTTTCATAAACTACATATATATATATATTCATAAACGATATATATATATATATGTATAAATATATATATGTATATATATATATATGGATATATATATATGTATATATATGTATATATATGTATATATATATATATATATGGATATATATATACATATATATATATGTATATATATATATGTATATGTATATATATATATGTATAAATATGTATATATATATGTATAAATATGTATATATATATGTATAAATATGTATATATATGTATATATATATATGTATATATATATATATATATATATATGTATATATATGTGTATATATATGTATAAATATGTATATATATATGTATAAATATGTATATATATGTATATATATGTATATATATATATGTATATATATGTGTATATATATATGTGTATATATATGTATACATATATGTATATATGTGTATATATATGTATACATATATGTATATATATATGCATATATATATATGTATATGTATATATATATGTATATATATATATGTATATATATATGTATATATATATATGTATATCTGCTTGCAACCCCCCCCCCCCTTGTTTGAGGGGGTTCCAAATATGCTTAAAATAATCATCTGAAACTGAACACAACATATTGTGTTGTTGTAAGGGACAGAATTATAGATTAAAAAATGTTTGCATACCTTATTTTGACGTCTGAATATCAGAACTTCGATTGTGTTTAATTATCCCGCTATTGAGTTTTGAAGAGTGAAATTCGGTGAATATGTTAAGTAAAATAATTAATTTAAGTTAAGCAAAACAAATTTTTTTTTAAAATATTTATACGAAAAAAGCCATTTTAAAATATTTGATAAAGAAATTAACAATTTTTATTAGCGAGCCGAATAATGCATGACCCTTATTAAATAGGGCATGCTTTGAAGAATCGATACAAAAAAAACGATAAACATTGTGCCATTTGTGTTACGAATATCATCATTTTTTCGATCCCGTTTGAAAACGTTTGCCGCCTTTCGACTATGGTGGACCAAACGCGCTGAAATATTTTTTTTTATTCTGCTTTAAATTGCTCCCCTCATTTTGGAGAGCCTGGCTCCCTCACACATACACATTAAAAACCAAACTCATAGAAATGGTTACTCATCTTGTACTGGCCAGCCTCAGCATAATAATACATTAAAATTTTCGTCACTAAAAAATAATTTTTTTGTCTTGTTTGGTCTTCCATAGTTTGGTCTTCCATAGTTTGCTTTTATCAAGTTCTTTTAATATTTTTAAAAATCTTTTCTGCCTACACTTAACTATTATGCAGCTAGAGAATTCCGTTTGAATGTTGATATTTTATCCAACATTTACATTTCATAATGGGTAACAGTTTCTTTTATAAAGTTTACATAACATAAAAATAAACATTTATTGACCAATTAGCAGAAATTGAATATAGAAACAATATTTGAGGGTTTGGAATGGGGATCACATTCTTTAATAAAGATTACATAAAAATGAGCACCCATTTATGGGCCATCAACAATAAACAGAAATATAATATACAAAAAAGTAATTGGTAAATATTTATAATCGAAGCCAACATAGTTTTAATGCTAAAAAAAAAATCAAAATCTATTTTTTGTTTGGCATTACGTTTGAAAAGCCATTAAAAATATCCCGAAAAATAGAATTAAAAACAATAATTATGAATATTTAAGACTTTGTTATATAAATTTAATGTAAAATTTATTGGCGAATTAGCAGAAACTTAATATAGAAAAAATGGTATGTTTTACGACCTGCCCCAGCGTAGTATAAACACTTCCACAACCACTCCATGTTAAGAACGGCTTTCAATGTTAGGTGGTGTTTATTCTGAAAACCGTTTTTAACATAGTGAGGTTGGGGTGTTTATAATACACTGGCGCATGTGATAAAAATTTACTTAATATTTACAATTGAAGGCGATGTAGTTCTTAAAAAATCAAAATCTATTGTTTGCTTGCCTTTTTGTCTGGAAAGCCATAAAAAATATCCCGAAAAATAGAATTATAAACAAAAATTATAAATATTTAAGACTTTGTTATATAAATTTAATGTGAAATTAGCACACACTTCATGGCCAGATCGCAGTCAACGAGACATACAATCCGTCACAGTTTCTAATTTTTGTGGTAGGAGAGAGCGATAGGAAAAACCTTGATTTTAGGATTAGAAATATTTTTTGTTTTATTGGGGATATTAATCTTATCTTGGTTGTGTTTTTCCACAACGTTTCGGCCGATGTAACCTCCGACTATCTTTAGGTGTATTTGCATTGGATTTAGTGAAAAATGTTGTTTTTAGTTTCAATGTGTGGAAAAAAGAAAATAAGATGGGAATTATAATCTAAATAATAGAAAAAACTCAATCCTTTTCTCAAAAATATATATTCCTTATATATATATATATATATATATATATATATATATATATATATATATAAATGGACTCGAATTTATTAAAAAGAAAAAAGACCTGGTGCTAATTTCGTCTTGAATTTGTAATGACTATGTTCGTTGGGAAAGCAAAAAAAAAAAAAAATTCGCTACACCTAGTGTGACTACACCTGAAGATTTTCGGAGAGTGCATCGGCTGAAACGTTTTGGAAAAAAAAACAACCAAGATGAGATTAATAGTCTAAATAATACAACAACAATAATACCAATCCTCATCTCATTATTTTGATAGGAGAAAGCGATAGGAAACACCTTGATTTTAGGATTATTTTTTGTTTTAATTGGAATATTAATATTATTTTGGTTGTGTTTTGGTCGATGTAACCTCCGACTATCTTCAGGGGTATTCGCATTGGATTTAGTGAAAAATGTTGTTTTTTTCAATGTGTGGAAAAAAGCAAATAAGATGGGAATTATAATCTAAATAATAGAAAAAAACTCAATCCTTTTCTCAAAAATATATATTCCTTTATATATATATATATATATATATATATATATATATATATATATATATATATATATATATATATATATATATATATGGACTCGGATTTATTAAAAAGAAAAAAGAATTTTGTGCTAATTTCGTCTTGAATTTCTAAGAACTATGTTCGTTGGGAAAGCAAAAAAAAAAAATGCTTCACCCAGTGTGACTACACCTGAAGATTTTCGGAGGGTGCATCGGCTGAAACGTTTTGTGAAAAAAACCAACCAAGATGAGATTAAGAGTCTAAATAATATAACAAAAATAATTATTGATCCTCATCTCAAAAATATTCATCATAAAACTTTAGTGTTGTTAACTATTGTGTACTTTCACCTAACAATTTAATAAACAAAAGATACCATTTAAACAAATATTGCAAAATGTGTCACCGTGACAATTATTGGGTGGCTTTCTATGAGCAATTTGTTTAATTTCGATTTGTGAATTATTATCGAGATTCACAGCTGACTGCCTCATGTTAGACACTTGTTATTGTTTTTATGAAAAACCTGAGAGTAATTGTTTTTCAAAGTGAATAAACGCTTCAAAATGCGTTAAACCTCAAAAAACTTACCCAGCTTGTAAACATTAACTCTATTATTTGTATTTTGAGTTTTGTTTTGTTTTTTGTTTATACTTGAAAGTGCATGTTTTGTTTATGAAAGTGTTTGTTGAAAGTACAAATTAGTTTGTATCGATAGGTTGTATTTTGACTTGTTTAAACTGTGTGCAGGTAACACGAGAATAATGTCAAAGAATCTGCATAGAGCCATGCGTTGTATTTTCAATTGTTTGAACACAACCGCCATTCAAATTTATTCATATTAAAAACAACGTTTCTATATTGAACTCTCATTCTTTGACGATATATATATATATATATATATATATATATATATATATATATATATATATATATATATATATATATATTAATGCTTTAATGTTTTCTCGCTAAAATGCAAATTGTGTACAAGTTATAGAGATAATTGTCTCTATACCATATCCTTAGCAATGACTGTATCATCTAGTTCTTTGCTAAGTAAGGAAATATTTGCTCATTTTGATTCTGTTTCATACGAGGGTTTCAATAAACTGTAACTCATTTGTGAGTTCCATCCTGTCATATTTACAACAAGCAAAAGCTAACATGTGACTGATGATAAAAACAATTGAATTTTTTCATTTTTTATTATAAACTTTGTTTTACTCTATTTATATAAACGTTTAAAATGTGTTTTATCTTATCATAATAAAAACAAAACTAATATGTGATTTACAATTTTATTTTTATTTACAGATGTTCCTGTTTCATCACACATAATTTATTTTTAACATTCTCTCAACAATTGCTCACTTGTATGAAGAAAAGCAGGAGCAGCAATGTATGTTATATTCTTATGAAGCAGGTTCACTTTCTGTAATCTTCATAAGAATTTCATATAAATTTAGAATTAAATACGAAAGTAAAATGATATATTCAAAACTACGATAATCTTGTTCTATGATCAATTTTAGTGAAATATGCAATTCATAGAGTAAATGCCACATACTTGTGAAATGTATGGATATTCTTGTTCTCACAAATTAAATGATAACTAGGGAAAAGCCACATTCATAGGAAGTGTTTGGATATTCTTATTCTACGAAATAAAATTAGTGAACCATATGAAAATTAAGTCTGGGGAAAAGCCATATTCTTGTGAAGTGTGTGAACATTCTTCTGCTGATAATCAACTCTAATGAAACGTGAGGTCTCACACTGGGGACAAGCCACATTCTTGTAAGCTGTGTGTCTATTCTTGTTCGAGGAAATCAAACTTAGGGATACATATGCGAACTAATTCTGGTGAAAGACATATTCTTGTGAAGTGTGTGAATATTCTTGTTCTACAAAATCAAAATCAGTGATACATATGAGAACTCACATTGGCGAAAAAACACATTCTTGTGAAGTTTGTGGATATTCTTGTTCTGCAAAATCATATTTAGTGAAACATATGCGAAAAGCAACATTCTTGTCAAGTGTGTGGATATTCTGCTGATAATCAACTCTAGTGAAACGTGAGAACTCACACTGGGGACAAGCCACATTCTTGTATGCTGTGTGGCTATTCTTGTTCAAGTAAATCAACCTTAGGGATACATATGCGAACTCATTCTGGTGAAAGCCATATTCTTGGAAAGTGTATGGATATTCCTGTACTACAAAATCAAAATTAGTGATACATATGAGAACTCACACTGGCGAAATAAACTGTCTAGAAAAATTCTTGTCCTGGAATCCAATTAGACAATGATACCCACATGAAATATATACTACAACGTATTAAAATGGTTAATTGGGAAAGGAAAATTATGTTCTCAATTTCTTTACTAGTGCTTGAGAGATAAAGAACTTTAAAGGAACATTCGAATATCTATGTATCTCATAGAGACTTCACTTGTTAGCCCCAGGTCGTAGGCCCCTTGAATTCTGAAAACTTCGACTGCAGTAAAATAAAACAAAAAAGGGAAATCCACATTCTAGTGAAGTGTGTGGATATTCTTATTTTGAAAAATCAAATTTAGTGAAACATATCCGAACTCAAACTGGCAATAAGCCACATTCTTGTGAAGTGTGTGGATATTCTTGTTTTACTAAATCAACGTTAGCGATAATATGGGAAGGCACATTGGCAAAAAAAAATATTCTTGTGAAGTTTGTGGGTATTCTTGCTCTCAAAAATCACATTTAGTGGGACATATGCGAACTCACACTGGCGAAAAGCCATATACTTGTGAAGTGTGTGGATATGCTTGTTCTCAAAAATCAAGCTTAGTTAGACATATGAGAACGCACACTGGCGAAAAACCACATTCTTGTAAAGTGTGTGGATATTGTTGTCCTGCAAAATCACATTTAGTGGAACATATGCGCACTCATAGTGGCTTAGTTAAATATATGAGTACGCACACCAGCAAAAAAACACATTCTTGTGTAGTTTGTGCATATTCTTGTTCTACAAAATCAAATTTAGTGAAAAATAAGCGAAGTCACACTGGCAAAAAGCCATATTCTTGTGAAGTGTGTGAATATTCTTGTTCTCAAAAATCTAGCTTAGTTATGCATATGAGAACGCACACTGGCGAAAAACCACATTCTTGTGAAGTGTGTGGTTATTCTTTTCCTGCAAAATCACATTTAGTGGAACATATGCGAACTCACACTGGCGAAAAGCCATATTCTTGTGAAGTTTGTGGATATTCTTGTTCTACAAAACAAAGCTTAGTTAGACATATGCGAACGCACACTGGCGAAAAACCACATTCTTGTGAAGTTTGTGGATATTCTTGTTCTACAAAATCACATTTAGTGAAACATATGCGAACTCACACTGGCGAAAAGCCATATTCTTGTGAAGTGTGTGGATATTCTTGTTCTATTAAATACACATTAACGGTACATATGCGAACGCACACCGGCGAAAAACCATATTCCTGTGAAGTTTGTGGATATTCTTGTTCAACAAAATCACAGTTAGTGGAACATATGCGAACGCACACTGGCGAAAAGCCATATTCTTGTGAAGTTTGTGGATATTCTTTTTCTATTAAATCAACATTAATAACACATATGCGAACGCACACTGGCGAAAAGCCATATTCCTGTGAAGTTTGTGGATATTCTTATTCTAAAAAGGCAACCTTAGTTAGACATATGAGAATGCACAATAAGCCCCTGGTTGTGGACCCCTTGGTTTCTGAGAACTTTGACTGAAGTAAAATAAAGCAAAAAGCCATATTATTGTGAGGTGTGTGGATATTCTTGTTCTATTAAATCAACGTTAGCAATACATATGCGAACGCACACTGACAAAAAACACATTATTGTGAAGTTTGTAGATATTCTTGTTCTGCCAAATCAGTTAGATATATGAGAATGCAGTAGCACTTAAATGGAATATTCGAATATCTATGTATCTCATATAGACTTCAAGTGTTAGCCCCGGGTAGTGGGTCCCCTGATTTCTGAGATCTTCTAACGAAGTAAAATAAAACAAAAAACGGAAAACCCACATTCTTGTGAAGTTTTGAATAATTTTCAGAACCACACCACCAGTCTTAGTTGATCAAACTGAACAGTCTGTCCCGTGTGTGGATATTATTGTTCTACAAAATCAACGTTATTAACACATATGAGAACTGACACTGGATATTATTGTTCTACAAAATCAACGTTATTAACACATATGAGAACTGACACCGGATATTATTGTTCTACAAAATCAACGTTATTAACATATATGAGAACTGACACTGGATATTAATGTTCTACAAAATCAACGTTATTAACACATATGAGAACTGACACTGGATATTAATGTTCTACAAAATCAACGTTATTAACACATATGAGAACTGACACCGGATATTATTGTTCTACAAAATCAACGTTATTAACATATATGAGAACTGACACTGGATATTAATGTTCTACAAAATCAACGTTATTAACACATATGAGAACTGACACTGGATATTAATGTTCTACAAAATCAACGTAATTGACACATATGAGAACTGGCACAGGATATTATTGTTCTACAAAATCAACGTTATTAACACATATGAGAACTGACATTGGATATTATTGTTCTAAAAAATCAACGTTATTAACACGTAGAACTGACACTGGATATTATTGTTCTACAAAAGCAACGTTATTAACACATATGAGAACTGACACTGGATATTATTGTTCTACAAAATCATCGTTATTAACACATGTGAGAACTGTCACTGGATATTATTGTTCTAAAAAATCAACGTTATTTACACATATGAGAACTGACACTGGATATTATTGTTCTACAAAATAAACGTTATTGACACATATGAGAACTGACACTGGATATTATTGTTCTAAAAAATCAACGTTATTAACACATTGGAACTGACACTGGATATTATTGTTCTACAAAATCAACGTTATTAACACATATGAGAACTGACACTGGATATTAATTTTCTACAAAAGCAACGTTATTGACACATATGAGAACTGACACTGGATATTATTGTTCTACAAAATCGACGTTATTAACACATATGAGAACTGACACTGGGCATTATTGTTCTACAAAATCATCGTAAGTAACACATGTGAGAACTGACACTGGATATGATTGTTCTACAAAATCAACGTTATTAACACATGAGAACTGACACTGGATATTATTGTTCTACAAAATCAACGTTATTAACACATATGAGAACTGACACTGGATATTATTGTTCTACAAAATCAACATTATTGAAACATATGAGAACTGACACTGGATATTATTGTTCTACAAAATCAACGTTATTAAAACATATGAGAACTGGCACTGGATATTATTGTTCTACAAAATCAACGTTATTGACACATATGAGAACTGACATTGGATATTATTGTTCTACAAAATCAACGTTATTAACACATATGAGAACTGACACTGGATATTATTGTTCTACAAAATCAACGTTATTAACACATATGAGAACTGACACTGGATATTATTTTTCTACAAAATCAACGTAATTGACACATATGAGAACTGGCACTGGATATAATTGTTCTACAAAATCAACGTAATTAACACATATGAGAACTGACACTGGATGTAATTGTTCTACAAAAGCAACGTTATTAACACATATGAGAACTTACACTGGATATTATTGTTCTACAAAATCAACGTTATTAACACATATGAGAACTTACACTGGATATTATTGTTCTACAAAAGCAACGTTATTAACACATATGAGAACTTACACTGGATATTATTGTTCTACAAAATCAACGTTATTAACACATATGAGAACTTACACTGGATATTATTGTTCTACAAAAGCAACGTTATTAACACATATGAGAACTGACACTGGATATTATTGTTCTACAAAATCAACGTTATTAACACATATGAGAACTGACACTGGATGTAATTGTTCTACAAAAGCAACGTTATTAACACATATGAGAACTTACACTGGATATTATTGTTCTACAAAATCAACGTTATTAACACATATGAGAACTTACACTGGATATTATTGTTCTACAAAAGCAACGTTATTAACACATATGAGAACTGACACTGGATATTATTGTTTTACAAAATCAACGTTATTAACACATATGAGAACTGACACTGGATATTATTGTTCTACAAAATTAACATTATTAACACATACGAGAACTGACACTGGGGCAAAGCCACATGCTTGTTAAGTGTGTGGATATTCTTGTTCTGTAAAATCATAATTAGTGACACATGAAAACTCGCACTGAACCCATTGAAGCAACTCACAGTTCTTCACTATACAAAGTGGCGACCCGTCAGGTTTCCCACCACTATAACTAGATGATGAAGAAATGGCATCGGATGAAGAACTTAGGGGCATGAAACTGCCAAAAATCCGAGCTTCAAATATCAAATCACGGATGAGCTGAATCAAATCACATATTCTGCAGGAGTCTACAGAAAAAAAGATGTCCTCAATTCGAAAAACAATGCAAGTCCGAAGCAAAAAATATTACATCAGCATGGCGATTAAAGAATATCATCTGCCGGCTCAGTTTCTAATGTAAAATAGAAGAGATGGAAAAAGTTGCAAAACAACTAGAGGACAAAATAGAAGGCAAGATACAAGCACTTGCCCAAAGGAGAACAAATATAATAATCTCTTCAGAAGTAATGCAATGCTTTTCTATAGAAACTTATAAGAGAGAAAATCACTGTGGAAAAGTTACTAAAAAAGCAAGACCTAGAAGAGTATTAGAAGCCCCTGTTTGAAGATAAGGGATCTAGTGACTTGCAGACCAATTGGATCCTAGAAGAAATGAAAAATAAGCCAGAAATTCTGATAACATCTAGAATCGAATATAACATCTGGAATGGAAAAAATGTGGATAAGTTCCAGAATAAAAATTAAAAAAACTAGAAAACAGATTGAAAGTACGAAAAAAACTAGAATTGACAACTTTCCAATCTTTTATATTTTCATGTTTTATTTGTTAATGCATTGGACACACAAAACAAAAGTTTTATCGATTTATTAAAAACAAAACAAATTTCACTTTTTTAATTGAATTCTTGTAATGAAATGTAAGTTTGTTTGTTTTTTAGACATTTAAACAATACCATTCTATATGTTGTAAAATAATCTCAAATATTAAAAAGATATTTTTATTTCTTGCAATCTAATAAAAAATCTATTGATTCCATCGTGTTTTATAATAAATGTGAATAAAATTTATGAATTTCAGATTAAAAAAATATATTGATTCCATCGGGTTTTATAATAAATGTGAATAAAATTTATGAATCTTTTAAAAATTCTATTGATTCCATCGTGTTTTATAATAAATGTGAATAAAATTTATGAATTTTACATTTAAAAAAATATATTGATTCCATCATGTTTTATAATAAATGTGAATAAAATTTATGAATTTTAGATTAAAAAAAATCTATTGATTCCATCGTGCTTTATAATAAATGTGAATAACATTTATGAATTTAGATTTTAAAAAATTCTATATTCATTCCGATATTTGTTTTTACTTCAAAATGTATTTATTTTAAGTAAAATGTTCATCTGACATTTGGATTTCTGTCAAAATGTATTTATTTTAAGTAAAATGTTCATCTGACATTTTGATTTCTGTCAAAATGTATTTATTTTAAGTAAATTGTTCATCTGACATTTGGATTTCTGTCAAAATTTGTTTACTTAAGTAAAAATTATGTGATTTCTGAGAAAATAATAATGTTTACCATAAACTAAATAATTTACCATAAAAATAATTTTATTCAAAGTTGGTCAAAAACTGGTTTTCGATATTTAATTGTTTGAATATTTTATACAATTCTTTTTCTGTCTATACGGATCAAGAGGATAATGTTTGATTTGTGATATTTTATCCAATTATTACTATTTTAGAATAGGTGCTAATGGTTTTATAAAGTTTACATAAAATGAGAACCCATTTATATTGGTCATCATAAATTAGCAGAAACTTAATGTTGAAAAAAAATCGATAATTTTTTACAATTTACACAGTATAGTTTATCATCTACGACTTCAAAATCTACTTTATTTTTTGTTATTATATTTCAAAAGACTAAAAATATCCGCAAAGAAATAATTGATAAAAAATAAATAATTAAAATGTTAGAGTGTGTGATCATTTACCAAGATGAATTTAATGTAAAATGCGCATCCACATCGTGGCCAGTTAGTGATCAACAAGACATGTAATCGTTCGTAGTGTCTAAATTTTATGGCATAAGAAAAGAGGAGAGAATGCTTGTGCCACATTTTGTTTTCTTTCTTTTTCGAGGGGGAGTATAGCCGATACGTTTTTAAATAACCATTAAGCAAAAACCGATATAAGTCACCCATTCACCTATTCAACCACACTAATTAAAAACTGTAATCTATTCAGTGTCTCGGTGACTGCTAAAAGGGGTATTCATTTTACGTTAAATTTATATCGAAAAGTGATCCCCAATTTTTAAAATCCTAGCTATTTACATTATTATTATTATTATTATTGGTCCAAAAATAATAATTGTCCCATTGACTGGGATCCTAGCTATTTTCTATTAGTATTTAATTGCTTTCCCCCAAATAAAATGTGACACAAGGTCGTTTTTATATGGGGGTAAACCAGCTCCCCGAAAAAAAGGCAAAAGGGATACTCTGGTTGGGTCCAAAAGTAGTAAATTGCCCCAGTATATAGGGTTTCCCCTCCATTGACTGGGACAAATTACCTTAAGTTCAGCATCTGCAGAACAGATACTACAATTTGATCCCGGCCCGAAGGCCAAGAACAACAGGGTAGCTATTTACTATTTAGAATTCCTTTATATTTTTTAATAATTGTTTAAATGTAATGATAAAAAAAATTAAGGGGGGTGTGATCTACACTGAGTTCGATTGTAAGGATTTACAAAATGTATTAGTTTTTTTTTTATTTTGCATTTTTGTATAACGTTAACATTTCTTGTGTGGCGTGGGAGGCATTTTTACCAAATAATTTTTATTTCGTCTATTTTCATGAGTGTCAATTTTATTTTTAGAGGGAATTACCAACCAAAAAGACAGAAATCGATATAGACAAAAGACAAGAATGGAAATAAGATAAGGGAGTTGGAAAGTCCAAGCAGGGATGCAAGCGACACAAGTATGGCTCATAAAAGGCAACACAAGCCTCATCTCCATAACAGCGAGGGACTATTCCCTAGAAACTTTAAAATATCTCGTTTGGAATGTATAAGATAGCAATAAAATCTTGATTATATCGTTGGATTGATTTACAGTATAAAAAATCGATGTATAATTCATAATTGTATGAAATGACAACGGTTGATGATACGGTTCACATACGGTATATCGAAGTAGGGTGAAACAAAAATGAATAAAAAAAATCACGAGTTGTCTAAGTTGAGCGGCATTTAAAAATGCCAATAAATTCTTTTTCTTTTTTGTTACATGTTTATCGCAGGAAATAGTTTTTGATTAATATAAATTAAAGTTATTTAAGGCAATCTTTACTGTAAGGCTGCGTAATTGTTCCGACGGATATAAAGGCGGCATCTAAACAAGTGTAGTCGAGTCTAGCGCCGCACGTCTTCGTCATCGTGGACGTCGTCGGGGGGGGGGCACTCTTCCTTGATTTGGTTGGACAGTTATTTTAGGCGACCCACGCTGATAATTAATGTAAATTATATAAAATATGCTTTTAAAAGTTATATTTGTGACGACAGAAGGAAAACACGTATATAAACAGCGTGCACACATATTAATATCGTTTATTATTTTTAATGTCATAACGGAAAAAAGACACATATTAATAAAATTTATTATTTTTAATGTAATATAAAAAAGACACATATTAATATGATTTATTATTTTTAATGTAATATGAAAAAACACATATCAATATAATTTATTATTTTTTAATGTAATATGAAGAAAAACATATTAATATCATTTATTATTTTTAATGTAATAACGAAAAAAGACACATATTAATATAATTTATTATTTTTAATGTAATATGAAAACACATATCAATATAATTTATTATTTTTTAATGTAATATGAAAAAAACACATTAATATAATTTATTATTTTTAATATAATATGAAAAAACATATTAATATCATTTATCATTTTAATGTAATATAAAAAACATATTAATATTATTTATTATGTTTAATGTAATAACGAAAACAGACACATTAAATAATTTATTGTTTTTAATGTAATATGAAAAAAAGACATGTTGGTATAATTTATTATTTTTAATGTAATATGAAAAAAAAGACACATATTAATATAATTTATTATTTTTAATGTAATATGAAAAAAAGACACATATTAATATAATTTATTATGTCACATGAAAAAAACAACTTCATGAAGCATTTCTGTTACTACTGTTTTCGGGTAAACTTACAACAAATAACCACTCCAACGTCCCATGTTAAGAACGACATTCGGAATAAACACCCCTAACATTCCCATGTTAAGAACGGCTTTCGGATTAAACGCGCAGAACCTTTTCAGCATACACAAAAACCTATAAAGTTTACATGTCGAATGTGAACGATGAGGTGGACGTAATGTTAAAGATTATAAGAATTTAAAACGAAATGAAATTTAAATTCTCTTTTTCAGTTCACAAGAACCGTAAAACTGCGCATTCACCGCAAGTTTTACTATCGTTTATTATTTTTAATGTTAGAAAAAATAAACACCGACTCCTTGAAGCATTTCTGTTGATCTCATGAAGTAGTTTTTTATTAATGATATAAAATATGCTTTAAAAAGTAATATTTGTGACGACATCATCGATAATAACGGATAGTTTCTGGTTTTGGTAAGATGGTTATTTTAGGCAAACCGCGGGGATAATTAATGTGCTTTGAAAAGTTTTCCCATTATTTATTATTTTTAATGTTAGAAAAAAATAAACACCAACTGCTTGAAGCATTTCTGTTGATCTCATGAAGTAGTTTTTAATTAATATAAATTGAAGTTTTTAAGGTAATCTCCTATAAAATATCGATAATATAGCACAGTTCCCTTTTTTTAGGCGAAACCACACTGATAATTAATGTAAATGGGCGCTTTTTTATACAAGGTCATTGTGCGGAGGGAGACAACTCCATTTTTCTAAGAGATTCGTTCATTTTTTCATCTCATAATTTAGGACGTCACTACTAACGATATTTTTTATTAAATCAAAACATCAAAAAAAAAAAAAAAGAAAAAAAGCTGAGACGAATTTTTAAAAAAATCTAACACGTTGATAACATTAATAAAACAAAATGACATTAATAAAACAAAATAACATTAATAAAACAAAATAACATTAATAAAACAAAATAACATTAATAAAACAAAATGACATTAATAAAACAAAATTAAGAGAATCATTTTTTTTCGACTACATTACAAAAAATTAAAATGCAACAATAATTGTAGAGGAATTACTTTTTCATCTTATAATTTAGGATGTTAAAACCAACGATATTTTTATTAAGTACAAATTATTAAGAAAAAAACTGCAGCGTTTTTTTTTTTTAAATCTAACAAAGTTGATAACATTAATAATACAAAACGTAATCTTTAAGCGACTATTAAGAGAATCGTTTCTGTTTTCATGGCACAATTTACGACGCTAAAACCAACGAGATTTTCTTTTGATAAAAAACATTTGAAAAAGAAAGTTGCGGCAATTTTTTCTAGTTTTTTTAGGGGGAGGGGGGAGTCAACTACATTTTTATTGAAACGTAAATATTATCGTGAGATTCTATTTTTTTTTTTAAATATTAGTCTTTAAGCTAAAATTCCATTACAAACATTACAAAACAAATGGAATTTTCCGACTATGTTTCTTTTTTACTACTTTTTTAAAATTAATTAATAAATGTTATGGGAAGATTTGTAACAGAAAAAAAAAGTCGCCACAGCTTCAAAAAGAAAAGTTGTTTGTTAAAATCACAATTTCCTTTTCAGCTATCGTGAAGAAATTTTATTATCCACTTTGTCCCGTGGAAGTTAATTCTTCTTAAACAATTAATCGTTACTACTAACTCTGAAACTGAAGGAAAAAATTACAAACAAAAAGAGAAAAAAATAGGAGAAACAGAATTTATTAACAAAGATATATAAAGAAAAAGTAATGACCTCTATGGGCTGCCAAAAATGTCCATCTGGCTTACAAGAGTCTTGTCTTGTAGTAGTAACCAAAACGGGGGAGAGAGAGTGAAGGGAAATAGAAGGAAAGAGAGATAGAGAAGGAGGAAGAAGGGGGGAAAAAAGAGGGGATCACTTACTGGAAGCTTCTGGGCGCCCTTTTACGAAAGGAACATTTAGAAAGTTCGTTTTCTTGTGGGTTTTATTTTTTTGAGTTTGTGTTGTTTAAAAGTTCCCTTTTTCTTTCTTTTTCCTGGAAATTCGTTTTTCGTAGTCCTTTCAGCAAGGTCGAAATTTCTTGAGGCTGTATATTCTGGTGTTTTCTGGTATCTTCGAAAACTTCCCTGCGGCGAATATTCTGTTCAAAACATCTATTATCTTTTCTCGATAATAGAATTAGTTTTCAAGTGTCTTAGAAAACTAGATTCTTCTTTTCAACTTCTATTATCTTCTCTCGATAATAGTATTAGTTTTCAAGTGTCTTAGAAAACTAGATTCTTCTTTTCAACTTCTATTATCTTCTCGATAATAATATTAGTTTTCAAGTGTCTTAGAAAACTAGATTCTCCTTTTCAACTTCTATTATCTTTTCTGGATAATGATATTAGTTTTCAAGTGTCTTAGAAAACTTGGTGCTTCTTTTCAACGAATTTAATGTCTCGTCAAGACAGAGTTGTACAACGCCTTAGTAAATTCCAGGCGTCCCTTTTTATCCGAGACCTACAGTTCGACCGTTCTGGTCCCCTCGAAGCCTTGTTCACAACTGACTATTTTAATTCAAAATATCACACACGTGCCTCAATTTAGCGCGAAAACGTTGCATCCAATCAACGGGCATAAGGGAGTCAGGTGACATAAAAAAAAAGGGGGAAGCTAGGGAAGGGGTAGGAAAGGGGTTAAGAAGAAAGGAAGAACAGAGCAGCAAAAAGAAGGAAAGAAAAAGGAAAGAAAGATGGTGGAAGATAATTTCCACACTCTCCCTAAAAAGAAAAAAGACAAAAAGAAAAAATCGTCAAACAACAATTCTGGATTTCTTTCATTTAAAGATTTAACAGACCTTACAGGCCTAGACTGAAAGTTTTCCCTGTCCTGACTAGTCCCCGAGCTCAGAGAATTGCCCTCTCCATCGTTAGAATCTTGGTGAGAGTGGGTTATGGAAAGTTCTAAAGGACACAAGTTCCTTAAGGAATGTTCCTGAGTGCTGCCATCACTCCTGATTAAAGCTGACCGAACTAAGCTATCCGATCCAGAAGTTAGATTAACCACCCTTCCCAAGGACCATTAAGGACGAGACTTCATAGGGTTTTTTTATCAAAACGACATCACCCAGCTTAATCATATTTTCAAAATCAGATTGGTAAAGATCCTGCGACAACTCCCTCAGACCCAAGAGATATTGTTCATACCATAGCCTTTTAAAACGATTCAAGAATTCATCTCTACATCCCAGACTCTCAATAAGATCTTCTTTACTAGGGGGGTTATTCAGGAAACAATCTTCTTCTAAGGACAAAAACACAGAGTTTTTATGGAAGGGATGCACAAAGGCATTAGGAGTAATCACCTCCAAGCCAGAGTCATCAGAGCAACGATAGGTCAAGGGCCGATCGTTAACAGATCCTTGCACATCTGACAGAACGGTCAAAAGTTGAAAATAACTTAACTTCCTACGTCCTATAACCTTGAAAAGACAACTATTAACAACTCGAATTAATCTTTCCCACACAGCACCGTACCAAGCAGAATATAAAGGTATCGTTTGGTGTTTGATAAGATGGGCATCAACTGTCCCTCTACATTCGTCAGACAAATACACCTGTTTAACAAGGTCACAACCCGCCACAAAGGACTTTGCATTATCCGAATAAATGTGAGAAGGGACCCCATAAAAATTGAAAAATCTCAAAAATGCCAAAACCACAGACTGAGTGGTCATATCAGGCAACAGTTCCAAGTGTATAGCTCGCACACTAAAACAGGTGAAGATTAAAATATACATCTTTTTAGTTTCATCACCTTCATGCACCCACAAATGGCCAGTAAAATCGATCCCGGTGTGCAAGAACGGCTTAACTAAATTAACCCGATGCTTAGGCAAATTTGTAACCTTGGGATATCTAAAGGAAAGAGTGTTATATTTTTTGCAAACGACACAACAAGATATCACCGTTTTAATAGCTTGTCTAGCTTTGGGTATCCAAAATCCCAACATTCTGATTTTGCTAAGCGTAGTAGCAATTCCCAGATGCTTACACTTCAAATGACAATCCATGATTATCAAACTTGTAACATGACAAGACTTAGGAAGCAGAATAGGATGAAGGACTGCATCAGAAAAATAAGTAGATTTACCAATTCTACCTCGTGAGCGAATCAATCCTTCATCATCCAAAAATAAATTAAATTTAGAAACCAAAGGGGGGGCTTCACCGCCATCAGACTTAGACAAATAATCCTTTTCCTTAGAAAGGAACAGTCCTTGTGTCATTCTGAGCAAGTACAATCTCGCCTTAATACTAGAGTCGAGAACAATACCTCTCATTTTTGATATAAATCGGAATACAGCAATCAAAACTCCAATGAGCTTCTTCAGCGAAGAAAATCTCTCTACTTCAATTATATAACTGCCCTGAAAGACAGGTTCACAACCAGTAACTGTACTGATCAACATCTGGCTAGCCGGATTAAGACAATTCAGGTCATAACTAGGCCAGATCAAGTTATCTCCTCTCAACCATTCAGGCCCGAATAACCAACGAGTAAAAATCATTTTAAATTTGTTCAGGGACATACCCCTCATGACAAAGTCAGCAGGATTGTCATCAGTCTTCACATACTTAAACTTCACTGTCAAACCTTTATCACTAAGATTTTTTACCATCGCTTTTACATCTTTTAACCGGTTACGAGTGAATTGACATTTCGTATGGACATTGTCAGATAAAACCCAGGACAGTACTACCTGTGCATCTACAGCGATAATCACAGAACTGAGCACTTCCAAAGGGAGTATTTTCACCAGAACAGAAATGTGCTTCATGCATAAATATACCGCTAACAGCTCCAAGGTGGGTAAGGTTCTCTTAACAGAGGGAACAACCCTGGCTTTAGCGAATATCAGTCTGGCTTCTCCATGCTGATGTAAATATACCGCGATTCCATAGGCCAGGTTCGAGGCATCACAAAACACTATCAACGTGGCTGAAGAATCGGAAGCCACGGAGTAACGGTCGAATTCAAGCTCCCCAATACGTACCCGATCCTTATACAACTTCTCCCAGTCAACCATAATGTCGGGTGGGACCGGCTGGTCCCAGGATACCTTCAACTTCCACAATTTACTAAGAAGGATCCTACCTTTAATAGTAACAGGGAGCATTAAGCCAAGGGGGTCAAATACAGAGGAATTTACAGACAAAATATCCCTCTTAGAGGATACTGATCTTCCTTCAATGCAAGAACTTACTCGCATTTTGTCAGAGGAGGGGTTATACAAATAGCCCAATACCTTCTCAGTGTCAGAACCGTGGGAGGAGAGACTGTTATCCTGCAACATTCGCTTAGCAAGCACTTCATTGTTGCTACAGCAATTCCTACAGGGAAAATCCACCTTCCCCCATGACAGAAACAGCTTCCAAGTACAGCTGCATCAGAACTTCAGCAGAATTATGAGTTTTCACCAGATTGTCCACATAGAAGTGGCCCAAAAGCATCTCCCTGCAAGGACCAGGAGGGTAATTCTCCACATGATATCGAACCATGTAGCTCAGTATGAAAGGACTGGATACAAAGCCAAATATAAGAGTGTTGTATCTAAAGCAGATCAACTCATCACCCAATCTTAAAAAGAAGCAGAATCTATTTTTGTCACATTGGTCATTCAAACGAATCATTAAAAAGGCCTTCCGAATATCGGCCAGTAGAACATACTGGTTCATCCGAAACCGCAAAAGCAAATCCAGCATGTCAGTGCACATATTGACACCAGAATAAGCGCAGTTATTTAAAGAAGGTTTCCCACCGGTTCTCAAAGAACAATTGAAGACCGGTCTAATCTTGGTCGTGCACTGTAAATCCTGTTTTATCACCGGTCGATGAGGAATCCATACATATTTGTTAAAATCGGAAGGAGTAACCACAATCCTTTCAATTATTCCTTCCTTTTCTTGATCTAAGAAGACCTGACAATAATCCTCGTACAACCCTTGTTCCGTCAGCTTCTTCGATACGCGATTCAAAACTGACAAAGACACCTGATGATTAGCAGGCACCGATTTTAATTTTTCTTCATTCCAAGGCAAACTGACATAGTAAGAGTTATCTATGAAGCGAATGGAGGAGCGAAAGGACTCAATCATATTCTTATCGAAATCACTGAATTCCTCATCAACAATACCTATGGTTTCCAAACTAAACATTTTTTCTACAGTCCTCTCAACAGAAGACTCCTCAAAACAACTGAACGGATCAGTATACACAGACTTGGGGTTCAACGTAAAATATACATGAGTGAGGTCGCACACAGAGTGTTCCTTGACGACTTGAGCATAATTCAATTCCAACCCCTTTTCCAGGTCTTTGGGAGGAGGAGACCCAAAATCCGCCAGATCACCAAACAAAACTATTCCTTGGGGAAATTCCCACACAAGGCCCTCTCTAAACTCCTTTAAATTCATAGGTCCCAAAAACCTAAGCACGTCCACACCCAGTAAGCCATATACAGGCAAAGTGTCATCTCTCAACTCCGAGAAATTAGCAGCCAATTTGACCTGATGTTTCTTAAGGTCTTCTACCACAGAATTCAATCCGTGAACACGAAAAGAAAGGTCCATATCATCATCCACCAAGAACAACACAGAATGGCATGAATTTGGAAACCTCACTTGAAGATTAACTTCCTTCAAGTGTTTAACTTCTTTTCCCAAAAAGGTCTTAATCAGAAACTTACGATCTCTCATGGGAGTATTAATATCAGAAAAGGCATCCAACATTTTTCCAGACAAATAGGATCGCTCACTACCAGTGTCGATAAGGCAGTTGAAAGATACACTTTCACCAGATCCATTATCGACGGCAACCTCAACAACAGGCAGTAACGAAGAGCTATTCAAGTGCCAACAAGCATTAGAAGCAGTAGATTCACCCCCATCAGAAGGACACAGCACTCTACAGTGACCCTTCTTATTACATAGCCAGCACATTCCATACTCCTTACCCTTGCAAATACATGACTCTTCTGCATGAGAAGGGCTCGAGCACTTGCTACATAAGCCAATCTCCTTACACCTCCTCAACCGGGCAGCATGAGAAGGAAAAAACTTGCAGGAATAACCGTTATGGTTATTGGTTCGGCAAAAATTACACTTAAATCCAATCTTAGTAGACTGGATATGAAAATTTTCCAGTGTGGAAGGTTTTTTAGCATCAGGAGAGCCCATGAACCTAGGGGAAAATGTTTTCTTAGGTATACTAGCCACCTTCCGAGGATATGTTTCCTTATTTTTACAAAACTCAATCGTTCGAAATATTTCCGAACTGTGGTCTAGTATGTCTTCCAGGGAAGGGTAATTATTTCCTATTTTATGTATCAACTCAGACCTAAAAAGAGTGGGCAGCTTACTAAAAACAATATGACTTAACAACTTGTTTCCGGGAGAGTTCATCTCCAAGAAATTTAAACTGAAGGAACTATTTAATTCGTGAACCTGAGCCTTAACAGAATTCAAGAACTTCTTTGCTACTAAATTGTTGCTTAACTTCTCTATACCCAATATATGGGAAAAAACAGAATCCACAATGTTGTCCTTATCTAGAAATTCCGACGCGAGAATGTCGGTGGCTATGCGATAGTTTTCCTCAGATATAGAGAGGTGCCGCACCAGTTGAAAGGCGTAGCCAGACAAATGGTTTTTCAACACAACTAACCTCAGGGCGTCATTTTCTAAGTCCACTACGCTATTTTCGAATTCCCGCTGAAAATTAAGGAAGGCTAATATATCGTTTTCTAAATCCTTTTCACTAAACTTGGGACATTCAATTTTGGGCGTCATCCCCAGACGTTTTTCCTTAATAAGAGAGACTTTGTGATTTGCACTATCCCTTACTTCTACCGAAGGCTTGAGTCTAGACAATTTTTCCAACACCTTCACTCGATGGAGAGCGCAATCCCTATTAAATGCCTTAATCTCCTCATCTTCTGTTCCCTCAATTAAATAGGCATTAATAATTTGCTCGTCTAATAAATCCACTGAAGCAATGTAATCATCTATCTGCTTTTTATATAACGTATAACCTACTTCATTTATTTCATCTAATGAGTCTAAAAATTCAAATACAGTTAAGATTTTATCTCTAATAATCTTTCTTTTTTCAAATAACATTGAGGTAGTGGGAGAGGTAGTCATTTTAGAATACTAAACCCCGCCCCTTCTAACCTATCAACGGCTAAATGCTAAACCACTACCCTTTTGGCGCCAAAAATGCCTGTAAAAAAAGGAACAAGAAGCCAAAATGGCCGACGCAGAAACAAAGAAGAAGGAAGGAGGGAGGGGGTACTATCTACGCGATGGACAGCAGCCGGTCATCAAAAAGCCGAGACCAGTTTAGCAGAGAGTAGCTTACTAAACTGGCAGAGTTATTAACTCTATGAGTACCAATTTTTGGCAGAGTGAAGAAATTTTATTATCCACTTTTTCCCGTGGAAGTTAATTCTTCTTAAACAATTAATCGTTACTACTAACTCTGAAACTGAAGGAAAAAATTACAAACAAAAAGAGAAAAAAATAGGAGAAACAGAATTTATTAACAAAGATATATAAAGAAAAAGTAATGACCTCTATGGGCTGCCAAAAATGTCCATCTGGCTTACAAGAGTCTTGTCTTGTAGTAGTAACCAAAACGGGGGAGAGAGAGTGAAGGGAAATAGAAGGAAAGAGAGATAGAGAAGGAGGAAGAAGGGGGGGAAAAAGGAGGGGATCACTTACTGGAAGCTTCTGGGCGCCCTTTTACGAAAGGAACATTTATAAAGTTCGTTTTCTTGTGGGTTTTATTTTTTTGAGTTTGTGTTGTTTAAAAGTCCCCTTTTTCTTTCTTTTTCCTGGAAATTCGTTTTTCGTAGTCCTTTCAGCAAGGTCGAAATTTCTTGAGGCTGTATATTCTGGTGTTTTCTGGTATCTTCGAAAACTTCCCTGCGGCGAATATTCTGTTCAAAACATCTATTATCTTTTCTCGATAATAGAATTAGTTTTCAAGTGTCTTAGAAAACTAGATTCTTCTTTTCAACTTCTATTATCTTCTCTCGATAATAGTATTAGTTTTCAAGTGTCTTAGAAAACTAGATTCTTCTTTTCAACATCTATTATCTTTTCTGGATAATGATATTAGTTTTCAAGTGTCTTAGAAAACTAGATTCTCCTTTTCAACTTCTATTATCTTTTCTGGATAATGATATTAGTTTTCAAGTGTCTTAGAAAACTTGGTGCTTCTTTTCAACGAATTTAATGTCTCGTCAAGACAGAGTTGTACAACGCCTTAGTAAATTCCAGGCGTCCCTTTTTATCCGAGACCTACAGTTCGACCGTTCTGGTCCCCTCGAAGCCTTGTTCACAACTGACTATTTTAACTCAAAATATCACACACGTGCCTCAATTTAGCGCGAAACCGTTGCATCCAATCAACGGGCATAAGGGAGTCAGGTGACATAAAGAAAAAGGGGGAAGCTAGGGAAGGGGGTAGGAAAGGGGTTAAGAAGAAAGGAAGGAAGAACAGAGCAGCAAAAAGAAGGAAAGAAAAAGGAAAGAAAGATGGTGGAATATAATTTCCACAATCGTTGCATTTTCCTTTATTTTCGCAACTAATCTTACCAGACATTTATTTGTTAATTTAAAAATGTATTAAAAAATGTTTTGTAATGTTTTCATTCTTTGCGTTTTAAGCTTAAAGACTAATTTTTTTATAGAACTCCAACTCACCAATAATATAGTTTGTATTACTGCACACATAGATTCGAACAAGTCATCAAAAAACAAATATATTACGAATAAATGCTATCAAAAGCAAGATAAGTTACTTTTCCACCTAACCGGATATGTTTTTAGTGTTTTTATTTAATATAACATGTTTATTCAACTCGAAAAACATACAATGTTGACCGATGTATTGGAAAGTTAAAGATGGCGCCTGACTCTCTCGTTGACACGGTATGTTTGGGAAAAGAAGTTAAAAATAAAAAAAACTATGCAAAATACTGTTGGAAACTTGCTCAATATATGTTACCGTGACATAAGCTGACATATATTCGGTGGGGTTTTAACAGTATTTTGTCTATTTTTTTAATTTTTAACTCCTTTTTCCAAACTTGCCGTGTCAAAGATTTTTTTTTTAAAATTCGCTGCAGCTTTTTTTTATGTTTTGATTTAATAAAAAATATCCTTAGTAGTAGCGTCCTAAATTATGAGATGAAAAAAACGAACGAATTTCTTAGTGAAATGGAGTTGTCTCCCTCTGCACAATGACCTTGTATACAAAAACACCCATATTAATATCGTTTATTATTTTTAATGTAATAAGGAAAAAAATACCAACTGCATTTCTATTACTTTGCTGATGTTTTTTAAAAAACAAATCAAAATAATTTTTATGTGTAATTATTTTATTCACTAGATTAATGTATAAAGATTTTTGTAAAAATAAACTTTATTCAATTTAATCTTTAGAAAAAAATATCCTTAGTAGTAGCGTCCTAAATTATGAGATGAAAAATGAACGATTCTTCTCTTAGTGTAAAAATAAAATTTATTCAATTTAATCTTTAGAAAAAAAATATGATATACCGTGTGGTTGAGAAAATATAGGAATAATCAAGAAACTGTATTCCGTGAAGGAAATAAAGAGATAAATATGCATTTACGGATAGACAATGTGTCGTGTTTATCGTGTTCAGATATCGGGAGAGATTGCAATTAAAGGGACATAACGCCCAGAAGAGTTACTCCCCCCTGAAACAATATATAAGGTAAATAAAAGACCGTTTGAGCAAGTCACACGGTGAGCAGTAGATTGTAAAGTATTGATTTGTGTCCTTTTCTATTCTCTACCATATTCACGCCCGGGAGCCGGTGCATCATTTTACAACATTAAACTACTTCTCTATCAAAGAAGGGGAAATGCATGGGAGGATGGCACAACCCATGACAAATAAAGCCTCTCTTGAACTAGTTACAATAATGATAACGCAAAACATGGATGAAATGAACAAACAAATTAGAAACAGGTACTACACTTTCATCGCTGTTTGTTTAACGTTGATGTTATGTAAAACAGGCAGACTAATAAGCAGGTTTAAGTCTGGAATAATGAGTGAAGGTCATCGTAAGTTTAACCGAATCAAGTTTGATAACAATAAGTTGCAAGTCACATTACGTAATCATGACGTCATAGTTTAATTTCTTGGACCAAATCTATTTTTGTCATTTGACTGACTTCACTGTTTGTGCAATTCCTTCCTCTTATTGGATTTGTTTATGTGAAATATTTAGTTTTACAATTTTTAATATGAACATTATTTGGATTATTATTCGGAATACTGTTATCATTTTGGACGTTAACAATAATTCGACTAATCCAAATAATAATGAAATATTTTATCTAAAAAAATAAACCTGATTTTTAAAGCTTCATATATTTTTTTTAATGAATTTAATACGAAATATAAATTTACAATAGAAATACCTCAAAAGGTTTAAGCATGACAAATGTAATCTAAACTTTATAGGAAAACAATTCGGACATTTTTACACAAGGAACAAAATAATGCTTTCACCGTATTACGATGACCTTAAGTTCTTTGTTCTTTAGCAGTTGATTTTCTCTTTAAATAATTTCACGTTTAAATCGTGTTTTCCTCTTTTAATTTTGATTCTTTTATATTTTCATATATTTTATTTCTTAATGAATTGGACACACAAAACAAAAATTGTATCAATTTACTAAAGAAATCATAACAAACAAAGTTTCTTTTTTTGAACATAATAGAAAAAAAAAAACGACACTTTTCTCGTATTTAATTACCTGAATGAAAGGTAAGTTTCTTTCTTTTTTTTTTTAATATCATTTAACAACTTACAAATACTTTTAAATATTAAACTAATTTAATTTTTATTGCAATCCAATATAAAAGGTAAGTTATTTTTACGACTTTAAAACATCCGTTTGAATAACTTTTAAAAATAATCTGAAACAGAAAAGCAGTTTATTTTTTGCACCTCAGAATTTTTTTTTTTTAATGAATACGAAATATAAATTTACGATAGAAATACCCCAAAAAGTTTAAGAATTGACAAATATAATCTAAACTTTATAGGAAACAATTCGGGCATTTTTACACAAAATCTTAAAAATTTAAAATGGTTTATTTTTTTTTCCAATCCAATAAAAATATTGATTCCGCCATGCTTTATAATAAACTTGAATGAAAATATATGAATCTCCGGTACTTGTACAGTTTAATCAAGACATTAAAAAATTAAAATATCGAAAAGAAGGTTATATTGTACGTATCCGTTTTGGACTGAAGATCCCCGAAAAAAAAAATTCACTTAATTTGATCGAGTAGTTTTATTTTATTTTATTTCTTTTTTGCAGCGGAAAAACACGTTTTTATGAGAGCGCGTTGAAGTCAGCCATTGTGAAATTTATTGAACACGCCACGGGGAGATAACTCTAGTTAAAGCACTGACATCCCCCACCCCATTTTTACTACTAGCTTTTCTTCCTAAACATCGAACCGTTTAGTCGGTATCATAACAAATTGTTTTTTCCCCTGTAAAAAAATAATATATATATATATATATATATATATATATATATATATATATATATATATATATATATATATATATATATCTATAAAAACAGAGATGTGTGTGCCACAGACGATTTCTGATTGGTTAATCCAATAATCACATCTCCTAAAAAAGTATAGTTCTTACGCTCTTAACTTTACCATAAAATATTTTGGTCTTATTTATTGTCCATCTTGGAAGGGTTTAATTTTTTTCTAACTTGCCATTTACAAATTAGAAAAATACGAAAGTTACAGACATCACAATCCAACCTCTGACTCAACGTCCGCCATTAACACAAGAAAGCAAACGCTGGACAGATTATTAGTACTACTACTACTACAAACAATACAGCACGAAAACACGCGCACACACGCACACACACTCACGTCCACTACCGTCCTTGGCTACGTCACGTTGTTATGGCAACACGATAAATACACAGTAAATTTGATTTTCTTCATTTCTACGCAAATATTACGCAAATATAAATCATATAGAATATCTGTATGATTATAATTACACGTAATAGTTAAATAAAGATGATCATCGTATAAGAGAACCGCAAAAAAAAACTAATAGGGAATTTGTATAAAGTTGTATTTTCTTTATAAATAAATAGAAAAAAGGGGTGTTGATAAGACTATCGATACTTATACAGTTTAGTGACGACATTAAAAAATGGAAATATTGAAAAAAATTTTTATTGTCCGTAACTGTTATAGACTGAAGTTCTCCGGAAAAAAAATTCTTACAGCGAAAAACAATTATTTATCACGACGACGTCAACGTGGCCATTTTGGAAATGTACCTAGCAGAATACCTCCATTTTAGGCCAAATTTCGCAATCTAGCCTTTTTTTTTCTCGCCATATTGAGATGCGCACAACACATCTGAAATTTTTTTACGTTTTTTTTTTTTTTTTAATCTGCAATTTTTTTGCGTATTTTTTTTTTTATAAATAAGAATACTATTGAATATGCAAAGAAATTGAAGAATGCAAAGAATTGAGGAATTTTTATACGAGATTATTTTCGAAACATGCTCAGTTGGACACGCATGGATAACTTCGAAACTTCGTTTATTTACTTCTGTTACAAATTAAAAAAAAAAAAAAAAAAAAAAAACACCCCAAAAATGGCATCTGTCTTCGCAAAAAAAAAAAAAAAAAAAAAAAAAAAAATCTCATTCTGGTGGAGGTAAAAAAAGGGCTAGATTGGCCTAAAATGGAGGTATTCTGCTATGTACGGCAGTTACCTGCCCTTGGGGAATTCCTGGGCCTGCAATAACATTTCCAAAATGGCCACGTTGACGTAGCCGTGATAAATAATTGTTTTTCGCTGTAAAAAAAAAAACTACTTGATCAAATGAAGTGAAATTTTTTTTCGGAGAACTTCAGTCTATAACAGTTACGTACAATAAATTTTTTTTTTCAATATTTCCATTTTTTAATGTCGTCACTAAACTGTATAAGTACCAGACTATCAATACACACAAAAAAATATAGATTTATTTTTGGGTAAAGTTCCCCCGGGTTTTCCTTTCACTTCAGTAAATAATGGTCTTTTGTTATATATATATGGCGTACTATTATCCTTATATATATGATGTTTATGTTTATATATATGTATAGGTGATAGTGTCTGTGTGTGTCTGTGTGCATTTCCCTACGCTAAAACTCTGTCAATTTTAAGCCTACAGATTCGAAATTTGATATACAGGGTACTGAGATTTGGGTAAATCGATGTGATAGGTTTTCGACAGAAATTTGGCGATTAAGTGGTCAATATTCAACAATTAGACCTTTGAGAACTCTACCAAACTCCTCCTACAATTTAAGGTCTGAACACATGATATTTTATATATAGATTCCTTGGACATGGATCTAACTTATTAACTTTACTTGATCCCTAAACAATAAATGTTAAGAGGTCATAATAGGGGTCGAAATTTAAAAAACATTGACCGTTTTTTTTTCCTCAGCATACACTTCAAAACACCTGGGCAACGCCGGGCACCGATTGCTAGTATATATATATATATATATATATATATATATATATATATATATATATATATATATATATATATATATATATATATATATAATAAAAACATTGCTTGATGAAATTAAGTTAATTTTTTATTTATTCATTTGTTTTGGATTTTTTTTGTTTTTTTTTTAGGACTTCGTTCCATAACGGATGCATACAATTTAAACTTTTTTCGATATTTTCATTTTTTTAATGTCTTGGTTAAACTGTACAAGTACCGAATAATCTCCGATTAAAAAATAAAAAAATCTTCCGGTAAATATGAAAAATTACTCCACCCTCGAAAATTCATTTAAAATTACCACTCATATAGGTTTTCGGGGTCACTGAAAACGAAATTAATGTTTAAAATTATGGCAAACGAGTACATTCCAAGATATAAAGAAATTCTAACGTAAAATGAGCACCCACTGTGTGGCCATGAGTTTTTTTTTCGGGGAGGGGGGGATTTCTTTCAACCCTCAGAAAATCTTTTAAAATTCCAAGAAACAAGTAGTTTCCAAGATATGAAGAAATGCACTCACTTTATGGTCACCTTTTTTTGAGGGGGGGGCTGCCGGTTTGTTTTTCGTTCATTTCTGGAGTGGGTGCTCATTTTACGTTAAATTGATATAAAAAGTGATCCCCCACTTTTTAAAAACTAACATTTCTTCATATCTTGGAAACTACTTACTTGCCGTAATTTTAAACATTATTTTCGTTTTCAGCGACCCCGAACAACACCTATAAGAGTGGTAATTTTAAAGGACTTTCGAGAGTGGAGTAATTCTTCATATTTACCAATCTCCCTTTAAAATATATTCAATCTGACTATTAGATGTTTTTGTCAAAAATGTTTTTATTTAAGTAAAACTTACGGGATTTCTAGTAAAAATGTGTTTAAAAGTAAAACTTATGTGATTTCTAGTAAAATAATAATGTTTACCATAAACAAAATAATTTAATTCAAAGTTGGTTTAAACTGCTTTTTCGATATTTAAATTTAATAAAATTTACATAAAAGTGAGCACCGATTTATTGACACTCACCAATTTACTAAAATGTAATGTAAAAAAAAATAATTGATAAATGTTTACAATCGAAGCCACCATAGTTTTAATCCTAAAAAAATGAAAATTTACTTTTTGTTTGCAATTGCGTCTGAAAAGCCATAAAAAATATCACGAAAAATAGAATAAAAAAAAAACAAATTATAAATATTTAAGACTTTGTTATATAAATTTAACATGAATTGAGCACCTACTTCCTGTCCAAATTTCAGTCAAAGAGACATGTAATCGTTTGCAGTTTCAAAGTTTTATGGCAGGAAAAGGGAGAGGGAATTCCTTGTATCGATTTTTGTTTTGATTTTACGAAGGTAGGATTAAAACCCACATGTTTTTAACTATCCTCTACTCTCACCTAACAATTTATTTGTAAGAAAAAGTGATGCACGACATTTATTTGCGACTGTCTGGAAGAGCTTAAGCAAAGACAATGTTTGTTGGAATGTTGATTATTTTTATGCTTGAGGTAGCCATTACGTCCGACTCATTTGATTGGATAATTTGGGTATAAAAAGTCACATGATCAGACTTGCTTCTCTAGCCCACTCAGATATCCCTGCTTGTCTCGCTTCCCTAGCCCACTTATTCATCATATATGCATCATTGCTAGTTTCGCTGAATAACCCACTCCGATATCCCTACTAGTCCAGCTGACTAACCCACTCAGATATCCCCGCTAGTCTCACTTCTTATCCGACTCAGTTGAAAATTACCACATAATTCTAATTAAAAAATTGGAATCTTATCAGCATTGAGATGACATTGTGAGTTCCATCATTTTCATTCCTGTTTTCTAGAACTCAACTGCCGCCATCTTGACTGCTGGCCTTATAGTCTCTCATGCCAGTGTCTAATCTCATTGATATGCAAATCACATTAAACCACATTCCCCCTGATCCTTTAAGTTCACCTCATAAACCTACAACCAGGCTAGTTTCGCTTCCTTGCCAATAAAATATCCCTTGCCCACTCAGATGTTCCCGTTAATCTTGCTTCATAGCAAACTCAGATATCCCTGCTAGTTTCACTTTTTAGCCAATCATATATGCCTGCTAGTCTCGCTTCCTAGCCAACTCAGATATCCCTGCTAGTCTCGCTTCCTAGACCACTTAAATATCCCTGCTAGCCTCGCTTCCTAACTCATTCAGATATCCCTGCTAGTAACGCTTCCCAGCCCATTCAGATATCCCTACTTTTTCTGAATCCAAGTCCACACAAATATCCCTGCTATTCGTGCTTCCTATCCCACGGTACTTGGCCTTAATACGACAAAACTGAATTACATTTCCAAAATTCTTCATTTTAAAATGACAAATTTTTAATTACTTCATTTAAGAACGACAACTTTTTTCAGCAGATGCAACAAAATTTCTTTTTAAATTTATCATTTAAAAACGACGACTTTTTTTCATACAAGTCAACTGAATTGCATTGAAAGTTCTTTTAACATCAACGACTTTTTTTGTTCAAATACAAGCGAATTTAAAATATAACCGAATTTCAGCATCACACACTCGAATTGCCATTGTAAGTTTTATAGAATTTTTAATTTTGACTTGCATGTGCAAATAAAAAGATTCTCTATAGTCCGACAAATAATCACAAGTCAGAGCTTCAAATGCATATTTAACTTCTTAAGAGCATCAATTTTTTTCAACGTCCAGTTTTTGAATACGTATATAAAATCAACAGCATGACTAATTTTCACTTTGACTTTTAAATGTGCATTTAATATTCAACCGAATAATTTTTTAAATACGTTTGTTGTATGATGACAATAAAAAAATCCAACGAATTTTCACTTTGACTTTTAAATGTGCATTTAACATTCAACCGAATAATTTTTAAATATGTTTGTTGTATGATGACGATAAAAAAATCCAATGAATTTTCACTTTGACTTTTAAATGTGCATTTAACATTCAGCCGAATATTTTTTAAAAACGTGTGTTGCATGTTGACAATAAAAAAATCCAATAAATTTTCACTTTGACTTTTAAATGTGCATTTAACATTCAACCGAATAATTTTTTAAATACGTTTGTTGCATGATGATAAAAATCAACGAATTTTCACTTTGACTTTTAAATGTGCATTTAACATTCAACCAAATAATTTTTTAAATACGTTTGTTGCATGATGATAAAAAATCAACGAATTTTCACTTTGACGTTTGAATTATTTATTAAATGTGTATGTGAAAGTACAGAATAGTTAACAATATATAAACTCTAATTCCCAACAACGTAACAAATGTATCTTTTGTTTATTAATTTGTTACGTGAATGTACAGAACAGTTAACATGTAGGTTCTAATCTCCCAACAACGTAACAAACGTTTTGTTTATTCAAAATTATTTTAAGAAGCTGCAACCGATATGCTCCTCTTATACCACTATCAACCGGTCACTGAGGTGTATGACCGACTGACGTGTTATATTAAATGTCTTAAAGTGGTCTCGGGAAGATGTAAAGATGGGCCAGTCATTAGGAACTTTGTAACAAGAAAATCATACCTTAGATGTTGAATGTGCTGTGTGGCTCCTTCTTCTCCCAGAAAACGTCTTGACCTCTTCACCCTTGGTGACGTTCTGACTGGAATTTTCTTTCTTCATTTTCAAGACCGCTTCATTGTTTCAATGAAGGCATTTATGAAGGCATTCATGGCAGACACAAGAAAAACGACACGTGACACAATTGTGATATATATAAAGCATAACTATTTTATTTTACAAAATATATATTACAAAAACTTTTACAATTAAAAACTGGACAATATGTTTTTCAAAGCTAACTAACCTAACTAGTATTGAGGGAAGGGGTGCTCCCCCATTTATGGAGATACAGAATATGCGTCTTCACTTCATGGTGGTCGTGAAGGAAAGAGACAGAAAGATAGCAAGGGAATTATGGGAAGGGATTTCTTTGTATCTATATACATATCAATATATCTCTCTCCATATATATCTATATATATATATCAATATATATATATATATATATATATATATATATATATATATATATGTATATCAATATATATATATATATATGTATATCAATATATATATATATGTATATCAATATCTCTCTCTATATATATATATATGTATCAATGTTTCTTTTTAACTATGATGAATATCGTATAAAATTCTAGGTGTAACTGTTTCTAAAGTATACGTTAAAAACACCGACTCTTTCTGTGTTAAATTATATAAGAGACAGAAAGATAGCAAAGGAATTATGGGAAGGGATTTCTTTGTATCAATATACATATCACTATCTCTCTCTATATATATATCAATATATATATATATGTATATCTATATATATATATGTATATCAATATCTATATATATATATATATATATATATATATATATAAATTTTTCTTATGTTTTCACTATGCTGAATATCATATAAAATTCCAGGTGTAACTGTTTCTAAAGTATATGTTAAAAAAACACCTGTATCGACTCTTTCTGTGGCAAATTATAAAACATGCGATTATTTTCTTCTGCGTATCATATTAAGGTTTGAGTAAACAAGATTTGATAAAAAAAAACAATATATAAACGATGATACTAAAATATTGAAATTCATTTATTTCTTTTATTTACAGATGTTCCTGTTTGATGATTGTTATAGAAAATTATTGATATGAACGACAACACATATATGTATGCGAATATGTATATATATCATTATATATTATTACATTTTCATGGATCAGTATGTTTTACTATAGAAAATTATTGATATAAAAGACAACACATATATATATATATGCGAATACTACTATTCAAAATAATTATTGGAAATAGTGTAGAAAATCATTGACACCTTGAAGATAATATTCACATATGTGGTATATGTGCTTAATGTTCAAATGAATGAAAAGCTATAAACAAGATAATCACAAATCACAGAAAAGTATGCGGTTTTTGAAAAGACAAGATTGTACAATATCCGATTCCATTAAAAAGCTAGGTAAAAAACTATTGTATTCTTGTGAAGGAGAATATTTTCGGGATAATGCTGAAGTGAAATTCTGTAATATACATAACAGAATACATAATATTGAACCGAGGTAATGTTTAGTAAAACATGCAAGTACACAGTGAGAAAAACCACATTCTTGTGAAGTGTGTGGGTATTCTTGTTCTCAAAAATATTCTTTAGTGAAAAATATGAGAACTCACACTGGCAAAAAAACACATTCTTGTGAAGTGTGTGGATATTCTTGTTCCATAAAGTCAGCATTAGTGACACATATGAGAACTCACACTGGTGAAAAGCCACATACTTGTGAAGTGTGTGGATATTCTCGTTCACAAAAATCACATTTAGTGACACATATGAGAATTCACACTGGAGAAAAACCACATTCTTGTGAAGTGTGTGGATATGCTTTTCTATAAAATCAGATTTAGTGAGACATATGAGAACTCACACAGGACCTAGTATCAAGGACTTATGTAGGATATGAAACGAAATTGGAAATTAAAAGACGTTTCAATTATACCAGTCATCATAGGTGCAACTGGGCTTATGAAAAAGAACTTTAAAAAGTACATAGCAAGCATACCCGGTGAACCAAGTGCAAGTGAAATACAAACGATTGCACTGAAAGGGACGGCTAGAATCCTGAAAAGATCTCTTGGTTGGACTCACTAAAATAGGGGTAAATGTCAGACATCTGGTTGGATGTCCCATCCCCTAGAAGAAAAAGTTTAAGAAAAATGAAAAAAAGGGAAAAACCACATTCTTGTGAAGTGTTTGGCTATGCTTGTTCTTTAAAATCATATTTAGTGGCACATATGAGAACTACATTCTTGCGAAGTGTGTGGATATTCTTGTTCTCAAAAATATTCTTTAGTGAAACATATGAGAACTCACACTGGCGAAAAACCACATCCTTGTGAAGTGTGTGGATATTCTTTTTCTATAAAATCAGCATTAGTGACACATATGAGAACTCACACTGGGGAAAACCCACATTCTTGTGAAGTGTGTGGATATGCTTGTTCTAGAAAACCAGATTTAGTGACACATATGAGAACTCACACTGAAAAAAAGCCACATTCTTGTGAAGTGTGTGGATATTCGTGTTCTGTTAAATATTCTTTAGTGAGCCATATGAGAACTCACACTGGAGAAAACAAAAGTGAAAAGCCACATTCTTGTGAAGTGTGTGGATATTCTTGTTCTAGAAAGTCACATTTAGTGACACATATGAGAACGCACACTGGTGAAAAACCACATTCTTGTGAAGTGTGTGAATATTCTTGTTCTATAAAATCAGATTTAGTGACACATATGAGAACTCACACAGGGGAAAAACCACATTCTTGTGAAGTGTGTGGATATGCTTGTTCTAGAAAACCAGATTTAGTGACACATATGAGAACTCACACTGGGGAAAAACCGCATTCTTGTGAAGTGTGTGGATATGCTTGTTCTAGAAAATCACATTTAGTGAGACATATGAGAACTCACACTGGGGAAGAGAAAAACTCACATGCCAGAAGTTTAACTTCATGAAGAACAATGCTTTCTCTACGGAGCAGATTTCCAGCATGATTAGAGACATTCACTTGATGATTGAGGATGACATCTGCCCAATAAGCAACCCCATCCCTCTTCCCAGTGATATTACACCAGAACCCATTTCATCTCAACTACCCGACATGGTCTCAGACCTAACATTGACAGAGGAGACGCATTATCAAGGGCAATGCCCAATAAACAACAGTAACTCTCCTCAAGACTCAACCCCGAAAATATCTCAACTAAAACATGGGCAAAAACAACACCGCAATGCCCCACCTGTAAACATGACACTGGATGCCGACCAGATGGAGCTGGAGGAAGAACTGGCGAATAAAATAGAAATGGCACGATGCCTGGCTGTTGGAGATCGACCCAGACTAGTGAAAATAAATTGTACCAAAGCCTTCAAGATCCTTGTTACGAAAGTGAATGATGCTCTTACAAAAATTGTGCCAACTAATGCGTCATTAACTGAAATAAACCATGCAACTTTTGGGGCAGCATGGTTTATGTAGAGGAAACTTTTACCTCAGAATAAAGAGAAAAAAGAGGGAAAATTTGAGGCCAAATCAAAAGAACCAGTCTGGAAAAGTAGGCTTCAACAGAAAATATTAAAACTCCGAAAGGAAACATCCCGGATATCTGCCTTTCTGTTATGTGACAGCCCAGGGAAAAAATTAAAAAAGAAGATGAATAAACTTAAAACTGACTATTCTCTTCATAACCAAGTGCAGCTAAGAGCTAAAATAGCAGAAAACCAAGCTGAAATAAAAGCTTTAGCTGCACAAATTAAAAACAAACAACAGAAAATTGAGTCCAAGTCATTGAATGGGTTGTTTGGCAAGAACCCAAGGATGGTGTACAGAAATTTAATTAAAGAGGAAATCAAGGTAAATTCGCCACCGTCGCAGGAAGAAGTGGAGTCATTCTGGAGGCCACTGTATGAGGATCCCAAACAACACCAAGAGAGGGAGTGGATATATACAATTAAAGAGGCTGTCAAGGGCAAACAAAATATGCCACCACTAAAAATCACGAAAGATGCTCTTAAAAAAATCACCGATTTTGGCAACTTTAAAAGCCCAGGAATTGACAAGATCCCAAATTTCTGGCTTAAAAAACTCACAGCACTTCATGAACATTATGCACAGGCATTTACTCGTGTTGTCAGCGGTGAGGAAGATCCACCAGAATGGTTAACTCTTGGTAAAACGACTCTGGTACCCAAGAGCCAAGAGACTCACTTGCCCAATAAATACAGGCCTATCTGCTGCCTCTCAACCACATACAAGTGGCTTACAGGAATGATTGCAGATGCAATCTATCAACACCTGACCGAGGGTGAGGACCTTGAAAACGAACAAAAGGGATGCACCAGGAATAAACTTGGTACAAAGGACCAACTGCTCCTCAACAAAACCATCCTGGAGCACTGCAAAAAGCGTCAAAGAAACTTATCAATGGCTTGGATAGGCTATAAGAAGGCATTTGATAGTATGCCTCACTCCTGGATACTGAGATGTTTGGAGATATATAATGTTGATGAGAGCATAAGGACATTCCTTAAAAAAACAAATGACCATGTTGCAAACATCAATAGCTCTACACCACATGGAAGGGACAATACAAACTTCAAATCTCAGTGTCCAGCGAGGTATATTTCAAGGTGATAGCCTGTCACCATTGCTTTTCTGCCTTACTATTGACCCACTCAGCAAGCTCCTCAAAAATGTGATGTTGGGTACAGTCTTAGTAGGGGAAGGAAAAAAGAAAAAAGTAAAAGAGTAAATCATCTACTTTTTATGGACGATCTCAAACTCTATGCAGAGACAGAAAAACAGCTTGTCTCTCTGATTGAAAATGTAAAGACTTTTACAGAGGATGTCTGCATGGAGTTTGGATTTGACAAATGTGCCAAATGCACAATAAAAAAAGGAAAAAAGACGGCATCCGAAAATATTCGGTTCAATGATGGCTTGATTGAAGACCTAGGAGGGGATGCCACATATAAGTACCTCGGTATAGAGGAAAATGTAACTGTGGAGCATGAAAAAATGAGACATAAGGTGGAACAAGAATACACCTTACGCCTTAAAAAGATCCTCAAATCCGAATTAAGCCCGAAAAACAAAATAACTTCCATAAATCAACTTGCAATCCCTGTCATCACATATGGGTTTGGTATTATTGACTGGCCTCAATACAGTATCAATAGGCTAGATACAAAGACCAGGAAACTCCTAACCTTGCATAAAATAATATACCGAAATCAATGTATGGACAGGATATACCTTCCACGAAGAGAGGGTGGCCTCGGTCTCACTGAAATAAACCATGCATATCGAGCCACCATAGTAAGCATGGGGCAGTATATTAAAAGCTCAACAGATATGACAATAGAAATAGTGAGGGACCACCATGAACGTCTACCTCAACAAACCTCAGTCACGAAGCTTGCCGAAAACTTTGGGGGTGTCATACTGGAAAATACTGCCGAGGTATATGATAATCCAGCAGCACAGATTGCAAGAAAAAAGAGAAAGAAATACACCGAAATCGAAATAGACACAAGAAAGCAAGGATGGGAACAACATAAAAGAGCAGGAAAGTTTCTGGCAGAGCTTAAACATGAATATATAGACAGGGATGCTTCACTCCAATGGCTCAAGAGCGGGAGACTTCCATTTGATGAGGAAAGACTCATTGTAGCCAGTCAAGACCAAGGCTTACTCACAAATGGATTCAAAAAAATGGCTGGCCTACAAGCAAATGGCCAATGCCGGTTTTGCCACTCAGCAATTGAGAGCCCAAGCCACCTAATGTCTGCATGTCCTATCCTATTGGCAGATGGCCTCTACACTGCCCGCCACAACAAAGTATATAAGTACCTTCATTGGAAAATCTGTGGAGAGATGCAGCTTGACAGAGCGACAAACATCTGGGAACATGAACCACCACCAATAACATCAAATGGAAAAGTGACCGTGTTCTATGACAAAGACATACAGGCGGGGAGATATATAAAAGACAAGGCCATCAAGCCAGATATTGTAATATGGAACAAGCCTGAAAGAACTGCGCTCATTATCGATGTTACAGTCCCAAATGATTTTGGCCTTAACAGAGCTGAACGGGAAAAAATAACAAAATATCAGGACCTAAAAAATGATCTAAAAACGACATGGTCTCTGAAAGAAATAAACATTATACTGGTTGTGATAGGAGCAACTGGGTTAATAAAAAAGAATCTTCATAAATACTTAGAAGCAATCCCTGGAAGACCAAGCTGTAACGAAATACAAATAGCAGCCATAAAGGGAAAAGCATCTATTCTTAAAAGAGCCCTCGGATATAAATTTGAATCATAACAGAATCAAGTGTTAGCTCCAGGAGGGAGCCCCTTGATCTCTTAATACTTACTGAAGTAAAATAAATAAAAAAAGGGAAAAGCCATATTCTTGTGAAGTTTGTCGATATTCTTGTGCTCAAAAATCATCGTTAGTAAGACATATGACAGCTCACACTGGGGAAAAACCACATTCTTGTAAAGTGTGTGGATATTCTTCTTCTCATAGATCATATTTAGTGTCACATATCAGAACTCACACTGGGGAAAAGCCACATTCTTGTGAAATATGTGAATATTCCTGTTCTAGAAAATCATCGTTAGTAATACATATGAGAACTCACACTGGAGAAAAGCCACAATAATGTGAAGTGTGTGGATATTCTTTTTCTGATAAATCAAATTTAGTTAATCATATGAGAACTCATACTGGAAAAAATCAAGAAAAAAGCCACATTCTTGTGAATTGTGTGGATATTCTTGCTATAAAAAATCAAGATTAATCATTCATATGAGAAATCACACTGAGGAAAAGCCGCAGTCTTGTTAATTGTGTGGATATTCTTGTTATCACATTTAGTGTCACACATGAAAACTCACACTTAATGGAACAAGGAGGATATTAAAAAGAGCTCTCAGTTGGTTTCAATAAAAAGCAATGTTAACAGCGTTACAATTTTAAAAGGAAGAACATTAATTTAAAAAAGGGGTCAATGGCGGCTTCATTGAAAATTTGGGAGATGATGCCACATACAAATCGGTATCAAGGAAAAGGTGAATGTGGAACATGATAAAATGAGATGCAGGGCAGAAGAGGATTATAGAATACGTCTGAAAAAGATGATCAAATCTGAAAGGTGAATGTAAAACATGATAAAATGGTAAGGCAGAACAGAAGTATGGAGTACGTCTGAAAAAGATCATCAAATCTGAACTAAACATCAAAAATAAAATAACCGCTATAGATCAGCTTGCAATAGACGTCATCACATACATGTTCAATATTATGGACTGGCCTCAAGATAACTGAAATAGGCTCGGTACAAAGAGCAGGAAATAGATACATAAGATAAGGTATTACTGTAGTAATCAGTAATTATAAGTTCAACTGACATGACGATAATCATCATAATCATCTCTTTCAACAAATCTCAATTGCAAAGCTTGCTGAGAACATTAGAAGAGTCATACCGGAGAACACTGTCGAATACATGATAAACCAGCGACACAGATTGCACAAATGAAAAGGAAAAATACACGGAAATGGAGACAGATACAAGCAAACACGGATGGAAACAACATAAGGAGCCAAACAAGGAATACATAGACAAGGATGCTTCACATAATAAAACAAGGATGAGGAAAATATAAAAGAGTCAGATAGGTCCTGAGGGAGCTTAACCGGAAATATATAGACAGAAATGATTTACTACAATGGCTCAAGAGTGTGAGACTTTCACGGCTTACTCACAGATGGATTTTAAAAATGGCTGGCCAGTGTAGGTTTTGCCACTTAGTGATTGAAAGCCCACGCTATCTAATGTCGGGATGTCAAAGCCTGTTGTCAGATAGCCTTTATATTGCCCACCAAAACAATCTATGTAAATACCTCCATTGGAAGATCTTTAGAGAGATGTAGCTCGACAGATCACCGAACATATGGAAGGATCACCCACCATAGATAACATCAAATTGAAAGGTGACCGTGTTCTTTGACAAGATATACAGGCGGGCAGATATATAAAAGACAACGCTATCAAGCCAGACATTACAATATGAAACAAGCCTGAAAAATCACTGCTCATTATTGATGTCAGCATCTCAAATGACTATGGCCTCACTAGAGCTGAACGGGAAAAGATAACCAAGTATCAAAAGCCCAAAAAGATGACAAGGTCTTTGAAAGAGAAATATATATCGGTTTTAATAGGAACAACTGTCCTAGTGAAAAGAATACCTGCAAACAATCTCTGGAAGACGAAGATGTAATGAAATAAAGATTGCAACCATAAATGGAATAATATAAATTGTTTAAAGAACCATCGGATATAAATTCAAATTATAATAAAATCAAGTGTTAGCCCCAAGAGGAAGCCTCTTTATCTCTTAAAAATTAATCAAGTAAAATAAATGAAAAATAAAACACATTATTGTGAAGTGTGTGGATATAATTGTTTTGATAAATCAATGTTAGTGGGACATTAGAACTCACACTGGGGGAAAAGCCATATTTTTGTAAGATTTTTGGATATTCCAAAAATCTGAAAAGTCAAAGTTAATGAGACATATTAAGTGTAAAAAGAAATCTCGGCTTAAGAAATAAAAAATACATTGGAAAATTCACATTCTGTGAAGTGTTAGATAAATCTGAGTGATACATTTTGTGAAGTGTTACATAAATCTGAGTGATACATTTAAAAAATCACAATAAAACCAATATTCTTGCGAAATCTGTAGTTTTGTTCATATACTAACAATGTATTCATGTGACAACTTCTAGCTATAGAATATTACGTGGAATTAACATCAAATGATTATTGATTAAATGTTAAATTCACATGGTTTCAATTAATTGATAACTTTTTTAGATAATAACATGGTTAAAAGTTAAATTAGTTTTTATCTATCTATCTGTATATCTATCTATTTATCTATCCAGTGATATTGTTTAAATAGTTTATGATTGGAGTTATTTATTGTTTATAGAATAAAGTGTAGTAATAGGTTTTAACTGTGGATGTGTACATGAATTAAACAAAATAACCTTGGGCAGGCATACATGGAAAGGTCGCACATTGAGATATGTGAACTTTTTGAATGATGACGTAACAGAACTGATGTCAAGAAGTCGGGCCTGTAAGAGAAAGGAGTAGAGTTTGAGTTGGTCACGGAAGTAAACAGAATGATTTCAGTCAGGAAGCGAGGCTGTGAATAAAAAGCATGCATACACAAAATGCAGATTCCTCGCGAAGACCATTTGAGAAAGCTGAAATAAATTTATATTGTAAAAATATAAAATGTTGTTCTTTGGTTGCACAAAAGAAGGAAGAACTAAGGTTTCAGTTATGGTATCGATCATTTCATGTTTCATCACGGAACTCAGCAGTGAAGATAGAAGAACATTTGGAGAAAGCAGATATTATTATTCTTATGAAAAATATCTTTATGTAAATATGAACTGTAATATATACTCGTGTGATATCTCTCTGATACAACATGACTCAGTTTATACTTTAATATCCTATTCTCAGAGTAAACAACAATACATACAATTCACACGTTTGTAAAAGGTGCCGTTATAAGAACAATATCTCTCACTTGGCTATACAACATATGACTGTTTTGACTGGTGCAGTTTGGAGAACAATATATATCATCCTCCTAACCCTTATTGTGTAATATAATTGTTTTGGTGCCAATCCACAAACTATACAACAACTTAACTGATGTTACATACAAAAGAAGAAAGAAGTCGATAGTTACAATATTCATGCTTGAATGAAGACAGCTGATCGATTACACATGTGAAAAAAGAACATTGTTTCATCCTGCATCAGAAACCAACAAATTACTTTCGATTTCATTGCAAAGATTTATATATCTTCCAAATATGTGAGAGAACCCAAGCAAAATCTGCCATTTTCAAAACTAGCAAATCTCATGAGATGTCTTTTGAGTTTTATCGATATTCTTCAATTACTGTAAAATTATGTGAATTGATTTTATTTTTACAAAAATAAACTACACATACATTGAAGCTTCTCGTAGATATTCTTCTGAAATATAGTTTTGTATTAAATGTAATTTAAAGACGAATAAGCATTGTATAATGGTTTTATGGTTTGCTAACAATATGTTTTAAAAAAAAGTAATATATAATACATTCATAAATCCGTAACAAAATACATATTGTTGAAATAAAGTTGATATAAGAATTTATTTATAATGAAATGTTAGTCCATTAAACGTTATTTCGGCATATAATCATTTGAAATATTGAAATAAGCTAACAAGATGAAATATTACCATTAAGAGAGTACATTATTTCGGCATATAATCATTTGTATAATTCAACATGTTGACAACTATTGAAATAAGCTAACAAGATGAAATCTTACGATTAAGAGAGTACATTATTTCGGCATATAATCATTTGTATAATTCAACATGTTGACAACTATTGAAATAAGCTAACAAGATGAAATCTTACGATTAAGAGAGTACATTATTTCGGCATATAATCATTTGTATAATTCAACATGTTGACAACTATTGAAATAAGCTAACAAGATGAAATCTTACGATTAAGAGAGTACATTATTTCGGCATATAATCATTTGTATAATTCAACATGTTGATAACAACTGAAATAAGCTTACAAGATGAAATCTTACCATTAAGAGAATACATTATTTCGGCATATAATCATTTGTATAATTCAACATGTTGACAACTATTGAAATAAGCTAACAAGATATAATCTTACCATTAAGAGAGTACATTATTTCGGCATATAATCATTTATATAATTCAACATGTTGACAACCATTGAAATAAGCTAACAAGATGAAATCTTACCATTAAGAGAATACATTATTTCGGAATATAATCATTTGTATAATTCAACATGTTGACAAAAACTGAAATAAGCTAACAAGATGAAATCTTACCATTAAGAGAGTACATTATTTCAGCATATAATCATTTATATAATTCAACATGTTGACAACAACTGAAATAAGCTAACAAGATGAAATCCTACGATTAAGAGAGTACATTATTTCGGCATATAATCATTTGTATAATTCAACATGTTGACAACTATTGAAATAAGCTAACAAGATGAAATCTTACCATTAAGAGAGTACATTATTTCGGCATATAATCATTTATATAATTCAACATGTTGACAACTATTGAAATAAGCTAACAAGATGAAATCTTACCATTAAGAGAGTACATTATTTTTTATGAAAAAAGTATTAGTACTCAGTAAACTTTTGAGATTTTACTTAACAACCAACAAATTACTTCCGATTTCATTGCAAATTTTTATATATCTTCCAAAGATGTAGTAGAACCCAAACAAAATCGGCCATCTTCAAAACTTGCAAATCTCATGAGATGTCTATTGAGTTTTATCGATATTTTGCAATTACTGTAAAACTATGTGAATAGATTTTATTTTTACAAATAACATATATTGACGTTTCCCGTGGATATTCTTCTGGAATATTATTTTGTAATTAAAGTATGAACAGACATTGTATAATGATTTTATGATTTGCTAACAATATGTTTTAAAAAATAATATTAAATCTTTAATAATTAATTCATAAACCTGTAACAAAATATGTATTGTTGAAATAAAACTGGTATAGAAACTTTACTTATAATGAAATGTTAGTCCAGTAAACATTATTTCGGCATATAATCATTTGTATAATTCAACATGTTGGCGTGTTTGTCAAAAGATTTGAACATCATTAAAATTATATAATCATTTGTATAATTCAACATGTTGACTTGTTTGTCAAAAGATTTGAACATCATTAAAATTAGCAGAAACTCACCATTAAGATTGTACATTATTTTTTATTCAGTTGAATTTTGAGATTTTACTTAACATGAATGTCTTCCACTTAAGCTTTACGACAGCTTTATTATCTTAAAATGTTTGTTTGTTTTACTAATCAGAAATTGAATTATTTCATAAGCTGTGTTCTTTTCCTTCCGCAGGATTTAAAGATTAAATGAACATCGGAAGAAAATATTGACAAAACTTGTGTACCATATTTCATTTTTCAATAATTATAGCAGTTTACACTGTCATTAATTAATATTACTTGTAAAGTAAGTCTAACAATGAATAAATGAGTAGAAAAATCGCATGAATTCAGAAATTTAACATCTATTAATCTCTTTAGAGAATTTATAACAAATATAAACGCATTCATATCTTAAACTGTGGGGTCTAATATACTTTCAATGTAGACACATTGTAAAACATTAAGGAAGTTTGCTGGTGTAAAAATAATAAAATTTATGAATACAGAAATTTAGAGACGTGAAAAGAAAAATACTGCATTGGGTGATCGCTCATACTTACAAAACTGTTTAAACGTTGTCTTAAGGAGAATAGTTTCCCATCTCCCTGGAAAATTTCATCAGTATGCCCTGTATTTAAGAATTCAGGTGATCGCTCATCCCTCTCTCAGTACAGGCCAATAAGTCTTCTGTGCATCATGAGTAAGTTGCTGGAATCTGTGTTAAATACAGAAGTAATCAACCATCTCAACAAAAATAACCTTCTTAGTGACACTCAATATGGTTTCCGTTCTGCTAGATCTACAGCAGATGTGCTTACAGTTATATCGCATAGGATTAGCAAATCTCTCGACGGAGGCAACCTTTCTAGGGCAATTGCTCTTGACATATCTAAGGCCTTTGATAGGGTATGGCATAAAGATTTACTTCATTAGATCTCTAACTATGGTATTGCTGGAAATGTCTTCTCAATTATTAAATCATTTCTTTCTGATAGGTACATAAGAGTAGTAGTTGAGGGGCAAAAATCAGCAGCTCACAGTATTAATGCCGGTGTCTCTCAGGCGTCCATCCTGGGCCCAACTCTTTTCCTGATCTACATTAATGATCTTCCAAATCACATCCTTACATCATTTGTAGACATTTATGCTGACGACACTACCATTTATGGTAGCACATCTAAGACAGTAAACGACCAAGTTCTCTCCAATTCTCTCTCCTCTGATCTTGAGCACGTAGTACAATGGGGTAAGGAGTGGCTGGTTACTTTTAATGCATCTAAAACCAAGCTTCTCTCTTTACATCATCAACATTCTGATCCACATCTGGCATCAATTGAAATGAATGGCTCTCAGGTTTTGACAAGCTTCTGGGCTTGACCATTACTCCTGATCTTAAATGGAACACGTACATCAAATCTTTTGCCAAAGCCGCTGGAAAAATGGTGGGATCTTTCTATCGATCCAGTAGATATCTCACTGCTGATGCTATTCTCTATCTATATAAGAGCCAAGTACGTCCAAGGATGCTAGAAAGGACGTGTCATGCCTTGATAGAGTTCAAAATAGACTTCGTAGCCTCGTAGGAGATGTCCTTTTCTCTTCCCTGAAACCTCTATCTCATAGAAGAGATGTTGCTAGTTTGTCTCTGATGGATCGTTATTTTCATGGAAAATGTTCGACTGAGCTTCAATCTATGGTCCCCCTCGCCAAACTTTCACAAGAAACACTCGTCTAGCTGTAAACACTATCAATAATTTCCCCCACTCTTTATCTGTGCCTAAACCTAAACATAGATTCCATGAACAAAGCTTCTTTCTAAGAACTGCACGATTGTGGAATTGTCTTCAGTTTTCCTGCTTTCTGGCTGACTACAATATGGTTGTGTTCAAGTCTAACATAAATAGGTTCTTGATGAGCCGTTCCATATACGTTATCAAATTTACCAAATTTTCATTATTAATGATTATTATATTGTCCAATTTCTACTGTACACTGTTTAACCCTTATCCTTGATAATGTGGTGATGCCTATGTAAAAAAAGCAATTACCATAAGAAATAATACCGAAAACAAAAACCAACATCGCAAAGATTTATATATCTCCCAAAGATGTGATAGAACCCCAACAAAATCTGCCATTTTCAAAACTAGCAAATCTCATGAGATGTCTATTGAGTTTTATCGATATTCTGCAATTACTGTAAGACTAGGGGAATGGATGTTATTTTAACAAATGACATATATTGAAGTTTCCCGTGGATATTCTTCTGGAATATTATTTTGTAATTGAAGTATGAACAGACATTGTATAATGGTTTTATGATTTGCTAACAATATGTTTTAAAAAAAAAGTAATATAAAATCTTTAAGAATAAATTCATAAACCTGTAACAAAATACATATTGTTGAAATAAAGAAACTTTACTTATAATGACATGTTAGTCTAGTTAACATTATTTCGGCATATAATCATTAGTATAATTCAACATGTTGACACCAGTGTTTGTCAAAATATTTCAACATCATTAAAATTATATAATAATTTGTATAATTCAACATGTTGACGTGTTTGTCAAAAGATTTGAACATCATTAAAATTAACAGAAACTCACCATTAAGATTGTACATTATTTTTTATTCAGTAAAATTTAGAGATTTTACTTAACATGAATGTCTTCCACTTTAGCTGAGCTAATCAATTACGACAGCTTTATTATCTTAAAATGTTTGTTTGTTTGTTTAACTAATTAGACATGGAATTATTTCATAAGCTGTGCTCTTTTCCTTCCGCAGGATTTAAAGATTAAATGAATAGCGGAAAGAAATATTGACAAAACTTGTATACCATACTTTCATTTTTCAGTAAGTATAGCAGTTTACACTGTCATTAATTAAAGTAAGTCTAATAATGAATAAATGAGTAAAAAAATCGCATGAATTCAGAAATTTAACATCTATTAATCTCTTTAGAGAATTTATAACCAATATAAACGCGTTCATATTTGAAACTGTGGGGCCTAATATACTTTCAATGTAGACACGTTGCAAACCATTAAGGAAGTTTTCTGGTGTAAAAATAATAAAATTTATGAATAAAGAAATAAAATACATTTAGATACGTTGGAAATCATCAAGTAAGTTTTCGACACATGCAATACAATTACTCATACAACGAAATATAAGTGAAAAAATACTATTGGTTTATATGTAAATATAATAGGTAATGCCTTTCAAAAAACGGTTGTTTATCAATAACTATTAACATTAAATGATTTATACAACATAGTTAAACGTGAATAAAATAATATTATTACTTATCTGTCAAAGTTAGTAAACTGACAATAGCTGAAAAATCAGAAATTAAGAAAATTAAATTTCACGAAAATTTTTTAATGTTTACTGAGGCTAACATTGGTAGAGATAGAGATATTCCAATGTTTGTAGACAACACATTGTACAAATACTGATTATATATGCGTTTAATTTGTCGGAGGTAAATCCCGCTAACATAATATTACAGAGATTTTACACTATCAAGTGGTGATAAAAACCTTTCAAAAATGTGTGTAATCTATCTGTTTAAAGTTTAATTACTTAATGTAAGCTCACATATTGTAATGGTTTAGGGAAAATAAATGTCTTACAAAAAATCCTAACTCCCAGATTAATATCAACAGGCATTGTAATTATTTACTAACTGATAACAATATTAAATGAATATAAATTATAAAGTTACTAATAGCTATATTAAAGAACGTTAATTATTACATTACTAATAACATGTTAAATGAATTTTTATTATTAAGTTACTGATAACAATATTAAATGAATTTTAATTATTAGGTAACTAATAAAAATATAAAATGAAGTTTTATTATTAAGTTATTACTAACAATATTAAATGACTTTTTATTATTAATTTCAGATAACGATATTAAATGAATATTAATTTTTAAGTTACTGATGACAATATTAAATGAATTTTTATTATTAAGCTACTGATAAGAATATTAAAGGAATTTTAATTATTAAGTTACTAATAATATTAAATTAATTTTTATTATTAAGTTTCAGATAAAAATATTAAATGAATAGTAATTATTACGTTACTGATAACAAAATTAAATGAATACTAATTATTAAGTTACTGATAACAGTATTAAATGATTTTTAATTATTAAGTTCCTGATAACAATATTAAATGAATATTAATTATTAAGTTATTAATAACAATATTAAATGAATTTTTATTAAGTTTCTGATACCAATATTAAATGAATTGTAATTATTAAGTTACTAATAACAATATTAAATGAGTGGATCTTTTTCGGGAGAATATCTAGCTCACATAGCATTACAATGTAATAAGAATATTTGCATTTCAAAAATATGCTAAGGGATTAGTTACTTAAGGTAAGGACACATATTTTAATGGTTGATGAAAAAATGCCCGATGAAATGTTTTGCATATTTTAAAAACATTCTCCAAACCCCAAATCAAGCAATCAGTCAGAAACTCCAAAATCAACAATATCAACCATAATTAAATTTTAAGTATTAAGGTACAGACATTAATATTAAATATGGTTAGTTCATTTAATAATTTTATGCTAATTTTTCAGAGTTGATCCAGAATCCATGAAAAAATAAAGAAGCAAAAAATGTAAAAAATTAATAAATCGCTTAACATTTATGTCCAACGAAGTTGTCTCCTGCAGATCAAACAATAAAATATTAAAAAACTACAATAAAAAATGAATAGTTGAAATGTTTTATTATTATAGCAAATAGTAAATAGCAAGATGTAAGGGCAGTTAGTTGACTCTTTTGTTTTGGTTTCTTGGTTAGTTTTTAAGGACTTGAGCATTTATTCAATATTATTGAATAGTAGATTTATAATCTCAGATTACAAGCACTCCATCATTCATTCAATAGTCAATTTATTTGCAGGCAACAGAATATAGGAAATAAGGTACCGAATTTGGAGATTCATTTTACGATGTTGACATCAAGGATTTCTATTGTTCAATGTAAAAACATGTTTTGTTAATTAATCCAATCAATGCTTAGATTTCTGTGTCGCTTTCTACAAATCTTAATAATGATATTGTTAACCAAAAACTATACCTTTATACCAAAACACTTCTGCATGCATTCTGCTTGCTCTTCTTTGAAGTACCATCAAGGAAAGAATTCTGCATAGATGCTGCTAACAATCAAGCTAGAGACGAGCATGTGTTTTAGTATTCTGGCGTATATATATATATATATATATATATATATATATATATATATATATATATATATATATATATATATACGCCAGATTACTAAAACACATAATTTTCATATATACTTGTCAGGTTCGAAAGCATCTATGTAACAGTGTTCATGTAAATGTGTCCCTTGATGTATGTATAATGTTTTCTTTTCTGTTTTGGTAGTATACAGCGTCGATTGTTTTGTGAGAGCGGGTGCATACACATATTGATCACAACTGCAACAAATTAAATATACGACACAGTTTTTATAAACCTGACTAAAATACAACTTTGTGTGTATGGCACAGAACACAAAAGGGAAACACACACTATCTCATTGTATTTCGGCCTCTTAATGGTTGTCACACTACAGAGGAATACACATTCTTCTGAACGAAACAGTATAACACAAAGGTATATTTTCATATAGCTTTATTCCATGTCTGTGAGATCTTTTTCAGTTTCATGCAATTCTTTTTATTGTTTGACATCGTTACTAGTGGATCAATCTGCTTTCACGAATCGAAACAAAATAATTTCTATCCAACCAATCCATATATTGTCATCATATTTGGCTTTACTACAAGAAATCAATAATAATTTTAATCAAATATAGTGATTGTTGTTTATCTCATTCAACAATTCATTTAAAGAATTTATGTTCAATATGCTGACTAGTTGATCAATCTGCTTTCACGTCTCACTTAATCTCTGTATGCTGCTATATAATAATCGTTTCTTTGTCCATTCTATTACGTCACCAACCAGATCATCTTATTGTTTGTTACAAACAGTAATTTTATTTAAAGAATTTCAAACTATTTGCGACAATTGATTTGTAAAACTATTTTTAAAAATGCAATTTTTATTGACTTTCATATCAACTCCAGTCACAATTTTCAGCAATGTTTGAGAGTGTGCAATTATATTAATCTATGTGGTGTTTTGGATTTGAAGTTTGTATAGCAATTTAATACACATTGTTCAATGGCTTCTTTCCAATCAACACTCAACAATCTGGTGAAACAACCTTTACATTTGCGTTTAGTTTTTCTACAGAAAACAAAATGTCACATAGTCTTTAATGGATTTTTTAATTCTAGAATCGACCACACTTTTAAATTCCAAACATTGTTGGCTTTGGTACTTCAAGCTTGTTTTCGTAATTCTAACTAATCACAGCTAGCTTAGAATTCTTTGCCTTTTTCTCTTTAACCCTCAGTGATGATCTTGTTAATCAGTAATTTGTTGTTGGTGCGAAAAGAAAATCCTGTATGTAAATATGAAAATAGAAAATCATTCTACATATTAGTTTTATTTAGTAAATATTTATTCATCGATGTTGTATTTTTTTAGTAAATAATTATTCATTAGTGTTGTATTTTTTAGTAAATGATTATTCGTCAATGATGTAATGTTTAGTAAATTATTATTTATTGATGTTGTATTTTTTAGTAAATAATTATTCACCGATGTTGTATTTTTTAGTAAGTAATTATTTATTGATGTTGTATTTTTTAGTAAATAATTATTCACCGATGTTGTATTTTTTAGTAAGTAATTATTTATTGATGTATTATTAGTAAATAATTTTTCATCGATGTTGTATTTTTAATAAATAATTATTCATCCGTTTTGCAAACAATTATTCATTTATGTTGTATTTTTTAGTAAATAATTATTCATTAATGTATTTTATTATAAATAATCATTCATCTATGTTGTATTTTTTAGTAAATGATTATTCATTGATTTTGTCATTTTTAGCAAATAATGATTCATCGATCTTTTATTTTTTAGTAAATAATTATTCATCGATGTTGTATTTTTTAGTAAATAATTGTGTTATGAAATCAGATGGTAAAGACCTTTAATATCCCACTGTATTTGTTGGGTGCAGTGCCTGACTGTTATTGAGATATGATAATTGTGTCACTTTTTATTAGCAATTATTTTTATTAGCAATGCTTCTGAGATTTTGTTATATTTAAAATCAATCTAACTTTGACAGCCGTTGTTACTGGCCCTGGCATTTCAATCTTGTTCTCAGATATATTAAATATCTACTTGGTTTCATTTTCTCATTATTTTGTTGTAGCTGAGATGGTAAATCCTAAGCCTTAATCTACTAATCTAATATATATTTCAGTTGAGAGCCATTTTAAAGCCTTTGATGATCTGTTCGTATATATATATATATATATATATCTATAACGTTGTCTATTGAGTATAATTTTTTATGAAGTTGTTGATTTTTTCCTCGCTGTGAGTTGTCATAATTACCCTTTAATTCTTTGCAAAAATATATATTTCTATAGTTGTTTTCGCATTGATAAAATGTGCAAGAATGTAGATTTTCGTCTTTATTTTAAGTGAATTATAAGGAATTGTTTCCTTTATAACTTTATTTGTTTTAACAACAGTTTGGCGTTCTATGAATTGTGTCTTTTGTGTATTTTTAAAGATTTTTCTTCGTCCATTTGATCTTATAGCAATCAATATATTTATATTTTTCAGAAACAATACGGGTTTTAAACAATTTATTACTTCTTTATATTGTATTATATTCTCAAATGTAGTTCTATTATAAAATATCTATTAAGGATAATTTCATCAATCATGAGTCGTTTCAGGCTTATTATAAGTAATACTGTTTTATTTGAACTTCTCAGATTAATAAATGGGAATTCTTAGACATTTGGCACACATTTTGCAAGAAAGTAGCATTTTCTAATTGTGTATATTTTTCATATGTTTTTCTAAACGTATGATATGAGAACAAGAATATTCACATATTTCGCAAGAATATGGCTTTTCCCCGGTGTGAGTTCTCATATGAGTCACTAATTGTGATTTTAAAGAAAAAGAATATCCACAAACTTTACAAGAATGTGGCTTTTCTTTAGTGTGAGTTATCATATGTGTCACTAACGTTGATTTTTGAGAACAAGAATATCCACAAACTTCACAAGAATGTGGCCTCTCCCCAGTGTGGGTTCTTTTATGTTTCACTAATGTCGATTTATCAGAAAAAGAATATCCACAAACTTCACAAGAATAAGGCTTTTCTCCAGTGTGGGTTCTTGTATGTGTCACTAACGATGATTTTACAGAACAAGAATATCCACAAACATCGCAAGAATATGGTTTTTCACCAGTGTGGGTTCTCATATGTATCACTAATCTCGATTTTTCAGAACAAGAATATCCACAAACTTCACAAGAATATGGTTTTTCCCCAGTGTGGGTTCTCGTATGTGTCATTAACGATGATTTTACAGAACAAGAATATCCACAAACTTCGCAAGAGTATGGTTTTTCCCCAGTGTGGGTTCTCGTATGTATCATTAACCTCGATTTTTCAGAACAAGAATACCCACAAACTTCACAAGAATATGGTTTTTCCCCAGTGTGGGTTCTCGTATGTATCACTAACTTCGATTTTTCAGAACAAGAATACCCACAAACTTCACAATGTTGTTTTACCTTAGTGTTATTACTTATGTGTTTTACTAACAATGATTTTTTAGAACAAGAATGTTTATACATTTTACTTAAACGTTGTCTTTCTCTTTTAATCTAATTTATTATTATTTTGCTTAGCTGAGAAGTATCCTAACAGATGCCAACCATTTACTTACTATCTAATATATTCCAAATATTTCAATGCTGACTTCTGTATAAGTACAATTGTTTTCCTTTAATGTGCATGAGTTTTACCAATGTGTGTTACCATATGTCTTAGTAAACCATATATTGCAGAAAAAGAATATTCTCACATTTCACAAAATGTGGCTTTTCAAATGAGTTCTCATATGTGTCACTAAATGTGATTTTTATAATAAATCACACTTAATAAAAATATGCCCTTTCCTCAGTTTAATTTCCGATCTCAATTTCTGTTTCTAACTCTTAATATCTTTTGATTTATTGTAAAATCAAACAAATAATTCACAAAAACTAATATTATTTTCAAGACGTATAATTACAATAATAAATATTACCTTTTTGACGTGTTATGTTTTCACAACTATTGCATAAAATTCGTAAATAATATTGTCCAGTAATTAATAAATAATAAAGTCCAGTATAGAAATCTTTCCACAGGCGTCGCTGTTATCTTCTATATAAGGTAATAATATTTATAGCATAACATTTAAATAACCATATTTCATTAAAATCCAATGATAGCGTTCAATCATGTTTAAAGAAAATGATATTTCATTAAAATTCAATAGTAATGTTCAATCATGTTAAGAAAAACTATACTCCATTAAAACTGATGAATAGGGTTCAATCAGGAACATCTGCAAAACAATAAAATTCAATATTTTAGTATTTGCATTCACGTATTGTATTCTGCTTATTGTTGTCAATATTATTGGATTAAACTCACAACCTTAGATTAATTTCATCCAAAATATCATAGGAGACACGTTGAAAATAACTTTTTCCAAACATTACACTGAACCAGGCAATACAGGTGTTGCTTATAATATAATCGAGTTGAAATTCTATCTTGAGTTTTTATATGATTTTCATCGTGGTAATAAAATACACATGTATATATGAATGTTACAATGAAAGTAAATTACAAAAATCCATGAAAAAATACATGAACAGCGAACTAATGAAAGCAGTAAAGTGACAAGTAGCCCCTTACATCCAGATTGTAATACGCAACAGCAGCTGATACCTATTTACATTAGTAAGGTAATAGTTAAGAAAACAATAGCAATACATTCAACAAGTAAAAAAGAAAGAAGGCACTAGAATATGATAATGTATTATAACGAGGTACATGAACTAAATATGATAAGGTATTATAACGGGGTACATGAACTAAAATATGATAATGTATTATAACGAGGTACATGAATAGCAAAATGATGAAGAACAGTAAATTAACAAGTCTCCTCACGGATGACAGCTGCTATATGTATATGTGATCTTAAAGAGGTAAAGAATCAATGGCGACTAAAAAAGTGTGGGTTACATCATTAAACTTTTACTTGTAAACCCATTTCCCGAGCGGACAATGAGAGTACAGACGATTATGCACATCAGTTTGATAGTTATCGAAACTAATGTTTATAAAGCATGTACACGGGTATTTTATTGAGACAATTCTGGTCAGCTGCTAACAATTTTACATGTGTTTTATCACATGCAGGCTGGGGTGATATGACGTCATAATATTATCAGTTAAATATTATGGATAACTTAACGCAAAGAGTGTATAATAATTAACCTAGTAAATCGACTTGCCCTTAAAACTGGGTGAGCTAGAGTGATGGACGGATACCAGATAATTATGATTTTCTGATTCATTTTCGACAACCTGGTTTTTGTTTCCACTAACATTCGTTCTATCACGACTATATTCCCTTCACATAATAATAAAACACTATGTAACGTGCATTGGATTAGATACACTTACCTAACAATTCTGTATATGTTACCATTTTGTGTGTGGTTTATAAAACTTTGAAAGTCTGAAATTATTCGATTCGAAGTGGAGCACAAGTTGGTCAGGGTAGATACCTTTGCTTTGTAAAGAGGTGTTGCCAGACATGTCGCATCGTTATTGCCAGACAGTTTCATTGACACTATCAATATTCAACAAACACTGATGACCAATGTTGTCATTAATTACCATCTTTTCTATTTTACAGAACACTTTATTCAGCCATTAAATTGAGGTTTTGCCACTGAGATGTGTATGCGTTTAACATGTTATGTCTTTAGAAAATTCTATAAAAATGATGTTCTTCCTATTCTTTAAAAAATACTTTAATCTTTTTTTTATTACATTTTCACCCCAAACAAGGCAACTTGCCACTTTGGTGTAGGGGGCTACTATCAGGGGCAACAACTACTGAGGTACTATGTAGGGATTTGGACAGCAAGGTGTCGGTTCACGTTACACTTGAACTTCTGCACGTCAGTACTGTTGGAGAAGCAGGGACCTGGAATGGAATTCCAGAGTCTAGCGGTTCTGGGGAAGAAACTATTGGAGTAAAAAGATCTTTTACATCTAGGGATCTCTACAAAAAGTTTCTGTTTCTATCACTTTTAATTGTTTTCAACCTTTTTACCACTTTTACTTGTTTTCAACCTTTTTATCACTTTTAATTGTTTTCAAACTTTTTATCACTTTTAATTGTTTTCAAACTTTTATGCACTTTTAATTGTTTTCAAACTTTTATGCATAAAAACTACTATTTTCTGTGTGGTTTTAAAAAACTTCGATTAAAAGTGGAGCACATGTTGTTCAGGGTAGATACCAGTGCTTTGTAAAGAGATGTTGCCAGAGATGTCGCATTGATATTGCAATACAGTTTCATCCACACTTTACTTATTCAACAAACACTGATGACCCAGGTTGTCATTTGTTATCCTATGTGCTGTTTTAGGAATCATTTTTGCAGAACACTTTATTCAACCATTAAACTGATATTATGCCACTGATATTGTATGCGTTTCACATAATAATGTGTTTAGAATATGTTGAAATATGTTCGAAATAAATTTATCTAAGGATATTTTATTTTAGTTTTAAGGGTATGTTAATAGTTATTTTTTAAAGAACAGTCAAAATCTTTATAACAAGTTTAAGACAATTGTAAAATTGATATATTTTTGCGAGAGTAATAATTTCATGTTTGGAATTTTACAAATCAATGTTTGACCTTTGTTATTTCTTTTCATATATTCATTGATATCTGCTTCTGTTTACAATATGTTTTATTGTGTAACGTCTATTAAACTATGTTATTTCCTTTCATATATTCATTCATATCTGTTTCTGTTTACAATTTGTTTTATTGTGTAACGTCTATTAAACTATGTTATTTCCTTTCATATATTTATTCATATCTGTTCCTGTTTACAATATGTTTTATTGTGTAACGTCTATTAACCTATGTTATTTCTTTTCATATATTCATTGATATCTGCTTCTGTTTACAATATGTTTTATTGTGTAACGTCTATTAAACTATGTTATTTCCTTTCATATATTCATTCATATCTGTTCCTGTTTACAATATGTTTTATTGTGTAACGTCTATTAACCTATGTTATTTCTTTTCATATATTCATTGATATCTGCTTCTGTTTACAATATGTTTTATTGTGTAACGTCTATTAAACTATGTTATTTCCTTTCATATATTCATTCATATCTGTTCCTGTTTACAATTTGTTTTATTGTGTAACGTCTATTAAACTATGTTATTTCCTTTCATATATTTATTCATATCTGTTCCTGTTTACAATATGTTTTATTGTGTAACGTCTATTAACCTATGTTATTTCTTTTCATATATTCATTGATATCTGTTTCTGTTTACAATATGTTTTATTGTGTAACGTCTATTAAACTATGTTATTTCCTTTCATATATTCATTCATATCTGTTCCTGTTTACAATATGTTTTATTGTGTAACGTCTATTAAACTATGTTATTTCCTTTCATATATTCATTCATATCTGTTCCTGTTTACAATATGTTTTATTGTGTAACGTCTATGAAACTATGTTATTTCCTTTCATATATTTATTCATATCTGCTCCTGTTTACAATATGTTTTATTGTGTAACGTCTATTAAACTATGTTATTTCCTTTCATATATTCATTGATATCTGATTCTGTTTACAATATGTTTTATTGTGTTACGTCTACTAAACTATGTTACTTCCTTTCATATATTCATTCATATCTTCTTCTGTTTACAATGTTTTATTGTGTAACGTTAATTACTAATCAATGTACATAAACTAAAAAATTTTTAGCTTATGTTCTTCTTATTCTATAAAAAAAACTTTCAAATATTTTCTACCTGTCTACAAAAAATACTCTAAATCCACTAAAAGATTTTAAATTATTTGCAATCTTCTTTATTATTGCATAAAACTTTTTTTATATTTCCCAGAAAATATTTGAAATTAAAAGGTTACAAGCGAAAAGAAAAATTGTTAATTTTGAAACGTTCAAATTAATAGAACTTGCATTTATTAGTTGAACACAAAAATTACGTTAAAATTCCATTTTGTAGTATTTGTAATTCTTTGATATTTTGAGAGAGAAGACTAGAACGATAGACGAAATTGCAAAACATACTCACTGATGAGTTTACTGCAAACTAAAGTTAATTAAAAAACTTAAAATAGACTTTTCTTAAATATAACTCAATCCCTACATATAGTCCTGTTATATTATGTTAAATATATATTCTTAGATTAAAGTATAAAAAACTGTGTAACTATAGACAAAAAATAGTTAATTATTAATACTTTTAATAAATTAACACGCATATAATTCAATATTTACATATTAAATCCAGTATATCACCAGCTAATTGAGTTTCAGTTACAGAAATGGCAGAAACATTGTAGAAATCTTTAAAGGCCAACATCTTTTCTTTGATTATTTTTAGGAAAATCTAGTTGTAGAAGTTTTGTAATTTTTATTAAACGAAAACTGCGATTTCCTTGGTGTTGGTATTACTAAGGTGTTGATCAGTAAAAAAGCCGCTGTAACCTTTTTTTCATATTTTCATCTTTGTTTTATTAAAAGTTTTGTCTGAAAAAAAATATAATTTCCTATCGTCACATTCAATCTCTTATAAAATCGTAAAAAATGTAGAAAAACTTGCGCAGCTTACAACTATCATTGCATTTTTTTTAGTAATGTTAAAAACTAAATGTTGATGTTATTAATATTATAAGCTTTGTAACAGTAATAAAAAAAGTTCCCGCAGCTTTAAAAATTTAATTCTTGTATTATTAGAGTCTCATATTTGGTAGCTTTTAAAGGTTAAAGACTAATTTCTTAATAAGCTTGCCATAACATTTAATTTTTAATAAAGTAAAAACAAAATTCGTGAAAAATATTAAATTAATTTCACCCCCTGTCTTTACAAGCTTCTAACTACTCGATAAATGTAATTCAAACTCTAACTTTTTTCAACTAAAGGAGCAAGGACGAAGGTTTCATTTTAAAAAAAACACAAACAAACAAAAAGCACCGTGGTTTAAAAAAAAGGTTTTAAACTTCGGACTTTACAGGTAAATTTCTAAAAACACTACATTTTTTGTTTTAAATTTGAATATCTTATTTATTAATCTTTTCTCTTCAATTTGTGATATATAAAACTTTAGTAAGTAAATTAGTTATTTACTTTTTAATAGACATTTCAAAATGGGGTGAATTTAAAAAAAATGTTTGTCTAAAATATTATATTCGGTTTATTGGAAAGAGCATAAAATTTCACATTGACCCTGAAAATATCGTAAAAATAGAATAAATAGAAAAATGTTGATAGATTTTTAAAGTTAAAAAATTGAAAAATACTGAGCTCGTAAAATTCGATTAATTTTATTACTGTTTTTTTTTTTTAATAAAAAATAATATTTCTATTACTTTTTATACAACTTTAATAGTTTATTTTGGAAGAATAATCTATAAAGAAAATAAACAACACACTTTTAAAAGAGAACTTACGATTATTTTTTATATTTTATTCGCAGTTTCCTGTTAGGGGAGTCAAAAATTCCTACAAAAATTCTGATACACCTAGTGCCAAACTTGTATTTTAAATGTTTTCATCTAATGAAAATATCGTGGGTTGTTGTTTTTTTCTTAATAGTTGCGTAAAGACATTTCGTAATATTAATCTTATAAACTTTGTTACATTAAAAAATCGTCGCAGCTTTCTTTTTATTAATGTTTTGATTTTTAATAAACATTTCATTCTAAACTATGAGATGAAAAATGAACGAAGTCTCTCAATATTTACGTTTTAAATGCTGTATATCACCGACTAATTGAGTTTCAGTTACAGAAATGGCAGAAACATTGTATAAATATTTAAGGTCAACTTCTTTTCCTTTGATTATTTTTAGGAAAATCTAGTTGTAGAGATATTGTAATTTTTATTAAACGAAAACTGTGATTTACTAGATGATTATGTTATTAATATGTTGTTCAGTAAAAAAAAATGCCGCAAACATTTTTTTTTCATATTTTATTTTGTTTTTATTAAATAGCTTCTCATTAAGTCATAAAAATGCAGAAAAACTTGCTGCAGCTTACAACTATCGTTGCATTTTCATTTTTTGTAATGTTAAAAACTAAATGTTGGTGTTATTACTATTATATTTTTTGTAATGTTAAAAACTAAATGTTGGTGTTATTACTATTATATTTTTTATATGTTAAAAACTAAATGTTGGTGTTATTACTATTATAAGCTTTGTTAAAGTAAAAAAAAGTCGCCGCAGCTTTAAAAGTTTCATCTTTATTTTATTAGATTTTCGTTCGTGGAAGCTTTTAACGGTTAAAGACTAATTTCTTAATAATCTTACCACAACATTTACTTTTTAATTAAGAACAAAAAAAGTTGCCAAACTTCTTTTTTTTAAATGTTTCATCTAATGAAAATATCGTGGCTTCGTTGGGTTTCTCTTAATATTTGCGTAAAAACTACATTTTGTTTTATTAATGTTCCTGTTTACAATGCCTCCCCCATGGAACAGAGTTAGACACCAGGGTCGTTTTTTTAACGTGGAGAAAAGGAAAAAAAATAAAAATTGTCTCAGTCGTGAAGGATTTCTCCTCCACTGACAGAAAACAAGAAATTGAAGTGCAACATCTGAAGAACAGATACTACACTTTGATCTTGTCCCGGAGGCCAAGTAATGTTATCAACTTTGTTACATTAAAAAAAAATTGTCGCAGCTTTTTTGTTTTAAATGTTTTTATTTAAGAAAATGGTGCTAGTGCACTTACTGATCCGCGCTATTTTTAAAATCGTATTTCCAAGTTTAATTAAAGTTTTATTATATGTTTTTTATTGAATTGTAAGGTTTAAATATAGAATAGGTACAAAACACCCTCCCCATGTTAAGAATGGCTTTTTTAATAATAACATTATTATTTCAGCAGCACCGATAAATAAGTGCATTAGTACCAAAAGAATATCGCATTCTAAACTATGAGATGGAAACATGAATGAATCTCTTAGTAAACGAGAGTTTTCTCCCTCTTCACAGTGGCAAATTGTAAAATGGTGCCAGTTTCTCATTTACTAACCTGGATAAGTTTGTTTTGTTTTTAAACTTATTTTTAAAGGTTTATTTACTTAAAAACGAAAAAGTGATAAAAAACAAATATATAAAAAAAAACGTTTACAAAGGCAATACAAGTTACTCTTCTACCTGCCTTGATAATTTTTTTGTTATAACTTATTTTGAAGCGTTTATTTAATTGAAAATAATTACTGCCGAACCTTACGTAAGAACTAAGAAAAATAAAGCTGACATAAGACGGTCATATTTGGGGTCCCGATAATAGCTAAAAATCGAAAATCTAATAAAATAATGGCAGAAACCCAGCAAAAAACTGTAACAGTGTCACTTTAGGCAAAGGTTTGTTTTGCTCAATGATATTTTATGGTATATTTTGTTTATTAAATTGTTACATGAAAATACAGAATGATATTGTATGGTATGTTTTGTTTATTAAATTGTTACATGAAAATACAGAATGATATTGTATGGTATGTTTTGTTTATTAAATTATTACATGAAAATACAGAATGATATTTTATGGTATGTTTTGTTTATTAAATTGTTACATGAAAATACAGAATGATATTTTATGGTATGTTTTGTTTATTAAATTGTTACATGAAAATACAAAATGATATTTTATGGTATATTTTGTTTATTAAATTGTTACATAAAAATACAGAATGATATTTTATTGCATGTTTTGTTTATTAAATTGTTACATGGAAATACAAAATGATATTTTATGGTATGTTTTGTTTATTAAATTGTTACATGAAAATACAGAATGATATTTTATGGTATATTTTGTTTATTAAATTGTTACATGAAAATACAGAATGATATTTTATGGTATATTTTGTTTATTAAATAGTTACATAAAAATACAGAATAATATTGTATGGTATGTTTTGTTTATTAAATTGTTACATGAAAATACAAAATGATATTTTATGGTATATTTTGTTTATTAAATTGTTACATGAAAATACAGAATGATATTTTATGGTATATTTTGTTTATTAAATTGTTACATGAAAATACAGAATGATATTGTATGGTATGTTTTGTTTATTTAATTGTTACATGAAAATACAGAATGATATTTTATGGTATATTTTGTTTATTAAATTGTTACATGAAAATACAGAATGATATTTTATGGTATGTTTTGTTTATTAAATTGTTACATGAAAATACAGAATGATATTTTATGGTATGTTTTGTTTATTAAATTGTTACATGAAAATACAGAATGATATTTTATGATATGTTTTGTTTATTAAATTGTTACATGAAAATACAGAATGCTATTTTATGGTATGTTTTGTTTATTAAATTGTTACATGAAAATACAGAATGAAAAAAAAAACCCTAAAGAAAGCAAAAGTCAATTCTCCTCTGCCACAAAAATTTGAATCCTTGAACAAGTACATATCTTGTTAATCGGTAACTGGTCATTAAATGGGTGATCATTTTACGATAAATTTATGTAACAAAGCGATATCTTACTCTAAAATCTTAAATAATAATTATATTTTTAAAAATTTCTTTGCGGATATTTTTAAGGTTATTGAAATTTATTTGCCAATAAAAGTAGATTTAGAATTTTTAAGTAATGGCAATTAAATGGGTGATCATTTTACAATAAATTTATATAGCAAAGCGATATCTTACTCTAAAATCTTAAATAATAATTATATTTTTAAAAATTTCTTTGCGGATATTTTTAAGGTTATTGAAATTTATTTGCCAATAAAAGTAGATTTAGAATTTTTAAGTAATGGCAATTAAATGGGTGATCATTTTATGTAAATTTAAAGAAGAATATGATCACATTCTTAAATCTAAAGTATTGGATACAATATTTATAATGATACTAAATAAGTGTATTCAACGTTTTCTAAAAATATTAAAACAATTAAAAACCGCTAAAACAGTTTTGTGCTAAGTTTTCTAACAATTCAACCATATTTGAATTAAATTATCGTTTTTATGATAAACATCATTATTTTTTAAGAAATCACATAAGTTTTACTAAAACTAAACAAATTTCTGATTTAAAAAAAATCTCATTGTCAGATTGAATAATATGTTCTTCGCGGAATTTTTATTAATTGGAGATTCATACCTATTTTATTCACGTTTGTTAAAAGCAGAATCCATAGTTTTATTGGATTGCAAAAATAAATAAATAAACTTATTTTTATGTTTAACATTATTTTAAAAGTTATTGGATGGATTTTTTCAAATTGTAAACAAAAAAGAAGAAAATAACTTACCTTTCATTTCAGAAATCCAATACAAAACCAAAAGTGGGATGAATTCGTTCTTTTTTCTTTGTGTTCAAAACAGAAAATTTGTTTTGTTTGTTAGGATTTCTTTAGTAAATTGATACAATTTTTGTTTTGTGTGTCCAATTCATTAAGAAATAAAATATATGAAAATATAAAAGAATCAAAATTAAAAGATAAAAAACACGATTTAAACGTGAAATTATTAAAAGAAACAAATCAACCGCTAAAGAACAAAGAACTTAAGGTCATCGTAATAACACGGTGTCATCATTATTTCGTTCCTCGTGTAAAAATGTCTGTTAATTAATTAAACGTTCGAAATGTTTTGCTATAAAATGTTTTGCAATCAAGTTTAGATTAAAACTTGTCAATAATTCATGTGTAGCAGAAACAAATAGAACTCTTTTCTTGTGTGATATGGCACATACTGACCAATCAGAGGTATAGCGCAGGGATCTTCCTTACCTCCTTAAGGAACTATAACTGCTTCCGTCCCGAGCTGTTCTCTCTCTCTCTCTCTCTCTCTCTCTCTCTCTCTCTCTCTCTCTCTCTCTCTCTCTCTCTCTCTCTCTCTGCCTACATCGGTATCGACTGTCCCCACTTGGTAATAACTACCGGGCAAAGGCAGACGAGTTCTACCCCAGCTATATCTAAATGGCATCATGCTTCAATAAATCTTTTCCGGTAAATATCCAGATACGCTACTACAGAACACCGACCACTCTAATTTGTTTTTTTATAGGTAATTGAGGTCGCTGACAACGAATCTGATAGTCAAACTTGGGGCAAATTTACCGTTTGCATGATATTTACCCCTGAACCCACGAACTACTTTCCACCATTTTGCAGCTTCCGTTTATGCAATGCTACGCGCATGCACGCTGTAGCATAAACGGCTTCACCAAGCAAACTACGTTGGGAGGAGGGGATTTTTTTTTTTTCCAGGATATAGAATTTTCTAATTTTCAAAAATACATTATAGCACTTTTGGGGTGGAAAATTTAAAATTAGATGAAAAAGAAATAAAACAAGAAAAGGAAAGCACTCCAAGTTGGAGTAGGGGGGGTAATTTATTTGTGTTTTTTTTTTTTTTTACCTGGAACATAGAATTTTCAAATTTTCAAAAAGTAACGCACCGACATTTACCAAATAGAACACCATTTAACATTTTCCGAGGATTTTACTGTGTACATTGGGGGCGCGAGCGGGGGGGGGCGGATGTGATGTTGGGGCGCGCGCGCCCCAACATCACATCCGCCCCCCCCCCGCTCGCGCCCCCAATGTACACAGTAAAATCCTCGGAAAATGTTAAATGGTGTTCTATTTGGTAAATGTCGGTGCGTTGCGTTACTGACGGAAAAACGTTTAACTAAACTGCAAAAGCACCTATTAAGCCACAAGTTCTATAATTGAATCCCCCTCCCGCAAAAAAAGAATGAAAAACAAAGATGTTTGGTGCTTATGTTTTTGTAAACCACATTAAAAACTACGTGAGACAAAAAACAAAAAAAAAGTCCCAATTTTTTGTACTTTTCTTTAACTGTAAGTCATTAAAAAAATGTCAGTCCGTAATTTTTTGATTGGTACGCCATGTGAGAAGGCAGTTTGCTAGATGAAGCAAGCCATCGTTCATGCTGCAGCGCACGCGCGTAGCATAAACGGAAGCTGCAAATGGTGGAAAGTTATTCGTGGGTTCTGGGGTTAATACCATGCAAACGGTAAATTTGCCCCAAGTTTGACTATCAGATTCGTTGTCAGCGACCTCAATTACCTATAAAAAAACAAATTAGAGTGGTCGGTGTTCTGTAGTAGCGTATCTGGATATTTACCTCTTTTCCTTGTGAAGTTTTACGAAGTCGTTTGTTCGTTCATTCAGTAGCTTGTGTTGAAATATTTATTTTATTAGGGAGTGCCCGAAAAGCATTAACTCCACTACCTAAACATGTTTGCTGTGATTTCTTTATTAAATTTCTCTTTCTCTTTTATTTTTTATTCCTTTAGTAAACTTATTCTTTGTATATTTATTTGGCGCTTATACAGTTTAGTCAAGGCATTAAAAAATGAAAATATTGGAAAAAGGTTATATTGTATGTACTCGTTATAGTCTGAAGTTCTCTGAAAAAAAATTCACTTAATTTCAACAAGTAATTTTTATTTTACAGCGAAAAAACAATTTGTTATGATACTGAGCAAAAGGTTCGATTTTAAGGAAGAAAAGCTAGTAATAAAGATGGGGAGGGAGTGTCGGCGTGTTCAACAAATTTCGCAATGGCTGACTTCAACGCGCTCTCATAAAAACGTGTTTACTGTTTCTCTGCTGTAAAAAAAATAACGGGTCTGTATTACTGTACGCATAGATTCGAAAAAGTTTTACATAAACAAATATATAACAAATAAATGTTATCAAAGGCAAGATAAGTTACTTTTCTACCAAACTGGATATATTTTTCGTGTTTTTCTTCATTGTAACATATTTATTCAGTTCGAAAAACATACAGTGTTTACCGATGTATTGGAAAATTCAATATGGTGTCTGATTCTCTCTTTAACACGGTAAGTTTGGGAAAAGGTGTTATAAATAATAATAAAAAAAACTATACAAAATACTATTAAAACCCCGCCGAATATATGTCAACATATGTCACGGTACACTGTACAGTGTCAGAAATTTCGTGAAAATAGTGAATAATTCCACCCGATCTTTCCAAGCTTATAACTCCTCGAAAAATGTAATTCAAGCCCTAATTTTTTTTTCAATTAAAGGAGCAAGGACCAAGGTTTTATTAAAAAAAAAAAAAAAAAAAAACGATGTGTTTTTTTTTTACTTTTTAATAGACATTTCAAAATGAAAGGCGTGAATTATTCGACCCCCTGTCTTTCCAAGCTTGTAACTCCTCGAAAAATGTAATTCAAGCCTAATTTTTTTTTTCAATTAAAGGAGCAAGGACCAAGGTTTCATTAAAAAAAAAGACAAAAAAAACAATGTGTTCTTATAAAATAAAGTTTTAAACTTCGGACTTTATAGGTAAATTTCTAAAAAAGGGATTTTTTTATTTGGTTTAAATTTGAATATATCATTTATTGACCTTTTCTCTTCAATTTGTGATATATAAAACTCTCCGACATAAATTAATTATTTACTTTTTAAGATAAAGTTGAAAATGGGTGACACGGGGGGGGGGCGTGAATTAAAAAAAAAACGTTTGTCTAAAATATTATATTCGGTTTATTGGAAAGAACATAAAATTTCACATTGACCCTGAAAATATCGTAAAAATAGAATCAATAGAAAAATTTTGATAGATTTTTAAAGTTTAAAAATTGAAAAATATTGAGTTCGAAAAATTCATTACTGTTTTTAAAAAAAAAAATATTTCTATTACTTTTAAAACAACTGTAATAGTTTATTTTGGAAGTATAATCCATAAAGAAAATAAATAACCCACTTTTAACAGAGAAATTACGAGATTTTTATATTGTATTCGCAGTTTCGTGTTAGGGGTGTCAAAAATTCCTACAAAAATTCTGATACTGCTACGGTAACATATATTGAGCAAGTTTATTGACAACTTTTTTGAATCTATGTGTACAAACCCAAAAATAACTACTCGATCAAATTAAGTGAATTTTTTTTTTAGATCTTCAGTTCAAAACGTACAATATAACCTTTTGTCGATATTTTCATTTTTTTTAATGTCTTGCCTGAACTGCACAAGAACCCTTTATTTAATTAAAATATACACAATACATGAAGATATAAAAATCAGATTTATTTTTTAAGACTGAACATTTCATTATTATTTGGATTAGTCGAATTAAAGTCAACATCCAAGATGAGAACAGTAGTCCAAATGATTCAAATAATCCTCAGCTAAAAAATCGTGTAAATAAAATCGTGTAAATAGAAAATCAACTGCTAAAGAACAATGAATTTAGTTCATCGTAATAACACGGTGTAATTATTATTTCGTTCCTCGTGTAAAAGTGTCCATTCATTAGTTAAGTGTGTCGAATTTGTTTCCATATCATGTTTGGATTAAAGCTTAGGAGGATTTCGTAGTAAATTTATCTATTCTGTGGCTTATTCATTAAAAATAAAATATCTTAAAGTATAAGAATCAGGTTTATCATGTTTTGTAAGACTATTTTCTATTTTATTTCTTTAGTAAACTTCTTCTTTGCATCTTTATTTTATTAAAATATACAAAATATATGAAGATATAAAAATCAGATTTATTTTTTAAGACAGAATATTTTATTATTAATTGGATTAGTCAAACTACTGTCAGCATGCAGGATGAGAACAGTAGTCTGTAGCAGTTACACAGAACAATTTTCTCTGGTGAATCAATGCCCCCCTCCCTCCCTCTCTGAGTTCTTCGGCCACAGGCTGACCTATCAGCTAACAGCGCACATTGATTCATCTGCTCCCTAAAAAGTCTTGAGGGAACGTCTTTCAGTTGGAACCAGACCTTCAGCCTAGCAACACCTATCCTCTCTTGTCCCCTGTCCACCGGACATCTTGCTCTAGCATTGATAGTCTCCACTGGAGACAACTGCTATTAGCTGGCGATGACACAGTACTGACTGACCGACGACGACCTCAAAAGAACTTTCTTTTCCTTCTTCCTTTTGTGCAGTCCGGCCTGACAGTTCCTGCTACAAATAAAATATTCTTCGTTGTTATTGTTAAAAAAGACGTTTATGGTTATTTTGTGGTGTGTTCTTTAAACATATTTTATTAGGAAGTAAAACAATTACCTTTCCTAAAAATGGTGACCCCAACATGATATGAACATGCAACTTTCTGAACTTACCACAAAATTCAAACAACCGTGCCTACTTTATCAGAGACTTCCTATCCCAAGCACGTTGCTTAGTTTATATTGGAGCTGCTTGCAGTATCTGGCCACTGAAATTCCTTACTGAGTAGTTGCCCATCAAACTGCAAGCGGTAAATCACTCCACCCATTTCCATGTATATTCAAATTTCTCGTTCTCTGGACTTGGAATTACAAAGAGATTTTACATGGGTTTTTACTATAGCGGATTTACCCTACCCCATAATAGGCATGGACTTCCTGTACCACTTTAACTTGATAATGGATATGCGCAGACATTGGCTGAGAGATACGAATACGGAACTTTCCATCTCTGGTGTGAAAACAAACATCCCTCTATCAGCCCAGTATTGTTCAGTGCCACTTATGATAACCCATATCAGACCGTCTTACACTTCTACCCGAAGTTACCGAACTTAAATTTTGTGATAAGCAAACCCACGCACACCACAACACATCAAAAGCACAGGTTGCAGCGAAGGCAGAATTCATCCATTTGTTGCAGTTTGGAATAATATGCCCTTATCCAGTCCATGGGCTTCCCCTTTGCATATGCTCCCGAAACATGATTGGCGTCCGACTGGGGACTATCGACGACTCAATGCCATGACGGTACCTGATCGTTATCCAATCCCTCATATACAGGATTTTTCTTCCTTTCTGCATGGTTGTAAGACTTTCTCCAAACTAGATTTAGTTGAGGCTCACCATCAGATTTCAGTGAATCCGGATGACATACCGAAGACTGTGGTAACAAATCCATTTGGAGCGTTTGAATTTTTAACTATGCTTTCAGCTTACAAAACGTTGCTAGTACCTTTCAGCGCTTCATGGATGAAGTAGTGCGTGACTTGGACTTCGTCTATAACTATATAGACCACATTCTCGTGGTAAGTGCCTCACCCAAGGAACATGTTATTCACCCCCACCTACTGTTCGAATGGTCTCAGCAATACCACGTGAGGGTTAACTCTGGTGAATATGTTTTTGGTGCTTTGTCACTAGTTTTCCTGGGCCACATTATCAGCCCAGACGGTATATCTCTGTTACCAGAAAAGGTGAAGGTCTCAAAAGATATCTCATTTTCGTCTCACGTTTTTCTCAGAAAGGACGCCGTGAAAGCCCCTCTAAATTTACTTTTTACTGACCCTTATCGCGTGATTTCATTTACGTATAAACTTTTCACTCTAAATATTAGTGGTAAAAGAGAAACTGGCTCTCTTGTCAGAGCAAAAAGAACCTTTCTGAACACAAAAACACACGAGCCTCACATCCCTCCTACTTAGACACAGCATCAAAATACACATACACCTGAAGTGAGTACTCCATCCAAAGACAATTATGTAACCACCACATGCAGTGGTCGTAGAGTACATTGGCCAAAGAAATTATGTAAGATTCTGCACATATAATATGCCTTTGTCCAATTTCTGTTTGGATTTTCTTTTAAACAAAAATAAAAGAAAGAAAAACAAAGACAATTATGTAACCACCACATGCAGTGGTCGTAGAGTACATTGGCCAAAGAAATTATGTAAGATTCTGCACATATAATATGCCTTTGTCCAATTTCTGCTTGGATTTTCTTTCAAACAAAATAAAAGAAAGAAAAACAAAGACAATTATGTAACCACCACATGCAGTGGTCGTAGAGTACATTGGCCAAAGAAATTATGTAAGATTCTGCACATATAATATGCCTTTGTCCAATTTCTGTTTGGATTTTCTTTTAAACAAAAATAAAAGAAAGAAAAACAAAGACAATTATGTAACCACCACATGCAGTGGTCGTAGAGTACATTGGCCAAAGAAATTATGTAAGATTCTGCACATATAATATGCCTTTGTCCAATTTCTGCTTGGATTTTCTTTCAAACAAAATAAAAGAAAGAAAAACAAAGACAATTATGTAACCACCACATGCAGTGGTCGTAGAGTACATTGGCCAAAGAAATTATGTAAGATTCTGCACATATAATATGCCTTTGTCCAATTTCTGTTTGGATTTTCTTTTAAACAAAAATAAAAGAAAGAAAAAAAAACAGCAAGAACATTTTTTTCACATAAAAAATTGTAAACTAATTGTACTATTTCTCTTGTTTACGGCCACTTTTCCTCTCCCCTCTCTCTCTCTCTCTCTCTCTCTCTGATTTCTGCCTAAGCAGGGGTTGATGTAGCTGTTACAGAGAACAATTTCTCTGGTGAATCAATGCCTCCCTCTGAGTTCTTCCGCCACAGACTGACCTATCAGCTAAGAGAGTGCATCGATTCATCTCCTTCATAAAAAGTCTTGAGGGAACGTCAGTCAGTCAAGATCGGATCTTCAGCCAAGAAACACCTCTTCTCTTGTCCCCTGTCCACCGGAATCTTGCAATAGCATCGACGGCGTCCACTGGAGACAACTGCTATTAGCTGGCTACGACACAGTACTGACTGACCGACGACCCCCAAAAGAACTTTCTGTTCCTTCTTCCTTTTTCGTCGTCCGATCCTGTTTCAAATAAATATTTCAAATTGTTAAACAGATTTTTGTTGTTCTTTTGTGTTGTGTTCTTTAAATATATTTTATTAGGAAGGTAAAACAATTACCTCTCCTAAAAAACTTATGCTTACATTAAGCGATATTATCGGTGTCTATCAAACAAGTCCCTTTTAGTGATTACATGTTATTTGTACAACTAAACGGCAAATCTGCTAAAAGTACTACCGTTTAAAATGATAAAAGTTCTATTTATATTGGAAAACATTAAAAAAAAGTTTCTATTTTTTTAATTATAAAATGTTCTATTCATATTGTTTAAAATTTTATAAAGTTTTGTTTAAAATAAATATTTTTTTTTCTTTTAAAATAGTTTAAAATTAAAAAAATAGTTCTGTATATATATTGTTTAAAATAAATAAAGTATTCTTTTTTTTAAATAAAAGTTATTCTCATGTCTAATTTTGACAAAAGAAGTTCTGCTTATTTAAAATTGTAAACTTCCGAAATACCGATGTCATTATTTATATATTCTTGGCAAAATAACATAACGGTGATAACAGAGTTTCGTTCCTTTTATGTGATACAATTTATTAAGAAAATGTCTCTTATGTGTGTCCAATTCATTAATAAATAAAATATATGGAGATAAAAAAGGTTTATTTTTTAAGACTGAACATTTCATAATTATTTGGATTAGTCGAACTAATGTAAACATCCAAGATTAGAATAATGTAATGTTGCAACCAAAGGGGCATAACTCCCAAAAGAGTTACCTGCCCCTTAAATGAGAATGTATTATGTTCTATTTTTCCTCCTCCCCTTACACTATTTTGAGGGCATTGACAACATTTCAAACAGTAGTCAAAATAATTCAAATAATTTTCATATAAAAAATTTCAAATCTAAACATTTCACTTAAACTGATTTTTGTTTACATAAACTGAATATTTCACATAAACTGAATATTTTATATAAACAACTCAAATAAGAAGAAAGAATTATACAAAACAGTAATTCCTGCTTTCCATAGTTGATTTTTTACCATGTTTCGGCCTACTACTCCTCTGGCCTTCTAAGGAACCTTACTGGGGATGATTGACTTGTCTGGTGCACGAGTCATTTCAAACTATGCAACTCTACAAATGAACTAGGTGAATTAACAACAAAAATTGAAAGTCACACTGAAATTATAGAACTCGGAATTTATAATCTTTTAAATTTAATTTTTGTGATCTTTTCTGGTCTCCCATTTTCAGACAAAATAATTCGCAAAAAATAATTACGTAAAATATAAATTCTTATCTCGAAATATAAAATAATCCTTTGTTTTGGATCAGAACAGAAAAACTCCATGCAATATTCCAACAAATTTACGAAAAAGATTTCACCTTGAATGGCAACAAATGTGCATATAATAAAATGTAATTCGATTTCATCCGACAAATCTTCGCTAAGATGACTCGACCTGAAAAATCTATCAGAAGTCAGAACCTTGCTGGGTATGATCGACTTGTGTTGTTTACGAGTCACTTGAAAATATGTAACTCTGACAAATGAACTACGCAAATTAACAACAAAAATTGAATGTCACACTGAAATTCTAGAATCCTTCAGGTATGCTCACTCGTTTTCTTTGACCTGAAAAACATACTGATATATATATCTATATATATATATATCTATATATACATATGTATATATATGTGTATATATATGTATATGTATGCATGCATATATATATATGTATGCATATATATGTATATATATATGTATATATGTGTATGTATATATATGTGTATATATATGTATATATATGTGTATATACATGTATATATATTTATGTATATACTTATGTATATATATATGTATATATATGTATGTATATATATGTATATATATGTATATATATATATGTATATATATATGTATATATATATGTATATATATATGTATATATATGTATATATATATGCATATATATATGTATATATATGCATATATATGTATATATATATATGTATATATATGTATATATATGCATATATATATGTATATATATGCATATATATATGTATATATATATATATATATAAATATATATATATATATATAGTAATGATGAAAATCCTATAAGAATCTCTACATATATCAGAAATTTGGAGGAATTTTTGACACCCCCAACAGAAAACTGCGATTAAAATTTAAAACCTCGTAATTTCTCTTTTTAAAGTGGGTTGTTTATTTATTTTATGGAATATACTTCCAAAATAAACTATCAATGTTGTTTAAAAGATAATAGAAATATTATTTTTTATTTAAAAAAACAGTATTTACAACATGTTTACAAAATATTTTTTACATAAACTGATTATTTTACATAAACTGAATTTTTTACATAAACTGATTATTTTACATAAGTCAAATAAGGGAAAGGAATTTTACAAAACAGTGAAGTCAAATGAAAAAAAAATAGATTGCAACGAAGAAAATTATATTTTTTTTAATCATTTCACATGAAATTTCATACATTTTTTACACACTTTTGTTTTCATGTGCATAGTTGTTGTTTCGGTCAACTCATCCTCTTTCAGGTTATGAAGCGCGATCAGAAGTTCTCTAAATGAATCCATAGTAATTGTTGTTTTGGTCAACTCATCCTCTTTCAGGTGATGAACCGCGACCGGAAGTTCTCTAAATGATTCCACAGTAATTCCTACTTTCCATAGCTGTTGTTTGTCCATTAATCCTCTGGCTTTCTTGAGTATGACTGAAAGCGATATCTTCAGGCAAAGCTGACTTGGAATCGTATAAATTTACTGCCTTTATCCATTGCGCCATTATCCCCGAAGGTCGGAATTTATAATCTTTGAAATTTAATTTTTGTGATCTTTTCTGGTCTCCCACTTTCAGACAAAAGTCAGAAAATAAATGAATACGCAAAAAATAAAACCTTATCTCAAAATATTTAAAAAAATTATTTGTTTTGGATCAGACGTCAGGACTTTGCTGGGGATGATCGACTTCTTTTGTAACTGACTTGAAAATATGTAACTGACAAATGAACTACGTGAATTTACAACCAAAATTGAAAGCCACACAAAAATTCTAGAACTTATCAGGTATGCTCACTCCCTTTTTTTGACCTGAAAAACATACCGATATGTGTATATATATATATATATATATATATATATATATATATATATATATATATATATATATATATATATATATATATATATATATATATATCACCACGTCAGGTTTTATAGCACCGTAGGTACATAGCTGTAAAGATTGTATGGTCATACTAACACTATCGGCCGGCCAATAGCGTGAGTGACCTACACTCATATTAAATTTCCTGGAAACGGTAGCTTGTAACATGATGTCAATATGATAGGAGTCTTGATGCTGTCACCCCATTTCAATATTTAAGGCAGACATAACACGACAAGACACAATTTTAATATGTATGAGAAATACTTACTTTTTTATTTCTATACACAAATATATTACTATATTTTACAAAAAGGATCAAGGGTAATTATTACGTAAACTATTAAAATTATTACAGTAAACTACGTAATCCTAACTAGTGTTGGCAGAAATGGGGGTGGCCCCGTCGTTTACAGCAAAGCAGAAAATATGTGTTCATCCCATGGCTGTCCAGAGGAAAGAGGTCGAGGGAATAGGAAGTGAACTGTGGTTCTCATTTACTCGTGAGTGCCTCCATGTGTGACAAATTAATTCCCGGTCATAGCAGGGTGGGGGAACTAGAACAACTAATGGTACGATCAAAAATAGTAACACAATAGACTTACTTCAAACTATCCTTTCTGGTATCTGTTGGCCCACTCTTTAAGATGCATGCAATGAAAGTTGATGATATATTTTTTGCCATTTTGGAGCAATTTTTGTAGCAGAGATTCTGTCTTATTTGTAAGACAATCGTGTCCTAAATGTTTGGCCAATTATATCTCCAGGGTAAGTGTTCATATGTGTCACTAAATATGAATTTTGAATAACTAAAATAGTCATACACTTCAAATGACATACTTCACAAGAATATGGCTTTTAGCCAGTGTAAGTTCTCATATATTTCACTAAAATATCCACACACACTTCAAAAGAATGTGGATTTTCCCTTTTTTTATTTTACTTCAGTAAATTTTAAGAGACAAAGAGGTTCCCTCCTTGAGCTAACACTTTATTCTCTGCTGATTTAAACTTATATCCGAGGGCTCTTTTAAGAATAGACGCTGTTCCCTTTATGGCTGCTATTTTTATTTCGTTACAGCTTAGTCCTCCAGGGATTGCTTCTAAGTATTTCTGAAGATTATTTTTTATTAAGCCAGTTGCTCCTATCACAATCGGTATAATGTTTATTTCTTTCAGAGACCATGTTGATTTTAGATCATTTAAGGTCCTGTAGTGTGAGCTCTCATATGCATAACTAACATTGATTTATTAAAGCAAGAATATGCACACACTTCACAAGAATGTGGTTTTTCCTCAGTGTGAGTTCTCATATGTATCACTAAATGTGATTTTCTAGAAAAAGCATATCCACACACTTCACAAGAATATGGTTTTTCCCCAGTGTGAGTTCTCATATGTATCACTAAATATGATTTTATAGAACAAGCATATCCACACACTTCACAAGAATATGGTGTGTCGCCAGTGTGAGTTCTCATATGTTTCACTAAACTTGGTTTCTCAGAACAATGATACCCACAAACCTCACAAGAATGTGGTTTTTCGCCAGTGTGAGTTCTCATATGTTTCACTAATCTTGATTTTTCAGAACAAGAATACCCACAAACTTCACAAGAATTTGGTTTTTCGCCAGTGTGAGTTCTTATATGTTTCACTAAAGTATATTTTTGAGAACAAGAATACCCACACACTTCACAAAAATGTGGTTTTTCCCCAGTGTGAGTTCTCATATGTGTCACTAAATGTGATTTTATAGAGCAAGCATAGCCACACACTTCACAAGAATGTGGTTTTTCGCCAGTGTGAGTTCTCATATGTCTCACTAAATCTGATTTACTAGAACAAGAATATCCACACACTTCACAAAAATGTGTCTTTTCTCTATTGTATTCTCTAGTGTGAATTCTCATATGTCTCACTAAAGAAGATTTTACAGAACAGGAATATCCACACACTTCACAAGAATGTGGCTTTTTCCCAGTGTGAGTTCTCATATGTCTCACTAAAGAAGATTTTACAGAACAGGAATATCCACACACTTCACAAGAATGTGGCTTTTTCCCAGTGTGAATTCTCATATGTCTCACTAAAGAAGATTTTACAGAACAGGAATATCCACACACTTCACAAGAATGTGGCTTTTTCCCAGTGTGAATTCTCATATGTCTCACTAAAGAAGATTTTACAGAACAAGAATATCCACACACTTCACAAGAATGTGGCTTTTCCCCAGTGTGAATTCTCGTATGTCTCACTAAAGAAGATTTTACAGAACAAGAATATCCACACACTTCACAAGAATGTGGCTTTTTCCCAGTGTGAGTTCTCATATGTGTCACTAATGCTGATTTTACAGAACAAGAATATCCACACACTTTACAAGAATGTGGCGTTTCCCCAGTGTGAGTTCTCATACGTGTCACTAAATCTGATTGTATAGAACAAGAATATTCACATACTTCACAAGAATGTGTTTTTTCACCAGTGTGAATTTTCATGTTTCACTAAAGAATATTTTTGAGAACAAGAATACCGACACACTTCATAAGAATGTTGTTTTTCCCCCAGTGTGAGTTCTCATATGTTTCACTAAATTATTAAGGACAATTGCATGTTTTACTAAACTTTATCCCGGTTCAATATTATGTATTCTGTTATGAATATTACAGTATTTCACTTTAGCATTATTTCAAAAATATTCTCCTTCACAAGAATAAAATATTTTTTTACCTATGGAAAAGCTATTTAATGTAATCGAATATTGTACAATCTTGTCTTTCAAAAAGCCTCATACTTTTCTGTGATTTGTGATTATCTTGTTTATAGCTTTTCATTCGTTTGAACATTAAGCACATATACCGCATATGTAAATATTATCTTCAAGGTGTGTGTGATTTTCTACACTATTTCCAATAGTTATTTTGAATAGTAGTATTCGCATACATATATGTGTTGTCTTTTATATCAATAATTTTCTATAGTAAAACATACTGATCCATGAAAATGTAATAATATATAATGATATATATACATATTCGCATACATATGTGTTGTCGTTCATATCAATAATTTTCTATAACAATCATCAAACAGGAACATCTGTAAATAAAAGAAATAAATGAATTTCAATATTTTAGGATCATCGTTTATATATTGTTTTTTTTATCAAATCTTGTTTACTCAAACCTTAATATGATACACAGAAGAAAATAATCGCATGTTTTATAATTTGACACAGAAAGAGTCGATGCAGGTGTTTTTTAACATATACTTTAGAAAGAGTTACACCTAGAATTTTATATGATATTCATCATAGTGAAAACATAGGAAACACACACACACACACACATATATATATATATATATAGATAGAGAGAGAGAGAGAGATTGATATACATATATATATATGTTGATATACATATATATATTGATATATATTGATATATATATATCGATATACATATATATATGTTGATATACATATATATATAGATATATATATCGCTATACATATATATATATATATAGATATATATTGATATATATTGATATATATATAGAGAGAGATATTGATATGTATATAGATACAAAGAAATCCCTTCCCATAATTCCCTTGCTATCTTTCTGTCTCTTTCCTGCACGACCACCATGACGTGAAGACGCATATTCTGTCTCTCCATAAATGGGGGAGAACCCCCTCCCTTAATACTAGTAAGGTTAGTTAGCTTTGAAAAGCCTATTGCCCAGTTTTTAATTGTAAAAGTTTTTGTAATATATATTTTGTAAAATAAAATAGTTATGCTTTATATATATTACAATTGTGTCGCTTTTCTTGTGGCTGCCATGAATTCCTCCATAAATGCCTTTATTGAAACAATGAAGCAGTCCGAAAAATGAAAAAAAAAATCCAGTCAGAACGTCACCAAGGGTGAAGAGGTCAAGACGTTTCCTGGGAGAAAAAGGAGCAACAGAGCACATTCAACATATCAGGTATACTTTTCTTGATACAAAGACCCTAATGATTGGCCCATCTTTACGTCTCCCTGAGACCACTTTAAGACATTTAATATAACACGTCTGTCGGTCATACACCTCAGTGACCGGCTGATAGTGGTATAAGAGTAGCGTATCGGATGCAGCTTTTTACAATAATTTTTTATAAACAAAACGTTTGTTAAGTTGTTCGGAGATTAGAGTCTACATGTTGTTAACTATTCTGTACTTTCATCTAAGAAATTAATAAACAAAGAATGCGGTTGTTACATTGTTGGGAATTAGAGTCTTCATGTTAACTTTTCTGTACTTTCATCTAACAAATTAATACACAATTTAAAATTCAAAGTGAAAAATCGTTGGATTTTTTATTGTCATTATACAACAAACGTATTTTAAAATTATTAGGTTGAATGTTAAATGCCCATTTAAAATTCAAAATGAAAATTTGTTGGATATTTTTATAGTCATCATACAACAAACGTATTTAAAAATTATTCAGTTGAATGTTAAACGCACATTTAAAATTCAAAACGAAAATTTGTATGACATTTTTATTGTCATCATACAACAAACGTATTTAAAAATTATTTAGTTGAATGTTAAATGCAAATTTAAAAGTCAAAGTAAAAATTCGTTGGATTTTTTTGTTGTCATCATACAACAAACGTATTTAAAAAATTATTCGGTTAAATGTTAAAAGTCATATTTTAAATCCAAAGAAAAAATACGTTGGAATTTTTTATTGTCATCATACAACAAACATATTTTTAAAAAATATTTGGTTGAATGTTAAATACAAATTTAAAAGTCAAAGTGAAAATTTGTTATGCTGTGGATTTTATATACGTATTCAAAAGTTGGACTTTGGAAAAAAATTGATGCTATTGAGAAGTGAAATATGCATTCAAATCTCGGACTTGTGATTATTTGTCGGACTATAGAGATATTTTTTATTTGCACATGCAAGTCAAAATTTGAAAATTAAATATTCTATAGAACTTACAATGGCAATTCGAGTGTGTGATGCTGAAATTCGGTCATATTTTAAATTTGGTTGTATTTGAAGAAAAAAGTCGTTGCTGTTAAAAGAACTTTCTATGCAATTCAGTTAACTTGTATGAAAAAAGTCGTCGTTTTTAAATGAGAAATTTAAAAAAGAAATTTGCTTGTATCCGCTGAAAAAAGTTGTCGCTCTTAAATGAAGTAATTAAAAATTTGTTTTACAATGAAGAATTTTGGAAATGTGATTCAATTTTGTCGTATTAAGGAGGAGGAGTCACGTATCTATCTGTGCCTAGCCAAGTATCGTGGGCTAGGAAGCACGAATAGCAGGGATATTTGTGTGGACTTGGAATCAGAAAAAGTAGGGATATCTGAATGGGCTGGGAAGCGTGACTAACAGGGATATCTGAATGAGTTAGGAAGCAAGACTAGCAGGCATATGTGATTGGGCTAGGAAGTGAGACTAGCAGGGATATCTGAGTTGGCTATGAAGCAAGATTAACAGGAATATCTGAGTGGGCGAGGAAGTGGGACTAGCAGGGATATTTTATTGGCTAGGAAGCGAAACTAGTCTGGTTGTAGGTTTGTGAGGTAAACTTAAAGGATCAGGGGGAATGCGGTTTAATGTGATTTGCGTATCAATGAGACTACACACTGGAATGAGAGACTATAAGGCCAGCAGTCAAAGATGGCGGCAGTTGAGTTCTAGAAAACAGGAATGAAAATGATGGAACTCAAAATGTCATCTCAATGCTGATAAGATTCCAATTTTTTTTATTAGAATTATGTGGTATTTTTCAACTGAGTGTGATAAGAAGTGAGACTAGCGGGAATATCTGAGTGGCTTAGTCAGCAAAACTAGCAGGGATATCTGAGTGCGCTTGGGAAGCAAGTCTGATCATGTGACTTTTTATACCCAAATTATCCAATCAAATGAGCCGGACGTAATGGCTACCTCAATCATAAAAAGAATCAACATTCCAACAAACATTTTCTTTGCTTAAGCTCTTCCAGACAGTCGCAAATAAATGTCGTGCATCACATTTTCTGACAAGTAAATTGTTAGGTGAAAGTAGAGAATAGTTAAAAACATGTGGGTTTTAATCCTACCTTTCTAAAATCCAAACAAAAATCGATACAAGGAATTCCCTCTCCCTTTTCCTGACATAAAACTTTGAAACTGCGAACGATTACATGTCTCTTTGACTGAAATTTGGGCAGGAAGTAGGTGCTCAATTTATGTTAAATTTATATAACAGTCTTAAATATCTATAATTTGTTTTTTTCTACTTTTCGGTATATTTTTTTATGGCTTTTCAGACGCAATTGAAGGGGGATATTCAATTATAGAACTTGTATAGTTTTTTAATAGGTGCTTATGCAGTTTAATTAACCGTTTTAACATAAGTAACACGCCGACATTAACCGAGCAGAAGAACTGTTTAATATTTTACAAAACTTCTGTTTACATTTGGTGGGAGGTTGTGAAGGGGGGGGGGATTGGCCGCCACAACATCCCCGCCCCTCCATCGCCTCCCACTAAATGTAAACAGACTTTTTGTAAAATATAAAACAGTTCTGCTGCTCAAACCAGTTAATTAAACTGCATAAGCACTTGTTAAAAAAATTATACAAGTTCTATAATTGAATATCTCCCTCCAAAAAAGAACGAAAAACAAACCGGCAGTCTCCCCCCCCCTCCCACACCATAAAAAAATAAAAAGGTGACCATGAAGTGAGTGCATTTCTTTATATCTTAGAAACTACTTGTTTCCTGGAATTTTAAAAGTTAGTGGTAATTTTAAAGGATTTTCCGAGGGTGGAAAGAAAGCTCCCCCCCCCCGAAAAAACCCATGGCCACAAAGTGGGTGCTCATTTTACGTTAGATTAATGTAGAAAAGTGATCCTCTACATTTTTTAAACTAACATTTCTTTATATCTTGGAATCTACTCGTTTGCCATCATTTTAAACATTAATTTCGTTTTCAGTGACCCTGAAAACCTACATGAGTGGTAATTTTAAATGAATTTTCGAGGGTGGAGTAATTCTTTATATTTACCGGAAGATTTTTTTTATTTTTTTAATCGGAGATTCGGTACTTGTACAGTTTAACCAAGACATTAAAAAAATGAAAATATCGAAAAAATGTTTAAATTGTATGGATCCGTTATGGAACGAAGTTCTCAAAAAAATAAATAAAAAAAAAAAAAACAAACAAAAAAAACAAATAAATAAACAAAAAAAAATAAATAAAAACAAATAAATAAATTAAAAAAAAACAAAAAAAACAAATAAATAAACAAAAATAAATAAATAAAAACAAATAAATAAATAAAAATAAATAAATAAATAAAATAAAATAAAAAAATAAATTAAAAAAAAAAATTTTTTAAATAAAATAAATAAAAAATTAACTTAATTTCATCAAGTAGTGTTTTTATTTTATTTTTTTGTACAGGGAAAAAACCAATTTGTTCTGATACCGACTAAACGGTTCGATGTTTAGGAAGAAAAGCTAGTAGTAAAAATGGGGTGGGGGATGTCAGCGCATTAACTAGAGTTATCTCCCCGTGGCGTGTTCAATAAATTTCACAATGGCTGACTTCAACGCGCTCTCATAAAAACGTGTTTTTCCGCTGTAAAAAAAATAAAAATAAAACTACTCGATCAAATTAAGTGAAATTTTTTTTCGGAGATCTTCAGTCCAAAACGGATACGTACAGTATAACCTTCTTTTCAATATTTTCATTTTTTAATGTCTTGAGGGGAATCAATAATTTTATTAGATTGCAAAAAAAAAAAATAAACCATTTTTAATTTTTAAGATTTTGTGTAAAAATGTCCGAATTGTTTTCCTATAAAGTTTAGATTATATTCGTGAATTCTTAAACCTTTTGGGTTATTTCTATTGTAAATTTATATTTCGTATTAAATTCATTAAATTTTAATTTTTTAATGTCTGATTAAACTGTACAAGTACCGGAGATTCATATATTTTTCATTCAAGTTTGTTATAAAGCATGGCGGAATCAATATTTTTATTGGATTGCAAAAAAAATAAACCATTTTAAATTTTTAAGATTTTGTGTAAAAATGTCCGAATTGTTTTCCTATAAAGTTTAGATTATATTTGTGAATTCTTAAACCTTTTGGGGTATTTCTATTGTAAATTTATATTTCGTATTCATTAAAAAAAAAAAATTCTGAGGTGCAAAAAATAAACTGCTTTTCTGTTTCAGATTATTTCTAAAAGTTATTCAAACGAATGTTTTAAAGTCGTAAAAATAACTTACCTTTTATATTGGATTGCAATAAAAAATAAATTATTTTAATATTTAAAAGTATTTGTAAGTTGTTAAATGATATTAAAAAAAAAGAAACTCACCTTTCATTCAGGGAATTAAATACGAGAAAATTGTCGTTTTTTTTTCTATTGTGTTCAAAACAGAAACTTTGTTTGTTATGATTTCTTTAGTAAATTGATACAACTTTTGTTTTGTGTGTCCAATTCATTAAGAAATAAAATATATGAAAATATAAAAGAACCAAAATTAAAAGATGAAAAACACGATTTAAACGTGAAATTATTTAAGAGAAAATCAACTGCTTAAGAACAAAGAACTTAAGGTCATCGTAATAACACGGTGAAATCATTATTTCGTTCCTCGTGTAAAAATGTCCGAATTGTTTTCCTATAAAGTTTAGATTACATTTGTCATTCTTAAACCTTTTGAGGTATTTCTATTGTAAATTTATATTTCGTATTCAATTCATTAAAAAAAATATATGAAGCTTTAAAAATCAGGTTCATTTTTTTAGATAAAATATTTCATTATTATTTGGATTACTCGAATTACTGTTAACGTCCAAAATGTATGTAAATGTATATATATATATATATCAAGGTTTAAAAATCACGTTTATTTTTTTAGATAAATTATTATCATTTGGATTAGTGGAATTATTGTTAACGTCCAAAATGAGAACAGTATTCCGAATAATAATCCAAATAATGTTCATATTAAAAATTGTAAAACTAAATATTTCACATAAACAAATCCAATAAGAGGAAGGAATTGCACAAACAGTGAAGTCAGGGTAAGGGTTAGGGTTAGAAAATGAAAGGTACTCCTAAAAAAAAAAAAAAAAAAAAAAAAAAACTCTTCTCCCCCCCCCCCCAAAAAAAAAACACACGGTCAAATATATATATAAGAAAATAAAACATAACGAAAAAAAATGGTCAGTTGTCAATTTGATTTCATTTCGTTTTCCGGTACGCTCAATCTGACTTTGTGATCACTCGTCTGGTCGGCCATATTAGATATTCATCGTTAGTTATTTACACGAGACATACACATTTAAATCATGATTTTATCACGTTCAAATGGGTGCAGTAAATAAACTTTTAACTCAAAATGACCCCTAATGTACTAATGTATAACATAAGACACAGAAAAGAAACATTTATAATGCGTACACAGCTTTATTTTCTCATATAATCACCATACGCTATCAATGGATTTTTCCTGCATTTTATATGTAATTTCATTCTAAAATGGATAAGTATCGAAAATTTCACGAAAATCTGACCATTAGCTGATTTTTGCTAGATTTATTAAATACTAGTATGTTTACACGTTCGGGATGTCTACTACATGCGAACATTATTTTAAAGCGCCAATTATGTAAACACGATTTTCGTCTCGCAATTTCATTATTTTCGTTAGATGATTTTTTTTAATTATCACTGATTTATTTTGTCCTTTTAAATGGTACAAAAGTTATACTGATAATATGAATTTATAATAAAGTTACATCGTGTTACATACAGGGTAATTCTGTGGTGAATTTTGGCAGTCCCTATCGATCTTTGGTGTGATAACTGATTTTGAGACATCTTTTAAATATTTGGATTGTGTAGATGGACTAAAAAAACGTACCATCAACATCGTAACACCGGCTATAATTGCCGACTTAAATGCTTTATGGAATAACCATGATGATACCCTTCGTTGATCTGGTCCCTATACGCAAGAGAACTGCTAATAATTTTAACAACATACAAAAATAATGTAAATACAAGACAAAAATCGTTCCTGTGTATTGATGTTTTTGAAGCCATAGACATACCCATTTTTAAGAAATCTAAAAAAAATGATGCATCCTCTACATTGGTTATGCATTTTTGGTACCGGGTTATTTGTGAATAGTGTTTTCAGGTAAAATTCAAGTTTCATCCTATTTTTTTTAAATACTGACCCCCCCTTCGAAAGGTTTAAATCGCATTGGAAATAAAAAACAATATTATTTCAGCACGGTACCAAAAATACATATGTACCCAAAATTGTATTCTGCATCGTTCAACGTTTTTGAATATTAAAAAAAGAACATGTATTTCATTGTAAAACTTCGGAACGTCTTCAGTTTTAAGTCAGTTTTTCCCTGATTCCCGGTAGGCAACGTCTGGGGAACGATGGAAACCGGCAGATTATACAGACTGCGCAAAGAGAAACGAGTACGAGTCAACAGGCAATAAAAATAGTAAGAAAAATGTAAAGGAATGATTTTAATAAAAAAATATATATAAAAAAGGGCAGAGTATCATTGTGTCAACGTATTATAAACAACCCCAACCTCCCATATTAAAAACGGCTTACGGAGTAAACACCACCAACCTCAGAAGCCGCTCTTAACACAGGGAGGTTGGACTGTGTTCCTTTCGAAAGCCGTTCTTAACATGGGGAGGTTGGATGTGTTTATACTACGTAAGAAAAATAGAAATAACTTTGCATACACAAGCAAAACAAAAGAATATTTATTGCGGACTTATTCTCATCTTTATTGGTTGTTGTTTCACGACGTTTCGGCCAACTATTCCTCTGGCCTTCGTCAGGTGGTAACCGCGACGAATAGAAACGTCGAATCTCCTAACTGCATTCTCAGCAATCCCTGCCATCTGTAGTTGTTGTCGTCTCACCACGTTTTGGCCAAGTAAACCTCTGGCCGGCTTTGGGTAGGATTGAAACCGCTATCTTCAGACAATGCTCATCTGGAACCGTAATCTCTATCAACTGCGCCACTTGGACAAAACGTGGCTTAAAATTTTAAATGCAAAATCAAGTATCATGCTTCACTTGTGATCTAAATAGAATCATTCATTTCGAACGCGCCGCACTCACGTCAAAGAACCACTGTTGGTTTTATGCGCCGGACCTTTCTGCTTGGGTGGTGATAATGGCTTGAATTTAAGTTTAATATACAAAAGACAAGTATCCTGGTTTATTTGTGCTCAAAACAGAAATATTCATTTTGTCATTTTTGTCATATCAAAGAACCGCCTGGTGTTTTTATATGTCGAGCCTTTCTGCTTGTGCGTAAATTAAACTTGCCACATCTCAATAATGAATTCAAATTAACATAATATATATAAAAAAATTTGACAAAACACCTTCCGAAGTATCTTGGTTCATTTGTGCTCTAAACAGAAACATTCATTTTGTCATATCAAAGAACCGCCTGATGTTTTTATATGTGAAGCATTTCTGCTTGTGCGTTAAAACTTGCCACATCTCAATAATGAATTCAAATTAAAATAATATATAAAACAAAAACAAAAAAATTTTTGTAATACTGATAAAACATTCTCCCCTTCCGAAGGTTAAAATGGCTTTGTAAATAAAAACCAAAATTATTTCAACACCAAAAATACATAAGTACACAAAATTGTACTTTGTATTATTCAACGCATTTAATATTAAAAAAAATAACATGTACACATTTTCAAACTTCGGTACTTCTGCAGATTTAAGTAGGGTCTTTTTTTCTGGGATTCTCTTTGGGCAATGCCTAGCGAACGACAAAAACCGGCGAATTATATTAAATTATATCGATCGATCAAAAAATAAATGCGAACGAACAGACGTTAAAAAAAATTAAATAAAAAGTAAAAAAAAAAATGATTTTAATAGGAAAAATAAAAGAAACGACAGAGTATCATTAAGTCCATGTATTACTAAACCCCCGAGCCTCTCTATGTTAAGAATGGCTGTCGGAATAAACACCTACCAACCTCAGAAGCCGTTCTTAACACAAGGAAATCGGGCTGTTTATTTCGTAAGTCGTTCTAAACATGGAGTGGTTAAATGTATTTATACTTCGGTCGGGCAGCTCGTAAGAAAAATCCACAAATAACTTTGCATACAAAAAACAGGAAGAAATAAATAGAATCAAATTAATTGTTACAAGAATTTCTCACAACAGTAAACGTGGTTTTTCCTGTATATTTCTTATGTTTAATCGATAGACAAATGTATAAACATTCTTGTAAAAATAAACTATCCCCGTTGCATGTGATTTTGTAAAAAAAAAAATACTCAACGTTTTTTTTCAATATATTTTTATTCGCTTTACAAATGTATAAATAGTCTTTTAATAATAAGCTTTAATAAATTTTATTATTTAGGGGAGGAAAAATCAACGGTATGCCAAACAAAATTCAGTTTCGTTTAGCAAAAGAAAAAAGCCAACTCCATTCCTGTTGTATAATTTAAATTTTGACCGCTAGTTAAATATGTAAACATTCTTGTAAAAATAAACATTATTTAATTTTAATCCTCATAACATACAATGCAGCCATTAAAAATAAAAACGGCTTATTTCTCTCTGTCTCTCTCACTCCGGTACGACAGGCAGAGGTTTATCACGCAATTATTTTTGATTTACAAGCGTAAACATTGATGTCAGCTCCGTTAAAAATAAAAACGGCTTATTTTACACCGTCTCTCTCATTCCCACTCTTTGTATCTCTATCTGTAACTGCCCCTCACTCCGAGTGTCTATAAACAGGACTTGTATCGCGTAGCTGGTCAGCATTTATGTTTTGGGAGTGTAACATTTTCACAAGTAAATAATAGAAGATCAGAGTGTAAAAGCGGAACAAATCTATGAATAATAAATAAAACGTAAGATTATTGTGCACGTACCGAAAAATGGCGACGTGTTTAATAGTTGATAAGTGTTCGTTTTATTTGGTAGAATAATCGAATGTTGGTACTGTAGAATGAATAGTTCTAATCCAATCAGCGGCGCCGGATATTTAACAGGGAGAAATCATTATTTTGTCGGATTTAAGGGGTAGGAATGTGCGTATGTGTAAGAAATGTGTCGTCGGGAAAAGTATGTAAAAGTATAAAAGTACTCGGTGTAGAATGATATCGTAAGAGTTGTCGGTAAAGTGAGGGTGAAATTTTAGCTACTTTCTCTTTAGGTTAGGAGCATGATGGTCATGGCACTCCTAGGACTTAATGTAATTTTTTTATTATAACGAAAATGTAATTGCGGTCTATAGTTAGATAACGTAATGACTAATGACGTAAACGTGGTAAGTTTTTATGTACCATCTGTTGTCAATATAAGGCAGTTTCGTCCAGATAGGGAAAATTGCGTCTCTTATATTATTTATATACAAGATAATGAGCCTGTAGGTTCTCTTCTTTAGCCGCCTCAACGCTGTAAGAGGCGTTAAATTGTTTTAGCTGCAACAATTTCTTCTCTGCAAAAATTCAGCCGATTCTGGAGCTTCCGTTATAAATATGTGGTCTTGTTTTTTTTTTTGTTAGTTTTGTTTTTGTTTTTGTTTTGCTCAGGACGGCCTTTGTTTTTCTTAATTGCGAGACTCATAATTTAGAGTCCTGCAGCTTAAGATATCTGGTTAAGCTGCAGATGAAGTGTGTTGTATGTTACAACTTTGAATAGCATCAGAAACTCTTTATTTCTGTCCTTGTAATTCTCGTAGTTTGACAACCGAGATCTTCTCTACATTCCTATACTCTGGCCATTGAGAATCGGGTTTCGCAATTTCTAAGGTTCATGTCCAGTTGTTTGCAATTGCTTTGCCATTGGAAGTAGCGAGGATGAACCAGTGAGCGATCGTTTGGGAGTTTTTCATAATTAACTGTTGATGATAAGGGACGTATAGGGGAGTCAATCCACAAATAATATCATGGTTGTAAGTGATGAGATGCCATGATCAAAACTGTTCAAATGAATCAACAAATGAATGGTAGCGTAGTTTAAGATGTGTTTCTGATGCATGAAGCCAATTGTGATTCTCTTTTTTAATTATGAGAGCTGGTATTTGTGTTTTAATTAAAAACCAATGTTTGTAAATGGATCGAGAATGAGGGAGGTATGTTAAATCATTTTTAGACACGTTGTTTGCAATAGCTTTGCCACTGATGGTAACAAGTGACGGCTTGATAGTTTTGCATTATTGGCTGTTGATGATAAAAGACGTATAGGGGAGTCAATCAGCAAATAAAATCATGGTTGTAAGTGATGAGATGTCATGATCAAAACTGTTAGAATGAATCAACAAATGAATGGTGGTGTAGTTTAAGATGTGTTTCTGGTGCATTGTTGAATGAAGCCAATTGTGATTCTCTTTTTTAATTATGAGAGATGATATTTTTGTTTCATTAAAAACAAAAAGACTTCTATCGCTGACAGTTTATTTTTAGGTCGGACCAGTTTATTGTTTGTCTTTTCAATGACGTCACTTTCTTTAAATATTCTCAGCCAGGATCTTATTTTATTTGCTACAAAGTTGGATTAGTGATAGCAAAACATTTTTTGATAAAAATCCATGGGTTTTATGAGTTCTTAATTCTCTATTCTTTGTTGCTATAAATGATGAAAATAAACGGATCTGCATAGATTTTATCAAGACTTTATATCTGAAATCGTCTCATTTCTGTCCTTCATCTTGGGTGCAGCATTTGTTTGTATTTTTTCATATTATTATTTCATATGATTTGCTTATGATTTACAACTTTTTGATTAATAGCTACTTTATAATGAGAAGTATCCGCATTGCATGCCCCAAAAAAAACTATAAAGAAAGCCTAAAGAGGACGATGTTAAGTAAGAATTTCAGTTATTTTCAGTAAGCATTTATTTTTTTCAGAGTAAATTTTTACGTTTCAATAAAGATGATGTAAACATTGAGTTTATTTTTGTTCTTATACAAGTTTACCGAGTATGAGTTCTGAAATGTTTCGCAAGATATTGATTACGGGAATTTTAATATTAACATTGTTCACATGAATATGGTTTTCATATTTTATGGTGTTTCCTATGTTTCGTCAGATCTGTTCTACTAAAACATGAATATACACATATTTTACAAGAATATGGGTTTCCCCTAACGTGAAATTTCATGTGGTTCGTTAGATGATGTTTCTGTGCACATGAATAATCACATAGTTTACAAGAATATGGTTTTTCTCCAGAGTGAGTTCTCATGTGTCTCTTTAGCTCTGATTTACTTGAACATGAATATTTACACACTTCACAAGAAAATGGCTTTTCTCCAGAGTGAGTTCTTATGTGTCTCTTTAGCCTTGATTTATTTGAACATGAATATTTACACACTTCACAAGAAAATGGCTTTTCCCCAGAGTGAGTTCTTTTGTGTTTCGATAGACTCGATTGATCTGAACATGAATATTGACATACTTTACAAGAATATGGCTTTTCACCAGAGTGAGTCCTTATATGTTTCGTTAGATCTTGCTTATATGAAGATGAATATTTACATTGTTTACAAGAATATTTCTTTTTACCAGTGTTAGTTCTCATATTCATCGCCGGATTTGGTTTCTTAGAAAATGCATTTTCCCTTTGTTCCAAAGAATATGGGTTTTCTCCAGGGTGAGTACTCGTATGCATCTCTGGATTTGGTTTCTCTGAACTTGAAGATTGACATTGTTCACGAGAATATTGCATGTCACCAGTGTTAGTACTCATATTCATCGCTAGATTTTGTTTATCAGAAAAGACATTTTCCCATATTTCCCAAGAATATGGGTTTTCTCCAGGGTGAGTACTCATATGCATCGCTAGATTTGGTTTCTCTGAACTTGAATATTGTGATTGTTCACGAGAATATGGAATTTCACCAGTGTTAGTACTCGTATGCATCGGTAGATTTGGTTTCTCTGAACTTGAATATTGTGATTGTTCACGAGAATATGGAATTTCTCCAGTGTTAGTACTCGTATGCATCGGTAGATTTGGTTTCTCTGAACTTGAATATTGTGATTGTTCACGAGAATATGGAATTTCTCCAGTGTTAGTACTCGTATGCATCGCTAGATTTGGTTTCTCTGAACTTGAATATTGTGATTGTTCACGAGAATATGGAATTTCACCAGTGTTAGTACTCGTATGCATCGGTAGATTTGGTTTCTCTGAACTTGAATATTGATATTGTTCACGAGAATATGGAATTTCTCCAGTGTTAGTACTCGTATGCATCGGTAGATTTGGTTTCTCTGAACTTGAATATTGTGATTGTTCACGAGAATATGGAATTTCTCCAGTGTTAGTACTCGTATGCATCGGTAGATTTGGTTTCTCTGAACTTGAATATTGTGATTGTTCACGAGAATATGGAATTTCTCCAGTGTTAGTACTCGTATGCATCGCTAGATTTGGTTTCTCTGAACTTGAATATTGTGATTGTTCACGAGAATATGGAATTTCACCAGTGTTAGTACTCGTATGCATCGGTAGATTTGGTTTCTCTGAACTTGAATATTGTGATTGTTCACGAGAATATGGAATTTCACCAGTGTTAGTACTCATATTCATCGATACATTTTGTTTATCAGAAAAGACATTTTCCCATATTTCCCAAGGATCTGGCTTTTCTCCAGTGTGAGTACTCATATACATCTCTGGATTTGGTTTCTCTGAACTTGAATATTGAAATTGTCCCTGAGGATATGGCTTTTCTGCAGTGTGAGTACTCGTATGCGTCGCTAGATTTGGTTTCTCAGAAAAGCAATATTCCCATTGTTCCCAAGGATCTGGCTTTTCTCCAGTGTTGGTACTCATATTCATCTCTATATTTGGATTATCAGAACAAGAACTTTCACACCAATTCTCAGTGTGGTTTATCATATACCGTGTACTTGAATTTTTCAGTAATTATTATTTTGAGAAACAAGAATTAAAATATTTTAATGACAAATTATTCGATATTTTTCTGACAAATATAAGATTGTTATGCCACAGATGTCAGGTTATATCTTCAAACATGAATATGATCTTTCAGTAATTATTATTTTGAGAAATATAAGATTGTTTTGCCACAGATGACAGTTTATGGCTTCAAACACGATTATGATTTCCTCTGTAGGAAATAGAAAAGAAAATATAGGCCCGTTCAGATTCAACACAAGCGTTCAAGCAGGAACATCTGCAAAGAAAAAATAAATATAATTTTATTAATTTTTGCCAACATCATTTTAAGTGATTTGTATTCAAATATTTGTAATTTTCATCCTTATGGAATTTGTTTAACTGTTTTAGAAAAATTATTTAGAGATTTCGCTTTTATATTAATACAATCCTAACTACGATCAATATCTTTTATATTGATACAATCATAACTATGATGAATATCTTTTATATTGATACAATCATAACTATGATGAATATCTTTTATATTGATACAATCATAACTATGATGAATATCTTTTATATTGATACAATCATAACTATGATGAATATCTTTTATATTGATACAATCATAACTATGATGAATATCTTTTATACTGATACAATCATAACTATGATGAATATCTTTTATATTGATACAATCATAACTATGATGAATATCTTTTATATTGATACAATCATAACTATGATGAATATCTTTTATATTGATACAATCATAACTATGATGAATATATTTTATATTGATACAATCATAACTATGATGAATATATTTTATATTGATACAATCATAACTATGATGAATATATTTTATATTGATACAATCATAACTATGATGAATATATTTTATATTGATACAATCATAACTATGATGAATATATTTTATATTGATACAATCATAACTATGATGAATATTCTTTTATATTGATGCAATCATAACTATGATGAATATCTTTTATAGATATGTTTATTCAATTTTCACCCCAAACAAGGCAGAGTGCCACTTTTTACTCGGGGCTACTATCGGGGACATAAGTCGCAGGTGTATTATGAAGGGAGATGAGTGGGAAGGTGTCTGTTTACATGACACTTGAACTTCTGCATGCCAGTATAGTTGTGAAAGCAGAATCTCGGGAGCGAGTTTCAAAGTCTAGAATTCCTGAGGAAGAAACCATTGGAGTAGAAGGCTTTTTACACATAGTGATCTCTACTTTGAAGGGACGACATTTAGGTGCTTGCCGCGTTTGTTGGGGGTGCTCACGTCGAGGCGTACAAGTGCTTGTAGTTCGTCAGAGCATTCATTATTAAAGTAGTTTTAGAACAGGCAGAGGGATGCAACATTTCGTCTATATGACATAGGTTATAAACTGTCATCTAAGCTTCGGCATATCAGGTTGGCGACTCTCTTTTGAACCCTGTCAAGAAGTAAGAGAAAAGTAACAGATGCATCAGCACAACTGTGAAAACAGTACTTTATACATGGACGAATTGTGGCCTCATAGAGGTATAGGATACTTTAAAGCATAAGTAGTTTTCTAGCACTGAACAGAGAGCCCACTTTTTTGCGGCAGCCTTGGAAAAGCTCACAATGTATCTATTCCAGTTCATGTTTCCTGTAAATGTTAGGCCGAGAAGTTTAAAGGAAGTACTTTAGGGTTTTTTTAATATTATATTGAACAATGATTAACAAAAAAATTAATTCAAAAATAGGAACATAGAAAAATAATTAAATTAAAAAATGCAAAAATTAATACAAACGTACAAACAAGGTTTTTTTTTAATTGAATATCTTAGGACTTTACTAATAATCCTATAAATAGACCCTGAAAACTAACATTTATCTTTTAAAGAATTTTTTTTTACAATATATTTGTTCTTTTGTTTTTCACTCGTGCCTGGTATAGAATGTGGTGTCATCAGCAAATATACCCATCTCCGAAACAATTTTATCAGAGAGGTCATTCATGAATATCAAGAAAAGTAAAGGTCCAAGGATAGACTCATGAGGTACTCCCGCATTTATATCATACTAGCAAAAGTACCCGTCGTTGACTGGGTTCAAAAACAGCCTACAGAAAACGGACTGATTTATTAAAGTACTAGCGGGGGTACCCGGCGTTGCCCGGGTGTTTGTAGGTGTGTGTGGTGTTAAATAAAAAAGACACCGGGGTAGGATTGAACCCGAAGCCCTGAGTCGAAGTTTGAAAGTAAAATCGGCCAGCCGGAATGAGTTACTGAAAGATGTTTGAATTTATTTAAGTAAGAACAAAATTGACAGGTGCGCACTCGGAAGTTGTCGAGCGTTACGACGACTACGTAGGTTTGTTTTTTATAAGTGAAGTAAAGAAAACAACGTTTTAATTAAGTAGGGGGGGTAACAAAACATCGGAAAAAAAACACAAAAAATCTAACGTAAGGCAAACGAACGATTAAAACAGAAAAACGAACACGTGAAAAATGGCTTAAATAAGCCTGTTTCGATATTAAAATTTAAAAAATCGGTGGGTACCCAGGTGTTTTTGGGTGTGTGGTCGGGGGTGGACAATTGAAGTTAAAAAAAAATCAGAAAAACGAACGTTACGTGAAAAATGGCGTAAATAACTCTTGTTCAATATTTAAATTTAAAAAATCGAAAAAAAAAAGACATCTCACACCACGATTCGAACCCAAAACGTTTAGATAATGAGCCAACGTTCTAATCGACTGACCTAACGAAACGTACATGAAATTTGTTCAGTTTTTCAACTATTTAAAGGAAATCAGGTCATGACGTCATCTGGCGCATGTATAGAACTGCTCGTCGTCACGAGAAAACCGTTTTTGTTGACCCCCCTGTCGAAAATTATCGATTTCAGGGTGGAAAATGAAGGATTTTGGCAAATTTTTCAATATTTTTCGAGCGAAGGATGAGGCTTCGATATGATACCGTGTTTGTGAATTTTCGTCATGTCTGTCGAAGGTTTTTAGCAGACACACATACACACATACATTTTCGCTTTTATATATATATAGATTTCATTTACGACCGTCAAGAACAACCTAGATTTTTCTGTTATCTAAGAAGGATTTAATTACTTTATGTATTCTACCAGTGATACCATATGATGTATAAAAAAAAAAACATCATGCCATACCCTGTCAAAACCCTTAGATATATCGGGGGCTATCGCTCTACCCTCCCGTGTTTTGTCCAGTTAACAGTACATACGTTCAGAGATTACAGTTAGGATATCTGCTGTGGAATGGGCTAGCAGAAATACATATTGATTGTCGGTCAAGGGTTTAGCAGCTGTACGGTGATGGACTAGAGGTTGATTAATTAAAGACTAAAATATTTTGGTGAAAAGCGGGAGAAGGCTAATGGGGCGATAATTTACTGTATCAGTTCTTTCGCCAAAATTCTTGAAACTGGCACCACAGAAGCAAGAAAGCAAGATTCGTTGAGGCATTTGTTGTAAAGTTTAGATAGAACTGGAGCAACCTCAGCTTAACATTTTTTTAATAGCACAGCTGGGATGAGATCGGGTCCACATGCTTTTGAGGTGTCTAGGTTTTTTATGATTTTTTTTTACAAGTTGATCACCACTTATCAAGGCCCGGAAGATAAGTGAAAATGAGATTAAATAAAAACAATCTGTTTTTAATAAAAACAAAAATAAATAAAAAAAAAAAAAAACGCGTTCTATTTTTGTATCTAGTTTGGCGACATTGTAGCATTTTTCTCGGCTAATGAACAGTTGTGGTTATATATATATATATATATATATATATATATATATATATATATATATATATTATGAATATCCGAGAACTGCTGCATTTTTTTTCTTCACCAGATACCACGTTTTTAATTATGTATTGACACGTAATCGCTTAAAAAAGTAAAATCCCAGCTTACCAAGTGATTTAAACGTTGGACATTATTATCTATTACATTTTTATGCCATATTTATCTGTGCTATTTTTTTCCTAAATTTATATTTGATGATATTAAAATGTATAAGAAAACTAACTTTTGTTTAACATTGATTAAATCATAAAGTGAGGTTTAATGATTATTACGGACATGATCCAACGGGGATTGCGAAACCCAAAAATCGACGGAATTTGATGATTTTAGGCAGATTTTAAAGAACAAAATTATTAAATCTATATCGAAATATTGATTTAAAAAAAAAAAAGTGCTAATTTTTTTGGAGAAGGCAGTATCAATCTCAGAAAAGCGGATATTTCGCGGACCTGTACGGGAATGCTCATCCCCTAAAAAAAGTCGCGTTTTCACTATTTTTTCAACATTTTTTTTGGTACTTGTACAGTTTAGTCAACACATTAAAAAATGAAAATATCGAAAAAGTGTATATTGTACGTATCCGTTATGAAATGAAGTTCTTCGAAAAAAAATATCACTTAATTTCATCAAGTATTTTTTTTTTATTTACAGCAAAAAATAATTTTATGATACCAAGCAAAAGTTTCCATTTTTAGGACGAAAATCGAGTAATAAAGATGGGGAGGGAGTATCGGCAGTTTACATGGAGTTATCTCCCGTGGAGTGTTAAAAAATACAAACAATTTTTTTTTAATCCAAGCCTTCAACGTGCTGTCATAAGAACGTTTGTTTCCGCTGTAAAAAAAAAACAAAATACTCGATCAAATTAAGTCAAATTTTTTCCGGAGATCTTCAGTCCAAAACGGATACGTACAATATAACCTTTTCGATATTTTCATTCTTTTTATATCTTGATTAAACTGTACAAATACCTTTTTTTTCTAACGACGATTATCATAAATTAGACTTAAGTATCAAATTAACAAAAAAAAAATGAAAAATAAAATAATTTAATGACAGGTCGATAAAGATAGGTACGGGCAAAATGAATGCCGATGCTAAAAATGTATAAACATTTTGACCCCACTCTTTACTTAAAAAAAAAACACCAAAAATCAGGAAATTGACCAATTTAAATTAAATTTTCAGTATTTACCAAATAATGATCGCGGACTAGAATAAACTTATTATTTTTATTTAAATATGAGTGAAAATGTATTATTATGTTTAAACTAAAAAATACCTTTACTAAAGTTATAGTTTTCAGTAGTAAATAAAAAACGCAAGACTTTATTTTTTTAAATGTAAATAAAGCATCGTAATTTGTAACAATAAAAATAAAAATATTTTCATAGGAACATTAAGAAAAAAGCCCCTAAATCCGTATTAATGAATTCGATATATAGATTCATTAATACGGATTTATAATTGTAAAAAAATATTTCTACTTTTTTTTTACAATTATAAATCCGTGTTAATAAATTCTATATATATAATTCATTAATACGAATTTTTTTTTTTAATTAAGGGTTTATTTTTTTTTTAATTAAGGGTTCCCATAATTTTTATATGCAAGACTTTAATAATTTCCTGGCTCGCAAGAATGTGAAACTTTCGGGGTAGCATATGTTTTTATATAATATTGAACAATAATTAAGAAAAAAATAATTTTAAAATAGGAACATAGAAAAATAATTAAATTAAAAAATGCAAAAATACAAACGTTCAGAAAAGGAATGTACGGATGCGCAACCGGGTGGGGGGGGAGAACTTCCTCCCTTTTAATTACATGATGTCTTTTCACAATCTTTCAACTGGCTGAAATTTTAGGCCTTCGTAATTTTCGTGTTCACAAAATTTTAGTTTTTTTTCGTTTTGTGAACACCAGAATCACTCAGTTTGGAACTAATTATTTTTTTGTACAAACAAGGTCTTTTTTTTTTTTATTCAATTAGGACTTTACTAATTATCCTATAAATAGACCCTGAAAACTAACATTTATCTTTTAAAGGATTTTTTTACAATAAATTTATTTAACTGCAAAATTTAGCTGAATTAGGTAGCTCGCTGTGAAAACATTTTCATAACTTTTTTTTTTCACGTGTACAAATATTTCTTTTTTTTTTTGAAAATTAAGTTCAGTCCTTAATCTTTCAAATGCAAACTAAAGGTAGTCGGAATCCTTAAAAAAAATTTGATAAATCGGCTTTCAAAACTAGGTCCCCCATTTCTGTCCGCCCATTTTTGCCCGGACCTAGAAAAGAAATGGATCGTAAGTCAGGTAGCAATGAAGTATGTTTTCATTAAGTCATTAATTTTGTTTTTTTCTGTTATGATATTTGAGTGTGTCGTCTATGATAATCGTCAAAAGTTTTTTTTTTTTTTTTTTTTTTTTTTAATTGTAAAACACGCATTTAAGGGGCTGAGGAGTCTCGTACAGATCCGCCGTATTTTCTTCCGGTAGGTAGCGGGGGAGGGGTCTCATGTTTCCGCTAGGTGGCAGTGTCGGTCGTAGAGAAGTAGATTTGGTAAAAACATGGCCACTAAAGAATACAATGCATAATACAGTTTGTTATATCTCGATTACTACTGTCTTTCCAAAATTTCAATGCGATTTTCGTATTCAGCATAGTCGAACACCTATGTAAGTCGTTATCTATAAGAACATTGGAGGTGGACCTAATGTAAAAAATTACCCCTTTTTTGTTACACCTAATTGTAATAATGTAATCCATATGACATTCCTGAATAAATCGTATCTTTTTTTCTGTAAAAAAATATTACCTTTTTCTTCGGTATATGCAAAATATGAACCGTTCTTGGTTTAGTCAGGATGTTCAAGTTTTTGCCGTAGTTTTTGTTTATTGAACAGTAAAAAAAAAAAAAAACAAAAAAAACTCATCCCCTTCTGTTATGGTTGCCATTTTTTTTTTTTTTTTTTTTTGCTAATGAGAATATATTTTACATAATGTTTTTTTTTTGTTAAATAATAAAATTATTTATATAATTAAATTGGAGTTGCTTATACACTATTGGGACAATATTTTGTAGTCGATAAATGAAGTTGTCAGATAATATGCAATGGTTTCAACTGATATTTTGTCAATTCTAAGAAATTAGAAGGATAGCTTCCAAATTATGCAGTTGAAATTACTCGAATATTATTGAATTATTAAAAAAAAAATTAACAATGGTAACAGTTGGAAAATTGCCGCCATCTTGTTTGAATAGAAACGGAAAATTATCTTCCTTTTGAACTCTCCTGTATCTTATGTTGTATTTTCTTTAATAAATAATTTTCTACCTTATCGATTTTCGTAATTTTTTATATAATCATCGTAAAAATACGGTGAATACGTTGATACTGGGATTCAATTTTAGAATTTCCGAAACTTCGTCCCTATAATGCAGTGCATAGCAGTGTCAGAAATTTCGTGAAAATAGTGAATAATTCCACCCCATCTTTCCAAGCTTATAACTCCTCGAAAAATGTAATTCAAGCCCTAATTTTTTTTTTCAATTAAAGGAGTAAGGACCAAGGTTTTATTTAAAAAAACAAAAACAAAACAAAACAATGTGTTTTTTTTTTAAAAAGGTTTTAAACTTCGGACTTTACAGGTAAATTTCTAAAAAACTGTTTTTTTTTTTTGTTTTAAATTTGAATATATTATTTATTGACCTTTTCTCTTCAATCTGTGATATATAAAACTATTAAACATAAATTAATTATTTACTTTTTAATAGACATTTCAAAATGAGAGGCGTAAATTATTCGACCCCCTATCTTTCTAAGCTTATAACTCCTCGAAAAATGTAATTCAAGCCCTAATTTTTTTTTCAATTAAAGGAGCAAGGACCAAGGTTTCATTAAAAAAAAAAAAAAGACAAAAAGAAACAATGTGTTCTTATAAAATAAGGTTTTAAACTTCGGACTTTACAGGTAAATTTCTAAAAAAACTGTTTTTTTTTTTGTTTTAAATTTGAATATATTATTTATTGACCTTTTCTCTTCAATTTGTGATATATAAAACTATTAAACATAAATTAATTATTTACTTTTTAAGAGAAAGTTGAAAATGGGGGGGCGTGAAAATGGGGGGGCGTGAATTTAAAAAAAACGTTTGTCTAAAATATTATATTCGGTTTATTGGAAAGAACATAAAATTTCACATTGACCCTGAAAATATCGTAAAAATAGAATCAATAGAAAAATTTTGATAGGTTTTTAAAATTTAAAAATATTGAGTTTAAAAATTGAAAAATATTGAGTTCGGAAAATTCATTACTGTTTTAAAAAAAAATAAAAATATTTTTATTACTTTTAAAACAACTGTAATAGTTTATTTTGGAAGTATAATCCATAAAGAAAATAAATAACCCACTTTTAACAGAGAAATTACGAGATTTTTATATTGTATTCGCAGTTTCGTGTTAGGGGTGTCAAAAATTCCTACAAAAATTCTGATACTGGAAGCGCTAAATTAAACAGAAGTATTTTTCAAGTTAAATATTTATAATTTCCTACTTTTGACACCATGTTATTTTCCTCTCCCGTACAGCACATTACTATTTTTAGATATATAGTAAATATGTCGTATCTCACATAATCTATTCTTAAATGTTTTTGTACAAACATCAATAAAATGATTTTATAATAATGATGACTGATCCCATATAAAATAATTTTAAATATTTTTATATAAATAGAAATAAAATGATTTTTAAATAACATCACTTATTTTAGAATATGCCTTGTAAAATATGTTTAATATAAATATATTTTTAAATATATTATTTAATATTCCTTGACATTTGAATATTAACATAAATTTTTAAAACAAGTACCCCATATAGCTTATTAGTGAGATTATTTCTTTAATTTAAATGCGCACATATTCATTTTTAAATATATTTTAGAATTTAGCAGAGAACCCCGCAAACAAAAATTAATATACGAGTGAAAAATTAAAATGTATGGCAGCTAAATATGACCAAAGGCAATATAAATTATAGTTTTAACTACCTGGATAGGTTTTGTCTGGTTGAACATATTTTAAAGCGTCTATTTAATTCCAAACACAAGTAGTGACGAGTTGGAGAGTTAGAACGACAAGATGGCTGACATTCAACTGAGAAGTCTCGATAATCGCTTAAAGCAAACTAGAAACACGGTACTAGTGCACTTATTGATCCGTGCTGAAATATTAACGTTATTATTTAAAATAACATTCTTAACATGGGGAGGGGAGGGTGTTTTGTATTCTATACTTTAACCTTACAATTGAATAAAAAATATTTTTTAAAAAAATTAAACTTGGAAATACGATTTTAAAAATAGCGCAGATCAGTAAGTGCACTAGTACCTAGAAACTTATTGTTGTCGGCCATATTTTTAGAAGTTTGCAATTCGGCATTTGTTTTTAGAATAAAAAGGTGCAGTGCAGTGGCTGCAGTGCACTTACTGATCCGCGCTATTTTTTAAAGCGTATTTTCAATTTTAATTAAAGTTTTGTTTTAATTGTAAGGTTAAAGTATAGAATAGGTACAAAAGCCTCCCTGCCCCATGTTAAGAATGGCTTTTTAAATAATAACGTTATTATTTCAGCACGGATCAATAAGTGCACTAGTACAAAAAAAAAAAAATTAAAAAAAAAAAAAAAAACCACCAAAACGTATCCCGCTCGGAAGAAAATAACTTTGATTTATTTTTTATATATATTAAGAATTTTACCTTTTTTTTTTTTGTTCGTTTTGTCTTTGCTAAATATCTATATTTATTTTTTAAACTTTTATAATTGTTTTGTTTAAATAATAATTAGAAAAAACTTATAAATCGGACTTTTTTTTCAGATTATACAGGGTGTTTCAAAAGTCTTGGGAACTACAACTATAATAAATAGCTTATGTTCTCAAGACTTTTGAAACACCCTGCATTGCCTTTTTCTTTCGATTGGATGTTGAGGTTAAATTCAATTATTATGGTTCGGTTGTTCATTCAATTTTTGATGAAACTACAGAATATGGTTTTATGCACTCGATATCTCCATGTTAAGCATGAGTTTCTAAATAATAGCGTTAGTATTTCAGCACGGTCCGTGTTTTGTATGAGTAAGAAAAAGGGTACTCATGCAGAGAGTAATCCGAGCTAAAATAATAACGGTATTATTTAAAAAGCCATTCTTAACATGCATGCGGACGGGAGGGTGTTTTGTACCTCTTTTGTGCTTTCGCCTTACCATTGAATAAAAAAAAACATAAAATTTTAATTAAACGTGGAAATACGATTTAAAAACAATAGCACGGATCACTCTCCGCATTAGCACCACAAAAAGAAAATTGTAATTTCATTTTAAAGAAAAGGGTTTATTAAATGAATGTTTGTTCAATTTCGGATTCATTTATAAAACAACCAGACTTTTATTTTTGAATCAAAAAGAAAATGAACATTAAAAGCAAATTGCTTTCTAAAAATCCATGTAAACAATGTTGGAGAAACGGATTTAAAATATCAAACGTTGAACTGACTTCACAGTTGACAGCCATTTTGAGTGGAAAACTACACATTTTACCATTTAAATTTTTATATTTTAAGTATAAAAAGTTTTATATATATATATATATATATATATATATATATATATATATATATATATATATATATATATAGAATAGAGTTCTATATACTCGATCACCATGTTAAGAGTGGGTTTCTAAATAATAGCGTTAATATTTCAGCACGGACCGTGTTTTGAATAAGTACGAAAAAGTAAATTGGGTACTTGAACCGTTTAACCAAAACATTAAAAAAATGAAAATATCGAAAAAAAGTTATATTGTACGTATCCGTTTTGAACTGAAGATCTCAAAAAAAAAAAAAAAAAAAATTCACTTAATTTGATCGAGTATTTTTTTTATTTATTTATTTTTTTTTTATAGCAGAAAAACACGTTTTTTTTTTTTTATGAGAACGCGTCGAAGACGACATCTTGGGTTTGTTTTAAATTTTTGTTTGATTTTTTAGAAACGACACGGGAGATAACTCCATGTAAAGCGCCGACACTCCCTCCCCATCTTTATCAACTAGCTTTTCTTAAAACTCGAGCCTTTGGCTCGGCATCATAACAAATTGTTTTTTCGCTGTAAAATAAAACTTTGATTAAATTAAGTTACATTTTTTTCCGGAGAACTTCATTCAATAACAGATACGTACAATTTAAACTTTTTTTTTTCGATATTTTCATTTAAATTTCTTGATTAAACTGTACAAGTACCGTAAATTGTAATTTAATTTTAAAGAAAAAAATTTGTAAAATTAATGTTTGTTCAATTACGGATCCATTTATAACAAACTGATTTTTATTTCCAATAAAATTGAGAATAAGGAGGAACATTTTTTAAAATAGAAAATTTATTTTTAGAAATTCATGAAGTGATTTCATAGTCGGCAGCCATTTTGAATGGAAAACTACACATTCACTATTGAAACGTTTTTACCGTTTTAATTTCTTTAAGTAAGCCTGTTATCGAACAAAGGGAATATCAAGATTTTCATAGGAATTAAATACAATGATTTAAAATGCATTAAATTTGTTAAAAGTTAAAGAAATAAAATATAGAAAAAATCTTACCTTTCATTTTAGGCAATTCAATACGACAAAAAAATTAGATGATTTCTTTTTCTTTTTTTTTTTGCTCGTGGTCAAAATTGAAAATTTGGTCGGTTTGTTGGGATTTCTTTAGTAAATGGATACAATTTCGATTTCCTGTGTCCAGTACATTAAGAAATACGAGAATGACGATTGCAAAAATGTAAAAAAGAAATAAAAACTCAAAATATGATTGAAACGTGCATTAAAAATGGCTGAACAAAGAATGAAAGATTAAAATGTAAATAAAAAATGTGAAAATTGTCAAAGATAAAAACGAAAATAAAAATGAAACGTAAATTAAAAAAAAAACTCGTTAATTACGTGTGAAGAAACGTTTTGAACATTTAAACAGCGAAAATAATGAAAGGTGAGATAGCCGAATAAAACTAAGATATCTTTCTTCCGCGTTAGCTAGCTATATATATATATATATATATATATATATATATATATATATATATATATATATATATGTATGTATGTATGTATGTGTGTGTGTGTGTGTGTGAGAGAGTGAATGTATGTATTTATGTATATATGTGTATGTGTGTGTATGTGTGTATATATATATATATATTTAAATATGTATATATGTGTATGCATATATATACATATACTTAAATATATATGTATATTTTTAAATATATATACTTATGTAAATATATATGTAATTCAATTAGTTATATTTTTATATATATATATATATATGTATAGAATATCTATATATAGAAATTAAAATATATATATATATATATATATATATATATATATATATATAAAAATTGAACGTGTCTGTGTGTCTGTGTATGTACATTTTCCTACACAATAACTCTGTCAGGTTTAAGTCTACAGACTCGAAATTAGATATACAGGGTACAGAAATTTAGGAAAATCTTTCGGATCCGTTTTCAGCCAGAGATCCGATTCTTAAGGGGTCAAAGTTCAACGATTTTACCTTTGAGCCCTCCACTAAACTCCTCCGAAAATTTTGGATCTAAACACGTGAAATTTTAAACAGATTCCTTGGACATGGATCTAAGTTAATAACTTGATTTTAACCAAAAAAAAAAAAAAAACAATAAATGTTAAAGGATCATAATAGGGTTCAAAGTTTTAAAAAAATTGACCGTTTTTTTTTCGCTTTACACACACCTCCAAATATCCGGGAAACGCCGGGCGGAAATGCTAGTATATATATATATATATATATATATATATATATATATATATATATATATATATATATATATACATATATATATATATATATATATATATATATATATATATATATATATATATATATATATATATACAGTGGGTAGGAAAAGTATTATCACATTGAATTTCTTTCGTATTTCTCGAAAATAATTATTTTATATTAATTAAATTTACACTATGGAGAGATATTATCTATCAAAAAATAAAAAGGATATTTATATATATTTAGGTGACAAATCCTAACGAACAATCAAATTACCCCAACGCAAAAGTATTTAACACATTTACTAATATTTAGTTATATATCCTCTGGTACAGCATCTGTTTTACTTTAAAACCTCCAAATGATTTCCATAACTGCCTACTAGTTTCTTACAAATTCTTGCTGGTCGTTTCTCTAATCTTCATCGCAAATTTCTTTAATTCCTTGATATTCTTGGGATCTCTTGCATGCACCCTTCGCTGACGGCTTCGGCTACTGGAGAACACTTATCCTATTATCCTTAAACAATTTCCTAATTATTTTAGCCTTGTGCTTGGGATAATTGTCTTGCTGGAAGATCAAAATCACGGCTCATCCTTAATCTGCGACATTCTTGCGTTGAGAAAATCTTTTTGTATTTTTCTGCATTCATTTTCCCTTCTATGTTTGCAATTCTTTTAACTCCATTCGCAGAAAAGCAGTCCAAATCATCACCCTACCGCATCCAAATTTTCCAATGGGAATAGTATTAGATTGTTTAATTCTATGCCATTTTTCCTTCATACACAGGTACGCATGTTTCTTCCGAAAATCTCAATTTTAGTTTCATCTGACGAAATAACTTTGTCCCAGAAGTCATCCGATTCATATTGATATTTAAAAACAAATCGCAAATACCCTTTCACATGTCTAGGACTCAACAATGGAGTTTTTTCTCGGTGATATTGAATACAAACTTGTACGATTCAACGATTTCTTGATTGTGTCCTTGCTTACTTCAATACCCGCTTCCTGCAAATCCTTCTGAATTTCTGAACGATTCCAAAATGGTCCTTTCCTCACGTTATGACTAACGTAACGAGCAGTAACCATTTACTATACGTGGCCGACCCATTGTAAGAGAGTTTTAGTATAACCACCCATTGTTTTCCAATTTATCACGACAGTCCCAACTGCACTCATCATCATATTTAGTTCTGAAGCAATTTTCCTGTACCGCTTTCCATTTTTGTTTTGTTATAATTTCCTGCCGCATATCATTAGTCAATTGCATTATTTTACCATTTTAAAACAGTAATGAAAGAGGCAACCTGCACAGTGTCTGAGAGCTGTTATCATCTGACATATAAGGAGCCAAAACTCTACGGTGACTTCTGATTGGGTGAAATATTGTTGCAATTTGAAATGACTGCTTAAGAATAAAATTCTTGCTTGGTTGAAATATTGTAGCAAGATGAAATGACTGCTTAAGAATGAAATGTGTTAAATACTTTTGTATATTAGTAATTTAATGTTAATAAATATCTGTCAACTAAGTATATATTTATTTCCGTCTTATTTTTAAATAGATAATATATGTTCAAACATTAAGTGTAAATTTCATTAAAATTAACTTCATATTTCATGAGCAATACGAAAAAAATGCTTTTGCTACTTACTGTATCTATATATATATATATATATATATATATATATATATATATATATATATATATATATATATATGTGTGTGTGTGTGTGTGTGTGTGTGTGTGTTTTATTTATATACTTACATGCATATACATATATTTAAATATATACTTATAATTAGAAATACATATTTTATTGCATTTCAAGCCCAAATCAAAAGTATATATATATATATATATATATATATATATATATATATATATATATATATATATATATATATATATATATATATATATTATTGATTTTTCACCCCACAACAAAGCAAAGTGACACTTTGATGTATGAGAATACATATCTGGGACATATCTTTGTATGGGTGCAATGTAGAGAGCAGAGCAGCAAGATACCTATTTACATTATACTTGATCTTCTGCATGTCAATACAGTCAAGAAAACAGGAACCCGGAATGGAATTCCAAATCTAGCATTTCTAGGGAAGAAACTATTAGAATATTTTTACTGTGTAGAGGGGATTTTGCTGCTTGTCGAGTTGTCGGAGGTATTACGTTGAGGGGTCACAATAAGTTTTATTCCTCGGATCACCTACCATTAAAGTATTTGTGAAACATTTCGTCGATGGGATAGCGGTTTAAACCTAGCTGATAGTGCGAGATCTATTAAGTTGAGGGAACTGATGCAACAACCCAAATATGGCAACAACAATCCAAACTTTGGCGAATGCTGGTCTCGTAGATGTACAGGATACTCGCAGGGGCATGTAATTTTCTTATATGGCAGGGAGAGCCCACCTCTTTTGCAGCCGCATTGGGAATGCACTCAATGTATCCATTCCAAGTAATGTATCATTAGTCGTGGTTGAGGAGGTTTCTTATAGTTATTAAACGAAAGGAGCTTAGTCATGGTAGCATTGAATATGACCATCAATTTTTGTCCCCCATTCTACTACAGGTCGAAGGTCTACCTCTATGGTTTCCGCTATTGGCTTGGATACATATTCATTCGTTCTCTCATCGTGTCTTTTATAGAGCGTGGTGTCCTCAGAAATATACCCATCTTATAGAGAATTTTATTAGCGAAGTCATTTATAAATATCAGGAATAATAAAGGTTCTCGGATTGACCCATGAGGTAATCTCGCATTGATATCATATTGTTTTGACTTACAACCATCGAGGTCAACATGGATTCTTCTTGAAGGATTTAATTATGTTAAGTATTCGTCTAATTATACCATATGATCTTTTTGTTAAAGGATATCATTATTCAATGGCTCCAGTTCGGTTGACTTCAATATACTTCCATTATTGTTAGTATCTCAATAGACAAATTGATTTGAAACATTTCTTTTACAACTAAACAATAAAAACCATAATCATTCATCTCAAGTCATATGTTTTGTCGAACTCATCTAAACTCATACTTTGTACTTCAACCTTACCTGTCACCCGTTCCTGATTTAATCGCTGGCAACGATTCTATTTTGCAAGTTCTATGTTATCATGACATGTACTTAGTGTGACCATTATTAAAATCCACACTAGCCTACTTACTCGCTATTAATATGGAGCCCTTCTTAATATAACCGCTGATTGATAGGCTTGGAAAGTCATCCGCTGACATTTCTAAGGTCAACGCAACATTCTTAGACCCGATCCTACATTCTTATAAACCTTGTTCAGGTGGACCTATCCTACATTCTTATAAACCTTGCTTCAGGTGGACCGATTTTAATTTCTGGCGTATTCTTCAGATAATTTACAAAGTTATTTGGTATGTGAGTTCGAGATGTTTTGAAGGATCACTTCAATGTTCTATGGTCAAGTGGTGAACGTTTTGTTTGATTTGTCTTGCCTGGTCAGCGAAGTATTTTCTTATCCATATGTTTGGTCAGCTGGTGAAAGAATGCCCGTACATAGCCCGTTTATTTAATTCACATACACCTTCATTCAGAATCTCATCCTCGACTGCAAAGACAATAATCCACTTTTCGAATTTGATTTTTGACATCTGTTTTAGCTTCTTGTCAATAAATGCTTAACATGTTGTAGCATCCGCTATAAATGACCGGAGCAAATCTTCGGCAGAGACATTCTCATAGCAATCACCATTTCAACGCCCATGGATATCTGAACGCGCAAAGACACAACGTTGTAATTTGCCCATCCGAACACATGTAATAAAGGAACTATGTTGCATTTCATGCGTAGTGATACAACAGAGAAATGAAATGTAAGAAATCATATCAGATTTCACCGGCCCGATTCGTGTCTAAGGGACGCTGTTTTTATGGGATGTTAAATCAGCTATTAAATCAGACTATTTGCACATTATGTATCTTTAATTCTCGACATGAAAAGTTACAATATCGAATGAGAATTATTCCTTCTTTTCAACAATGCTATTTCGAACTGCTGTTTTCACATGTGACGAACAGCACACAAGGCATGTAAGTACTTCATGGTTACTTCCCCCCCCAAGAAAATAACCACATGTGTGCCTCTGTTCATGAAATCAGCAATTAAAAACTTTAATCCTTTTCTCCGAGACACATATAAGCAAATCTAATGAACACTCGTTGCAAGAATCTTAACGTTGGAATGATTTGAATTATTGTTTATTAACCATATAAATCTCGAGTTGTTTGTCGGATGTCGTTTCTTTTTCATTTTATGTGTGTATGTGATTCGGTGGAAGTCTTCTGTAAACCGGAGATCTTATTAGATTTACCTTAAACGGCCCCTATGATATCCTTTTACCTGTAATATCCTTTAACCTGTGATATCCTTTAACGTGTGATATCCTACTATTTTTGACTTCTAAAGATTCCTGCAACTGCAACCTTATTCTAAAAAATCGATGGATCCTGATAATAAATTGGTAAACACCGACTCATACACATACTCTGTAATGTCTTGTCCGTTCCGGCTTTTCCTTTGATTATACCTGCAGCAGCGGCCGTCGAAAATACTCTTTTTGTGAATGAAAAGCACTGAACATGATCGATGCCAAAATTGAATGAGAAAATTAAATGACTGGCTGTAAGAATCAGGTGGAAACAATATCCTTTTAAGAAACCGAAATCTAATGTTGATCAGAGAATGTTTTTCATTCAAGTAGATTTGTTTTGTATCTCAGTATGGAAAAACCATCAAACCGTTAGAAACTATATTTACATGACCCAAAATTGTACGGTTCGTAGTTCTGGTTGTTGGTGTTGCTACGTCTAGTTTTAGCATTGAGATGTCGACATCCGGATTCATATTACATAAAAACGAAAACATTGAATCATATTTTTGATAAAAAATTTATTGACTATAAAAATGTAAAAGTAAAAAAAAAATAATTTGTCGCTTTTATTAAAAATTATACAAAAATGAATCACAAAATAATTTCATGTTGAAAGGACAATTTAACTGATGGGACATTCATTGACATGAAAAAATATAACAAACAACAATGGTCGTTTGGTATTTCCAAGTAACAGTTAATCATCTCCACGTGAAAGGAGTAAATAATGCCTAGGATGATGTAACTCATGAGAATCTGCAAAATTATACCTCATGTTATATAGGGGTTTTCTTAAAAGAGAGTCTTAGAGAGAGAGAGTAAGAGTCTTATTATAAGTGATGCTTAGAAGGCTCAGAGAGAGAGAGATTGTATAAGTTGTTGTACGAGAGACTTAGTGAGATTGTTCATATTAGGAGAGATTCATATTTATATTAAAACTGTTCATTCTTTAGATGCTGTAGATTGGAAGAGAAGGAAGCTCTTTGTGTGAAGGGATAGTGTTCAGACAGTTCAGGCATTATGATGTTGAGACGTTTATGTAAATACATATAACACAAATATATAATACAATTGGACTTTAACTTTGTATAAGAAACATAAGACACAAGACGAGCTTTACAAAAACACTTGATGGTTTATTCTTCACGACCGGCCGTTCCATCATCAAGAATTCAAAGTCTCAATTTTTCTTGAAGTGACGTCTCGCTTCCAGACGTCTGATTGTCTCTGAGTCTCTTCACTGACTGTCTAAACTCTAAAGTTTTTCTCTATTCCTAGAACTTTCTATTTTCCGTGACGTCATACACATGTTAAAACATGTGCATTCTTTCACGTGTCCTGGACATACGTGTCCAAAACTTTTCATATTTCTACAAAAGGAATTTTAACCTATATTCAATATGTTAAAACATTATCTTATAAGCTGCATTCTTTCAATTTAAAATTTCATAATAAACTTGACAGCTCACATTCTTTTCTAAAATATTTATCTATTTCTAAACAACTGTTTCATTTTACATTTTTAAATTCTCACACGTAATCTATTTCTAAACCAAGATTACGAGGTTCGAATTTCTCTATTGCCATCTCATTTCCATTTTAAACTAAACTCTCCATTTTTATACTTACATGAAAAGGGGACAGCCTTTATCATGTAACACCTCATTTCAACAAGCAAATCCTTAATTTGCCAAGATATAAATAATGTTAAACGTGGGTGTAATAAGTATAAAGACAAGGAACAGTTATTACACTTTCATCTTACTGTTCTGTTTCTGAATACATATGCAGTATTGGAATTTTATTTTTTATGAATCTCGCCATCAACAGTGCAAAAGGGAAGGGTGGGGGTGTAAGCATTTTAGCCAAGATGTAAAATTCACTTAACCCCTACCCCCTTCTCATCTTACCCTCGACTAGCAGTCGTTGGAGCGTGAAGGCCCCCTTTAAACTGGCGAATCTGTGTGCGTCTCTGTCACTCACTCACTCACTCACTCACTCTCTCTTTCTCTCTCTCACTCACACACACACACACACTCTCTCACTCACTCGCTCTTCCTCCATTTTATGTCATTTTCATTTCATTCCTCGCAGACATTTTTCTCTCCCCCTCTCTCTGTTAATGGCGTTCCTTTTTCTTGGTATCCATTAGTATTGCTTAACGCTGATTGGCTGTGTAGTAAAGATAATCCCAATGAACTTTGTGAGACCTTTTTCAGATCAGTTCCAAAGAAAACACCTGACAGTGAAGAAGTTAACCCCTTTCAGAAAAAAGAAAAAGAAACCAACCCTCTCAGAGATGGGGAAAAGAAAAGGAAAGAAAGGAAAATAAACCAACCCTTTCAGAGATAGGGAAAAGGAAGGAAAGAAAGAAAGAGCAACCTTCCATTTCAAAGGAAAAATTATTTCTGGGGTATATAAAGAAAGGTAAACCCTTTATTCTGAGAGCTATACTTTTAAACTTTTTGAAGGTTTTATTTGTAAAAAAAAGAGAAAGAGAAGAGAGAAAAAGAAAAAATGTTTAAAAGAACATTGCAACCTGCATGATTTTCTTTTCAGAAAAAAAAATAGAAAATAACTTATTGTTAAAAGACTGAATGTAAAGACTTGAAAAAAATATTTTCTATTTTTTATGTGCTTTTCATTTCAGCCTTTCTTTCAAGTAAGAATTGTGTTTTGTATTTGTTGTTTTTTTATTTTTATTTCATGTGTTTTGCAAACCTGAGCTTAGAAAAATATAAGCAACCGTAATATTTTGTTGATTTTTTAAAAATAAATTTGTATCATTTTGAATTTATTTCGGGTCGTTATTTTATTTGTTCATTGTTCTTTGCTTGTTAATTTCCCTTTTTTCCTTTAATTTTAAAAAGCGGATTTTGGTGACGACCCCAAATATTCCGTCACCATGTCAGAATGTCCCATCAGTTAAATTGTCTTTTCAACATTAAATGATTTTATGATTCATTTTTGTATAATTTTTAATTAATAAAAATGATAAATTATTTTTTTTTACTTTTACATTTTCACAGTCAATAATAATGTAGAAATATAATTTCATTTTTTGTTTTGAAAATTGTTTATTTGTCGTGATTTGAACACGTTTTTATGAAATATGAATCCGGATGCATTACAGTAAAATGTCGACATCTCAATGCTTAAACTAAACCTAGCTACACACACCACCAGAACTACGAACCATACAATTTTTGGCAATGTAAATATAGTTTCTAACGGATTGATTGATGTTCCATACTGAGAAACAAAATCAATCTTTGATTACAAACATTCCTTTAACAACAAAAGTGACGATATATTGTGTTTTCTTTTTTTTTTACATAGACGTCACCACTTATCAAGGCCGGAAGACCACTCAATGATAAGGGTTAAAGAGTGTACAGTAATCAAAAGGACAATATAGTAATCGATAGTAATGGAAGTTCGGTAAATTTGTTAACTTAAGTGGAATGACTCATCAGAAACTTGTTCAAATTGGACTTGAAGACAACCATATTATAGACAGCTGGAAAGCAGGAAAACGGAAAACAATTTCACAGGCGTGCAGTCCTAAGAAAGAAGCTTTGATCATGGAATCTACGTTTAGGTTTAGGCATAGATAAAAAGTGGGGGAATTATTGATAGTGTTTTCAGCTAGACGGGTGTTTTTTGTAAAAGTTTGGCGAGGGGGGACCATAGATTGAAGCTCAGTCGAACACTTTCCATGAAAATAACGATAAAGCAGAGACAAACTCGCAACATCTCTTTTGTGAGATAGAGGTTGCAGCGAAGAGAATAGGACATCTCCCACGAGGCCACGAAATCTATTTTGAACCCTATCAAGGCAGGACAAGTCTTTTCTAGCAGCTCCTGCCCAGATGTGGCAACAGTATTCCATGCTTGGACGTACCTGGCTCTTATATAGATAGAGAATTGCATTAGTAGTGAGATATCTACTGGATCGATAGAAGGATCCGATCATTTTTCCAGCGGCCTTGGCAACAGATTTGATGTACGTATTCCATTTAAGATCAGGAGTAAAGGTCAAGCCCATTTTATTACAAAGATATTGTTTCAACCTCATTCTTACAACCAACTAGCCAATTCCCTACTTTAATTATGACAGACAACACATTAAATCGATCATGGTCATTTGCATGTCATTGCTTTTCAGAGAATCTTCGGATGCTGCTGCTGCTACAAGTATAATCAAAGAAAAGGCAAAGGTGGACATAACATGTTTAGACTTTATCGACAAGGAGCTAATATAGAGTGGATAAAACTCCAGTTCGAAAAGGGGATGACTGTTTCTGAGGGCAAAGATGTGATTCTGAATGCATGTGACTGCGAACTAAATGAACTGTCAACACGTTGCCATTTTAACGTGCACCAGCTGACCAAACATATGTATAGAACATGAAGGTGACTGCGAACTAAACAAACGTGGGCATTTTAACGTTAACTAGCTAATTAAACATATGTATAAAACATGTTCTTGTTCCTCTGGCACGTGTTTCGTCGTCTACGACTCATCAGTATGGCTGAATCTAGCGTGACTCGAAATCGGGGCCCCATGAAATAAGCCTAAACCTCTACCACCGGACCATGGCACAAGACTGTTGGATCATCGCGTGTTTTTTTTTTCTGTAGATGTCGTTTATTTGTTTTTGTTTGCGATAATTTTCGAATAAATTAAAACAAAAACAAATAAACAACATCTACGTTTAAAAAAACGCGATGGTAGAGATTTACGCTTCTTATAGTGTGGGTCGTGATTGCGAATCACGTTACATTCAGCCACTCTGATAACTCGTAGACGACCAAACACGTGTCAGTGGATAATCATATTTTAAAAACAATACATATTATTCCCAAATCTCATTTTGGTAAAAATACAATTTCGTATAAATAATTTTAATACCCATGGTGTCGCACAGTTCCCGAAAAATCATGTCTCACAAATGATCTTGAGGTGCGCCATGTCACCACTAAAGCAGGTTGCTGAGTGATGGGGCAGAAGCGTTCAGACCTGTGTAGAGTGAATATCGTCAAACTTTTCCAAACTTGTTAACATTTGACTTGAAGGCTACGATATTGCAGTCGTTCAAGAAGCAAGTCAGCAGAACAGTGTTCCATTGGCGAGTAGTTCTAAGAAAGAGGCGTTCAGACCTGTGTAGAGTGAACAACGTCATATTTTTCCGAATTTGTTTACATTGGACTTGAAGGCATCGATATGGCCAAGCCAGTAGAACAATGTAAAGTGAACATCGTTGAGCGACTCGTCAGATTTTTCCGATTCAAACATAAAAGAATTCATCCGATTTTTTTTATTGAATTGCATACAAAGAAAAGTAATATTTTTTAACAATATTTTATTTGCTATCTTTTAACAATTCAATGCATTTTAAATCAGTGTAATTTTATATGTCAATCTCGATTTCCCCGTTGCCCGTAGACAGCCTTATTTAAAGAAATTTAAACGGTAAAATGTGTAGTTTTCCACTCAAAATGGCTGCCGACTGTGAAGTCACTTTAACGTTTTTTATTTTAATTTTATTAGGAAAATAAAAATAATTGTGTCTTATAAATGGATCTGAAATTGAACAAACATTAATTTAACGAACTTTTTTTCCTTCCAAATTAAATTACAATTTCACTTCTTGGTACTTATACAAAACACGGACCGTACTGACATAGTAACGTTATTATTTAGAAACACATGTATAGTTTTCCACTCAAAATGCCTGCCGACTGTGAAGTCACTTTAACGTTCTCTATTTTAAATTGGTGCGTTCAAAAATATGTACATGAATTTATAGAAAGCAATTCACTATTAAAAATATGTTCCTTTTTATTTTAGTTTTATTAGGGAAATAAAATTAAGTGCGTCCTATAAACTGGTCTGAAATTGAACAAACATTTATTTTAACAAACTTTTTCTTCTTTCGAATTAAATTACAATTTCACTTTTTGGTACTTATACAGAACACGGACCGTACTGAAATAGTAACATTATTATTTAGAAACACATGCTTAACATGGTGAGAGGGAACATAAAACATTATTCTGTCGTGTCATCTAAAATTTATTAAACAACAAAAAACCAAAAGAATTGAATTTAACTTGAACATCTTTTCTAAAGTAAAAGCCAATATAATCTGTATAAACACAATATGTCGTTTCATCGACAATTTAATAAACAAAAACCATAAGAATTGAATTGAACCTGAACATCATATCTATCATGGAGAAGTTAAAGTGTAATGTAAACAGACAACTTGTTGCTTAACTCCCTACATAGTATCCTTTCAATTATGTCCCAGCCCTCCACGTCAAAGTGACACTGTGCTTTGTTTGGGGAGAAAACGCAATAAATTTTTTTTTCAACTATAAATATATATTTTAAATATATGTATGTGTATGTATATTTATAAAAATATACCTTATAATATATCTGAATATATAAAAAAAATGTTTTTAACACACACGCACACACACACACACACACACACACATATATATATATATATATATATATGTATATATATATAAAAATATGCAAATATATATGTACATATTCAATTTAAATACATTTATTTACATATTTAAACACACACACAGACATATATATATATATATATATATATATATATATATATATATATATATATATATATATATTTGTTAACCGTTAGCATATAACTAACGCAGAGCAGATACCTTAGACGTATTCGATTTACCACCGTTATTCATCATAGTTTTATGATTGGACAATACGTTCTAAACTTGATATAAAAATGTTTCCTCACACGTAATTAACGAACTTTTAAATATTGACAACGTTTTATCATAATCTTTTTTTTTTGTTATCTTTTAATCGTTTTTAATCTTCATATTTTTATATATTTTCATTGTATCCTTACGTTCTTCGTTCAGTTATTTTTTTAAACACGTTTGTATCAATTTAGTAAAGAAATACAAATCAACCAAAGTTCATGTTTTGAACACAAAAAAAAAATTCATCCGATTTTTATTCATTTTTAATTTAAAGGTAAGATTTTTTTTTATATTTTATTTCCTAACTTTTAACAATCAAATGCCTTTTAAATTATTGTATTTTTTCATAACTTTTAACGATTCAATGCATTTCAAATAAAGTTTGTTTTTTAAATTGTATTCCTATGAAATTCACAATTTCCCCTTTATCGGATAACAGTCTTGCAATAAATTTTTAATTTTAAACAAATTTAAATGATAAATTCGTAGTTTTCCACTACAAATGGGTGCCGACTGAAGTCACTTCAACGTTCGCTATTTTAAACTTGTTCCTCCAAAAAAAAATATACATGGATTTATAGAAAGAAATTTACTATTTTAAAAAAATGTTCCTTTTTATTTACAATTTTATTGGGAAAATAAAAATCTACTTGTTATATAAATGCATGCGAAATTGAACAAACTATAATTGTATAAACTTTTTCATCTTTCGATTTAAATAACAATTTAACTATTTGCTACTTATACAAAACACGGCCCGTGCTGAAATACTAACGTCCTTATTTAGAAACTCATGCTTAACATGGTGGGCTGGAACAAAAAAAAATATGCCGAAGTTTCATCTAAAATTTAATTAGGTCATAAGAATTGAATTTAATCTGATCATATCTAAAGTAAAAAGCAATATAATATGTAAGAAAAAAAAACTATTCATATGAAAAAATGGCCCGATTCGTACTAAGTGTTTCCCATTCTTAAAGAACAATCATAAAAGTTTATAAGAATTTAAAGTTATTTAGCAACGAATACAAACAAAAAAAAATAAATGTTTAAAGTTAAACAATTAAAAAATATAACAAACAAATATAAGACAAAGTTACTCTTCTACATAGCGGAATTGTAATTTAACGTATTTTAATGTTTCTAACGTGTTTTAATGTGTTATTTGGTTCGAAAAACAAGCAATGCTAAATTGCAAGGTTAAAAATCAAACATGTCCGGCAAGTATAAATTTCTGTTTTGTTTTCATGATTTGATCAATTATCGAAATATTCCAATTGAATGTTTGAATGTCGGCCATCTTGTTCTAACTTACCAATTTGTCGCTACTTATGTTTTGAATTAAATGTTTTAAAATATGTCCTACAATACCAATTTTATCCAGGTAGATGAAAGAATAATTTATTTTGCCTTTGGCCATATTTAGTAGTTTAGGTTTTTATTTTTTACTTATTTTTCATTTGTAGGTTTCTCCTACTAAATATATTTAAAATCATTTTATTTAAATTAAGGGTTTTTTAAAATTACATATATGCTATATGTGTACAGTGTTTAAAAATATATTGATTATTAAAATGTCCAAGAATATGAAATAAATATATTTTAAAATAATTATTTTATTTCTATTTATATAAGAAAATATTTAAGAATATTCTATGAGATATGTCATTTTTAAAAAAGTAATTTTTTTGCTGTTTTTCTAAAAATATTTAAGAATAAATTATCTAAGATACGGCAATATTATAAAAAAAAATTACATACAAAATATTGGGAAATATGAGGTGTTAAAAACAGTAAATGATAAATGTTTAACTTGAGAAATACTGTTTTTAAAATCAGATTTTATTTATTAAAAATGTAATTATTTAATAAAAACATTATTTAAAATATATTTACATTAAAAGAAAAGTGCTATATAAAACGACAACCCTTACAGAATTCATAGTATACGGAATACCGTATTACTATAAGGTTATATATATATATATATATATATATATATATATATATATATATAATAACAGCATTTTTCCGAATTTAAAAAAACACATGATTTTTTTCTTTTAATTCGGAAAAATGCTTTTTATAAAAATTTTAAATTGAAATAATAACGTTATTATTTAGAAAGTAAAACCTAAGAAGGAGGGGGGCTTTATTTATCTATTTTGTACTTTCACCTGACAAAAAAATAGGATGAATTTGAATTCAACCCAAACTCCTATTTAAAAAATAACACGGCTTGTAAACTGCACAAGTTCTGCAGGAAAGTGAGCATTTTCTTTTTTTTTTCATTGAATTATACAGAAAAAAAAACAACAAAAAAGAATGGCAACCCTAAAAATCTCGATTTAGCTTGAAAATGTGAACTAAAACAAGTCCAATCCTTATTCTGCATGTGCTAAAGAAAGAGGTAGTATTTTTTTTTTTACAGAAATTAATGGCGGCATCGTATGGAAAAAAAAACAATTAATTCAGGAATATATTATATAAAATACTGTATGACTATGAGGTGTTAAATAAGTATATTACGATTTTTTAATCTAAAAATTACTGTTTATGAAAATATAGATTTAGTAATTAATTATATAAATTGAAACAATTTGTTAAATTGAAATAATAGTGTTATTATTAAACATAATTAAACATAAGTAAACAGGGGATGTTTTTTTTAACCATTTTTACTTCCATCTAACAATAAATAGTTTAAATTTGAGTTTAACCTGAAATCTCTAAGAAATAGCACGATTCATAAACTGCAGAAGTTCCGAAGAAAAAGTTTGTTAATTTTTCTTTATTTTTCATCTGAAACTCGAAATCTTGAAAATTAAGTGAAACCAATGGTACCTAATTTGTCAGGTCGCATTAATAAACATATCCAAAAAATTACGAAAAACGGTAGGGGAAGAAAATTACTTATTAAAGTAACTAGCCGGACCTGTGGAAATTCCACAAGGGACACATTTAAATGTAATATATTGATGTTGGAATTTTGTAGATGTTCAGCGTAAATGGAGATGTTTTGATATTGTAGCTCTTTTGTTAAAACTGCAAAAGTATTCATCTAAGCTTGCAGAGACGCCCGGCCGTAAAATATGCTTAAATATATTTTCATTCTTGCAGATTTCGTATATATTATTATAGAGTTAATGTGCTATGCAAATAAAGAAAAACATTACGAATCAATTTGCTGAATAATAACGTTATTATATTAAAAAAACTCAGAAGACGTGACGTCATTTAAGTATATTGTACTTTCATCTAACAATAAATGCAAGAACCTAAAAAAAGGCCAAATTTGACATCGAAAAGGCCAATCATTGCAGCCTTAGAAAGGCCAAAATTTCAAAACAAGATGGCGATCTCGATTGTTTTACATTTAGTCTAATAAAAAATGTTGAAAAGAAAAACAATTTTTTCGGGTTTTATTTCAACCTTAGGGTCTAATAATGGGTTTTATGTAAAAACAATTTTTATGAATTTTTGTATGTCAAATAATTTACGCCGCTGAAATACATTTACCCAATTAATTCTATGAATTTTCGACTCCTACCAAAAAAATAACCGGTCCGTAAACTGCAGAAATTCAAACAAAAAAGTTTGTTAAAAAATTATTTCCATCTGAAATATATATATTTATTTTTGTCTTTTAAATATTTTTATTTTGTTCAACAGATTTTTATCGAATAGTCACTAATCTACCAGATTATCAAATAAATAAATAAATAAATAAAATCAATATTTAACATTTTTAAGGTGTGAACCGTTTTTAATACAATGTTCAAGTAAATCTATACGCCATTTTGGAAGCATCGACTTTTTTGGCCAAATTTAGCCTTTTATTGGCAGGTTTTTAAAGCCAAACAGCTTTTTTAAAAAGTTAAAATTTGTACACTATAGGATGAAATTTTGTATCCGATAAATGGAGTTTTCAGATAAAAAAAACAATGTTTTTTTTTTTTTACTGATTTTTTATCAATTTTAATAAATTACAATCAATGGAATTTTTAGATAAAAAGACAATTTATGCAGTCGAAATTACCTGAATATTATTGACTTATAAAAAAACAACTTTAATTGTGTTAGCAGGTGAAAAATTGCGCCCATCTTGTTTAAATCAGACTTTAAAAATACCTCATTTTTTACAATTTGGGTGCTAATGCAGTGATCCGCGCTATTTTTTAAATCGTATTTCCACGTTTAATTAAAGTTTTATGATATATTTTTCTATTCAATTGTAAGGTACAGAATAGATGCAAAACAACCTCCCCTCTCAATGTTAAGAATGGCTTTTTAAATAATAACATTATTTCAGAAGGGATCACTCCCTGCATAAGTAACGAAATCTATTATCGTTTTCACCCAATTCTATGTATAATTTTTTTTTGTCTACCTTCTCGATTTTCGTAATTTTTGGATATCACCATTTAAACAACTCGAGGAATATGGACATAGCACTGGTTTCATGGGGAATCCAGTATTACGATTTCTATAATTTCGTCCCAATAGTGCCCAAAAGTTTATACTTGTGAAATTTTGCCGAAAATACCTCTGCTTCCAAAATGGGGAATCGATTTTTTTTTTTAAATTACATTTTCACCCCAAACAAGGCACATTGCCACTGTGGTGAAGAGGGCTACTATCAGGGGCAGCAACTACTGGGACACTATGTTGGGATTTAGGCAGCAAAATGTCGGTTCACGTTACACTTGAACTTCCGCATGTCAGTACAGTTGGGATGTAGGGACCTGGAATGGAATTCCAAAGTCTAGCGGTTCTGGGGAAGAAACTACTGGAGTAGAAAGATCTTTTACATCTAGGGGTCTCTGCTGTGTGGGAGGGATTTAGCTGCCTGTCGGGTTTGTCGAGGGTGTCTACGTCGTGGGGGCACAATTGTATGCAGTTCGTCAGAGCATTCACCATTAAAATACTTGTATAACAGGCAGAGGGATGCAACGTTTCGTCGATGGGACAGAGGCTGAAGCTTAGATGCCAGTTCAGGGCCTATCAGATTGATGACTGTCGTTTGAACCTTGTCTAAGAGCGAGAGCAGCAGATGCACCAGCCCAAATGTGACAACGATACTCCATACATGGGCTAATGGTGGCCTTATAGAAGTACAGGATACTTTCAGGTGTCAGTAGTTTTCTAGTAAGGAAGAGAGAGCCTACCTTCTTCGCAGCGGCTCTGGCAATGTTTTCAATATAATTGTTCCAACTCATGTTTCCTGTGAACGTTAGGCCAAGCAGTTTAAAAGATGTATTCTCATACAGTGAGTCACTGGCCATTGCTATTGGTGGCAGAGAATGTTTCTTGTAATTATTGAAGGAAACCAGTTTAGTCTTGACAGCATTGAATGTGACCATCCATTTTTGTCCCCATTCCACTACAGATTGGAGCTACTGCAGTGATCCGCGCTATATTTTAAATCGTATTTTCACGTTTAATTAAAGTTTTATGATATGTTTTTTATTCAATTGTGTATGGTACAGAATAGGTACAAAACAACCTCCTCTCCCCATGTTAAGAATGGCTTTGTAAATAATAACGTTATTATTCCAGAACGGATCACTCTCTGCATAAGTATCGAAATGTGTGTTTATGATCGTTTTCATCAAATTCTATGTATTATTTTCTTTGTCTACCTTCTCGATTTTCGTAATTTTTGGATATTTATCATCTACAAACGAAGAATTGACATTTTTTTTTATATATCTGTGACCCTTCGATAATAATCTGTTGAAAAAAAAATGAAAAAAAAAACCCGAAATACATTAGTCATACGGGCGCCATATTTAAAATATTGAATTTTATGTAAAACCAATGGAATCTACTTTAGTCATGTCGCCACATATATAACTTTTAAAATGAAAATATTGAATTTTAATTAAAACCAATGGAATCTACTTTAGAGTCATGTCGCAGTAATGAAACCAAAATCAACAAAAACAATAAAGTAAAAAAATTTAATTATTATTGAAAAAAAAATTTCGAAAATAATTAGCGAAACTTTATTTCTGCTAACATGGTTAAAATTTGTAAAACTTGCACGAAAAAATAGTTTCCTTGTTACGGATACAGTTTTTTTTTTTTTTTTTAGCAAATCTCAATTTTCGTTAATTGTAATCGAAACATATTTTCATTAATATTCTACTTTTGGATATGTCCATTACTGTTACATGGTAATCAAGTGCATATAATTGGATTTACTTGAAAGTCTATATTTCGAATTCAAATCAAATAAAAAGCAACTTATCAACTATTAATGTTACATGGTAATTACGTGTATGCAATTGGATTTACTTGAAATTTCATGTTTCGAATTTAAATCAAATAAAAAGCAACTTATCAACTATTACTGTTACATGGTAATTACGTGTATGCAATTGGATTTACTTGAAATTTCATGTTTCGAACTTAAATCAAATAAAAAGCAACTTATCAACTATTACTGTTACATGGTAATTACGTGTATGCAATTGGATTTACTTGAAATTTCATGTTTCGAATTCAAATCAAATAAAAAGCAACTTATCAACTATTACTGTTACATGGTAATTACATGTGTAAAATTGGATTTACTTGGAATTTCATATTTCGAATTCAAATCAAATAAAAAGCAACTTATAAACTATTACTGTTACATGGTAATTACATGTGTAAAATTGGATTTACTTGAAATTTCATATTTCGAATTCAAATCAAATAAAAAGCAACTTATAAACTATTACTGTTACATGGTAATTACATGTGTAAAATTGGATTTACTTGGAATTTTATATTTCGAATTCAAATCAAATAAAAAGCAACTTATCAACTATTACTGTTACATGGTAATTACATGTGTAAAATTGGATTTACTTGAAATTTTATATATCGAATTCAAATCAAATAAAAAGCAACTTATCAACTATTACTGTTATATGGTAATTACATGTGTAAAATTGGATTTACTTGAAATTTTATATTTCGAATTCAGATCTTATAAAAAGCAACTTATCAACTATTACTGTTATATGGTAATTACATGTGTAAAATTGGATTTACTTGAAATTTTATATATCGAATTCAAATCAAATAAAAAGCAACTTATCAACTATTACTGTTACATGGTAATTACATGTGTAAAATTGGATTTACTTGAAATTTTATATATCGAATTCAGATCAAATAAAAAGCAACTTATCAACTATTACTGTTACATGGTAATTACATGTGTAAAATTGCATTTTCTTGAAATTTTATATATCGAATTCAGATCTTATAAAAAGCAACTTATCAACTATTACTTTTACATGGTAATTACATGTGTAAAATTGGATTTACTTGAAATTTCATATTTCGAATTCAGATCTTATAAAAAGCAACTTATCAACTATTACTGTTACATGGTAATTACATGTGTAAAATTGGATTTACTTGAAATTTTATATTTCGAATTCAGATCTTATAAAAAGCAACTTATCAACTATTACTGTTATATGGTAATTACATGTGTAAAATTGGATTTACTTGAAATTTTATATATCGAATTCAAATCAAATAAAAAGCAACTTATCAACTATTACTGTTACATGGTAATTACATGTGTAAAATTGGATTTACTTGAAATTTTATATATCGAATTCAGATCTTATAAAAAGCAACTTATCAACTATTACTGTTACATGGTAATTACATGTGTAAAATTTGATTTACTTGAAATTTCATATTTCGAATTCAAATCAAATAAAAAGCAACTTATCAACTATTACTCTTACATGGTAATTACGTGTGTAAAATTGGATTTACTTCAAATCTCATATTTCGAATTCAAATCAAATAAAAAGCAACTTATCAACTATTACTGTTACATGGTAATTACATGTGTAAAATTGCATTTACTTGAAATTTTATATATCGAATTCAAATCAAATAAAAAGCAACTTATCAACTATTACTGTTACA
>NC_136527.1:174355863-174418363 GCF_053919585.1 Euprymna scolopes
TATATATATAATATATATATATAATATTATATATATATATATATATAATATATATATATAATATTATATATATATAATATTATACATATATATAATATTATATATTATATATATATATATAATATTATATATTATATATATATATATAATATTATATATTATATATATATATACAATATTATATATAATATTATATATATAATATTATATATATATATATATATTATATTATATATATATATATAATATTATATATATATATATAATATGATATATATATATATAATATTATATATATATATATAATTATATATATATAATATTATATATATATATATATATATAATATTATATATATATATATATATTCGAAATCTAGACTAAAAGAAAAAGATAACTACAGCTTCGCTGAAAGTAGATCCGCTCACTAGAACAAAAACACACAAGGAGAAGGGTGAACCGGAGGTAAACTGTCTTTGCCTTGTAAGTTCCCGTCCATTGGCTGATTAAGATGGACGTGGTGGCAACTAGGAGGTTGATTGGTTAACTAGAAATTTCAAAAGCATGTGCATATATATAAATGCGCGATAACCAAAACTCACGTTTAAGCCTGACAAATCCTCACGAGAACGAAACGCGGAATATTCTGTGTATTCATTTTACAATGATTAATATAATGTATGAAATATAATTCACTGTTAAACATATGGAAATTAACGACTGTATTGTCTAAAAGCAAAAAGGGGCAGGTTTGCAAATGCATACAAAGTTCGAAAGAAAGTCCAGTTATAGCTGATGATACATTTGGAATATGACAAATTAGACGAAAATAGTTATGATTGTATCAATATAAAAGATATTCATCATAGTTATGATTGTATCAATATAAAAGATATTCATCATAGTTATGATTGTATCAATATAAAATATTCATCATAGTTATAATTGTATCAATATAAAATATTCATCATAGTTATGATTGTATCAATATAAAAATATTCATCATAGTTATGATTGTATCAATATAAAAATATTCATCATAGTTATGATTGTATCAATATAAAAATATTCATCATAGTTATGATTGTATCAATATAAAAGATATTCATCATAGTTATGATTGTATCAATATAAAAGATATTCATCATAGTTATGATTGTATCAGTATAAAAGATATTCATCATAGTTATGATTGTATCAATATAAAAATATTCATCATAGTTATGATTGTATCAATATAAAAGATATTCATCGTAGTTATGATTGTATCAATATAAAAAATATTAATCGTAGTTATGATTGTGTCAACATAAAAGTGAAATCTCCAAATAATGTTTATAAAGAGTCAAAGAAATTCAATAACGATAAAAATAAAAAAAATATTTTATTACAAAAATCCTTTAAAATAATATTGGCAATAAGTGAAAAAAGTTAATTATATATATATATATTTTTTTTTGCAGATGTTCCTACTTGAACGCTTTTCTTGAATCCGAAGGAGTCTATATTTTTCTTTTAATATTTGCTACAGAGAAAATCATATTGGTGTTTGGAAGATATAAACCGACATCTGTGGCAGGAATATATATCTCAAATTCTTATATTTACTAGAAAAAATCCTGAATAATTTGTCATGAGAAAATACTGAAACCTGCGTATGTGAATGCTCCACTTCTCGAAAAATACATCTTGTTCAACATATTATGAGCCACACAAAAGAAAACTCTTATTTTTGTACAATGTGTGCATCGATTTTTTCTCAGAAATAAAATCTAATGCGACATATGACAAAGCTGAGGATTCGTGTGAAATGTTTTATTCTGATGAATCAAATTCAGTAAAACATAAGGATTGTTGTTAAATTGTTTGTTCTCGATTATCAAATATAGAGAAGCCTGTAAGAACTTCTGGAGAAACCATATCTGAGGAACTAAATCTAGCGATGCATATAAGTACTAACACTGCGGGTAAGCCACATTCTCGTGAACAATGTCAATATCCACGTTCTGATAATCCAAATCCACCGATGCATATGAGTACTCACACTGGAGAAATGCCATATTCTTTGGAACAATTGGAATATTACCCTCCTGAGAAACAAAATCTTCCGATGCATATGAGTACTAACACTGGAGAAAATCCATATTTATTGGAACAATTGGAATATCATCCTACTGAGAAACAAAATCTACCGATGCATATGAGTACTCACACTGGAGAAAATCCATATTCATTGGAACAATTGGAATATTCCTCTCCTGAGAAACAAAATTTACCGATGCATATGAGTACTCAGACTGGAGAAAAACCATATTCTTTGGAACAATTGGAATATTCCCCTCCTGAGAAACCAAATCTAGCGATGCATATGAGTACTCGCACTGGAGAAAGGCCATATTCTTTGGAACAATTGGAATATTCCTCTCCTGAGAAACCAAATCTACCGATGTATATGAGTATTCCCACTGGAGAAAATACATATTCTCAGGAACAATGTCAATATCCACGTTCTGATAAGCCAAATCTATTGACACATATGAGTACTCACACGGAGGAAAAGTCGTATTCTTGGGAACAATGGGAATATTCCCGTCCTGAAAAACCAAATCTAGCGATGCATATGAGTACTCACACTGGAGATAATCCATATTCTTGGGAACAATGGGAATATTCCCGTCCTGAGAAACCAAGTCTTGCGATGTATACGAGTACTCACACTGAAGAAAAGCCACATTCTCATGAACAATATCAATATCCACGTCCTGAGCAACAAAATCTAGCTACGCATATGAGTACTAACACTGCAGAAAAGCGATATTCTTGTAAAAGATGTGATTACTCATCTTCGTATAAATCACATCTACTGGTACATCTTAGGATTCACACTGGGGAAAAACCATTTTCTTGTTCACAATGTGAATATTCATGTTCACAGAAACAAACTCTAGCGAGGCATATGAGATATCACAGTACGGGAAGGCCATATTCTTGTGAAAAATGTGTATATTCATGTGTTCATAAAAAAGATCTAACAAAACATATGAAATACCATACAATGTGAAAACCATAATCATGTGAACCATGTTAATATTAAAGTTCTCATAAATAAAATCTTGCTTCACATCTCGGAACTTGTCTTCGGATGTCTTAACGCTTTCTTTATATACATGTTGATGGTACCTGCAATGAGGACACTTCTCACTATAAGATCAACTATTAATCAAAATGTTCTATAAGAACTATGAGATAATCATATGTAAAATAATATGAAAAAATACAAACAAATGCCGGCACACAAGATAAAGGACAGAAATAAGACGATTTCAGATATAAAGTCTTAATAAAATCTATGCAGGTCAGTGTTTCTCCATCATTTGTAGCAACAAAGAAAAGAATTAAGAACTCATAAAACTCCTGAATTTTTTATCAAAAGAAAGTGTTTGCTATCACTAATCCAACTTTTTAGCAAATTAAAATCCTGGCTGAGAAAATTTTAAAAAGTGACGTCATTGAAAAGAAAAATAATACACTGGTTGACCCTAAAAAATAAACTGTCAGCGACGAAAGTCTCTGGAATTTAATTGTTATGTGTGATCGTATAATTGTTCCGTCTATTGGTTGTATATTCATATTTAATTGTTCATATGCACTTTTGTGTGTGATATATGTATTTTAGACAAATCTTATTTCATGCATCGTTGATCTTTCCACCTGGAAAAAAAACTGTCAGCGACGAAAGTCTCTGGTGTTTTATTATGTGTGATCGTCTAGTTGTTCCGTCTATTGGTTGTATATCATATTTAATTGTTCATATGCACTTGTGTGTGTGTGTGTGTGTGTGTGTGTGTGTGTGTGTGTGTGTGTGATACATGTATTTTGGACAAACCTTACTTCATGCGTCGTTGATTTTTCCACCTGGAATTCATCCCGGGTCTTCGAGGGGAGACTGGGCCTGTTTTAGACGAATATTCAGAAGAATGGAAAGTGAATTCTTTGCTTGCGTGGTCAACGTCTAATTTTCACACCCGTCAGCTCGTCCCCCTCTCAGTGAAGGGGAGGGGATAAGCCGTTAAACCGTCTACTCTCGTCTACATTCAAATCCAAATTCACTGAACCTGATCATATGATTCACACGCGATCCGATCAGGTGATCCGCAGTTCCGGCACAACGTGTCTACAAAATGATTTAACACGCCTCCCTCATTCTCGATCCATTTCCTAACATTGGTTTTAATGAAAACACAAATATCAGCTCTCATAATTAAAAAAAAAGAATCACAATTGCTTCATTCAACAATGCATCAGAAACACATCTTAAACTACACCACCATTCATTTGTTGATTCATTTGAACAGTTATGATCATGGCATCTCATCACTTACATCCATGATCTTATTTGTGAATTGACTCCCCTATACGTCATCAGCATCAGTTAATAACGTAAAACTTTCAAACCGTCACTCGTTTGTTCTTCCTTACTACTATCAATGGTAAAACTACTGCAAACAACTGCACAATTACCTTAGAAATTGAGGAAGCAGATGGTTAGTAAGTCCTGAGTATGGAAATGTAGAGAGAGCTCCGTTGTCAAATTAAAAGAATTACAACGACAGAAATAAAGAGTTACTTTTACTATTTAAAATTGTAGCATGCAACACCCTCCCTCTGGAGCTTAACCAGATATCTTAAGCTGCCTGACTCTAAATTATTAATCCTTTATTTGCAATAATAACTGGCGTCCTAGCACAAAATAAGACCACATATTGAAAACGGAAGCCCCCGAATCGGCTTAATTTTTGCAGAAGAGAAATTGTTTCAGATAAACCAATTTATCGCATCTTACAATGCTGAGACGGCTAGAGAAGACGCAATTTTCCCCCTCTGGACGAAACTACCTTAGGTTTACAACACAGATGACACATAAAATCTTACTATGTTTACGTCATTAGCCATTATGTCATCCAATTGAAGACCGCAATTATATGCACATTCTTTCGTTATATTAAAAAAAAGTAGCTAAAATGTCACTCTCGCTTTACTGACTACTCGTACGACACCATTCTACACCGAGTACTTTTCTATTTACATTGGATGAGAACTATTCATTCTACAATTCCAACATTCGGTCATTCCACCAAATAAACGAACACTTATAAACTATTAAACACTGCCATTGTTAAAAGATATTTTTCAGTGAAATAAAATGTTTTACAAATAAATTCATTTCTTCATTGACTTTTTAAAAGATATTTTTTCAAAGAACAACAAAATTATTTTACAAATAAAACCTTTTTTCAATGACTTTTTAAAAGATTTACATGAATTAAAAAGGATACATTTCAGAAATACAAATAAAATTATAAAACATTTATTTTTAAACTCCTTAGAAAATGTTTTTATTTATTTAATTTAGAGAAATATTTTTTATACGCTCATCGAGCGCTTTTTAAAATTCCCGATGTATGGGTCAGTGAAATACAACTCCTCCGGATTTTCTTAATACAAACGTATTTAACCACATTTTTATATATTTATTTTGATTATTCTGATTACTGGTTTCAGCTTCGACTAATCAAATAATAATGAAATGTTCAGTTTTTTGTGTTCAAAACAGAACATTTGTTTTGTTTGTTATGTTCTAGTAGTGTCAGAAATCGCCATTAAAATGCGTGATAAAAACGTGAATAATTCGACCTCCTATCTTTCGAAGCTTATAAATACTTGAAAAATATAATTCAACCCCTATTTTTTTTTCAATTAAAGGGCAAAAAAGAAATTCCTTAAAAAAAAACTGTTTAATAGAAAATTATGCAAGATTTTTTAATCGGTGTTCTTTAAAAATATTTAAAGAAAATAAACGAGTTTTTACTTACTTCGAATATAAAAATATATATAAATTCCAAAAACTAACCTACCTATAAAAAATACTGTTCAGTGGATACTTCCATTCTTCATTAAGAATTTGTTTATATTTATATAATATAAATCATGTCCTTTGTAAATAAAATATATTTAAGTGAGTATAAAAAAATACCGCGACATGAGATGTTTCGCAACTGGAATACAGGGAGGCACCTTTTCTTCCAGTTGAGAACTTCGGTGGCCTTAAGCGCTAGAATTAATCTCCCTTTCTATTGCTTGCTCTAAACAAATGTTAGTAAATATGGGCCACCGTAGGTGAAAAATAGTCACATTTTACTTATCAGTTTTTGCCTGTAAAAAGAAAACACTCGATGATTTTTTTCTCGAAGAAATACATGAGTTTTTGATTGAATATATTTCATTTCTTCTTTATAGATTGATTTTTTTAAATATCTAAAAAAAATTCATGAAATAGAAAATTGTAATCCTACGAACTTTTCTGAACAATATAACAAGATTATAAGGTTTCACTTAAAAAAAAAATTCAACGTGGTTTTTAAAAAAGTGTTTTTAACTTTAAACTTTACAGGTAAATTTGTAAATAACTGTTCTATTTTTTGTTTTAAAGTAGCTTATTTTATTTATTGATCTTTTATCTTCAATTTGTGATATATAAATTTGAGGTGAGAAAATTATTTTCATTTGAATAGACATTTCAAAATGGGGTGAATTCAAGAAAAAACGCTTGTCTAGAATATTACTTTTTAATAGACATTTAAAAATGGGGGGTGAATTAAAAAAAACGCCTGTCTAGATTATTATATTTAGGTTATTGGAAAGAGCATGAAATTTTACAGTGAACCTGAAAATATCGTAAAAATTGAACCATTAAAAAAAGTTTGATAGATGTTTAAAGTTCAAAAATTGAAAAATTTAACTCTTAAAATTCAATTGATTTCATTAAGTAAAAAAACAATGAACGCGCACGTTGTCTTTTACAAACAAAATTTCTATTATGTTTTAAACAACTTTAATAGTTTATTTATATTCCATAAAAAAACAACTCGCTTTAAAACGAGAAATTTCGAGTTTTTTTTTTAATATTTTATTCACAGTTTTGTGTTAGGGGTATCAAAAATTGCTTAAAAATTCTGACACACATAGTTATGTTCTAGGTGTGCCAGAAATTTCGTGAAAATAGTGAATAATTCCACCCCATCTTTCCAAGCGTATAACTCATAGAAAAATGTTATTCAAGCCCTAATTTTTTTTTTTCAATTAAAGAAGCAAGGACCAAGGTTTCATTAAAAAAAAACAACAAAAAAAACAAAAAAAACGTGTTTTTTTAAATAGGTTTTACACTTCGGACTTTGCAGGTTAATTTCTAAAAAAAACACTACTTTTTTGTTTTAAATTTGAATATATTATTTATTGACCTTTTCTCTTCAATTTGTGATATATAAGACTTTGGTACATAAATTAATTATTTATTTTTTTAATAGACATTTCAAAATGGGAGGCGTGAATTATTCGACCCCCTATCTTTCCAAGCTTATAACTCATCGAAAAATGTAATTCAAGCCCTATTTTTTTCCAATTAAATGAGCAAGGACCAAGGTTCCAGTAAAAAAAAAAAATAAACTGGTTAAAAAAGTTTTAAACTTCAAACTTTACAGGTAAAATTCTAAAAAACACTACGTTTTTGTTTTAAATTTGAATATATTATTTATTGACCTTTTCTCTTCAATTTGTGAGTAAATTAATTATTTACTTTTCGGTGAGTAAATAAATTATTTACTTTTTTAATAGACACGTGAAAATGGGGGGAGTGAATAAAAAAAAACGTTTGTCTAAAATATTATATTCGATTTATTGGAAAGAACATAAAATTTCACATTGACCCTGAAAATATAGTAAAAATAGAATCAATAGAAAAATTTTGATAGATTTTTAAAGTTTAAAAATTGAAAAATATTGAGTTCGGAAAATTCATTACTGTTTAATAAAAATATTTCTATTACATTTAAAACAACTTTAATAGTTTATTTTGGAAGTATAATCCATAAAGAAAATAAACAACCCACTTTTAACAGAGAAATTACGAGATTTTTATATTTAATTCGCAGTTTCGTGTTAGGGGTGTCAAAAATTCTGATACACCTTGTTATGTTCAATCTTTACTAATGTGCTGAATTTCATATTTTTATATATGTTAGTTTTTAATGAATTGGACACACAAAAGAAAAAAATTACTAAAGAAATCGCAACAATTTTCACTCATTGACAAATATAATCTTAACTTTATAGGAAAACAATAAGGCACTCTTAACTAATTCCCGGATATTTTTACACTAGGAACAAAATAATGAATACACCGTGTTATTACGGTGACCTAAACTCATTGTTCCTTAGCAGTTGATTTTCTTTTGATTTAATTTCACGTTTAAATCTCGTTTTTCATCTTTTAATTTCGATTCTTTTATATTTTCATATATTTTATTTCTTAATGAATTGTACACACAAAACAAATATTGTAAAGAAATCATAAAAACAAAACAATTTTTTAACACAAAAGAAAAAACGAATTCATCTAAAAACATTTTTGTATTAAATTCCTGCCTGAAATTATTTTTTCTTTTACACCTATAAAATAAATCCCATTAAACAACTTTTAAACATTAAAATAATTTTATTTTTATTGCAATACAATAAACAATATTAATTCAACCATGCTTTATGAAAAAAAAAATATAAAAAAAGAAATATGGATTTCCGATTAAAAAAAAATCACCTAAAACACATTGTTCCGTCTGATATTTATTTTTTTATAAAAAAAATAATATTTTTATTTCTATAAAACTTATGCGGTTTCTTAGAAAAAATACTTTTAGCAATAATTGAATTCGAAGTTGGTTGAATTGTTGGTAAATTTTCTGATTAGGTCCACCTCCACCTCCACAATTTTCTTTTAAATGACACTTTATATAGGTTTTGGACTATGCTGAATACGAAAATCACCTTGAAATTTTGAAGAAATAATTAGTTATCGCGATATAAAAAGTTGTATTATGCATTGTATTCATTGGCTGTCATCTTTTTTACGCGCGTGCAGTGTAAATTATAGATTAGTAGATTTGTTTATGGCGCGCACGCGTAAAAAAGATGGTGGCTAAAGAATACAATGCATAATATAACTTTTTTGTAATCAACATAGTCGAAAACCTATAAAAATTGTCATTTAAAAGAAATTTGTGCAGGTGGAGTGGAGGTGTGTCAGAAATTTCGTGAAAATAGTGAATAATTCCACCCCATCTTTCCAAGCTTATAACTCCTCGAAAAATGCAATTCAAGCCCTATTTTTTTCTTTTCAATTAAAGGAGCAAGGACCAAGGTGTCATTAAAAAAAAAAAAAAAAAAAAAAAGTGTTTTTTTTTTAAAAGGTTTTAAACTTCGGACTTTACAGGTAAATTTCTAAAAAAACAGTACTTTTTTGTTTTAAATTTGAATATATTATTTATTGACCTTTTCTCTTCAATTTGATAGTAAATTAATTATTTACTTTTCGGTGACTAAATTAATTATTATTAGACATTTCAAAATGGGAGGCGTGAATTATTCGACCCCCCTGTCTTTCCAAGCTTATAACTCATCGAAAAATGTAATTCAAGCCCTATTTTTTTTTCAATTAAAGGAGCAAGGACCAAGGTTCCATTAAAAAAAAGAAAAAAAACAAATAACGTGGTTTAAAAAAAGGGTTTTAATTTTCAAACTTTACAGGTAAAATTCTAAAAAAACACTACGTTTTTTTTTAATTTGAATATATTATTTATTGGCCTTTTCTCTTCAATTTGTGAGTAAATTAATTATTTACTTTTCGGTGAGTAAATTAATTATTTACTTTTTAATAGAAACTTGAAAATGGGGGGGGGGTGAATTAAAAAAAACGTTTGTCTAAAATATTATATTCGATTTATTGGAAAGAACATAAATTTCACATTGACCCTGAAAATATCGTAAAAATAGAATCAATAGAAAAATTTTGATAGATTTTTAAAGTTTAAAAATTGGAAAATATTGAGTTCGGAAAATTCATTACTGTTTAATAAAAAAAATATTTCTATTACTTTTAAAACAATTTTAATAGTTTATTTTGGAAGTATAATCCATAAAGAAAATAAACAACCCACTTTTAACAGAGAAATTACGAGATTTTTATATTTTATTCGCAGTTTCGTGTTAGGGGTGTTAAAAATTCCTAGAAAAATTCTGATACACCTAAAATACCGAAACAACTGAGCACAAAAAATGATTTTTCTGGTATTTGTGGAGAAGCCCGAGATGTTTTGGGGGTGTCACCAAAATGGAACGGAAATATTAATTTCGTTCCCGTGCAATAATACACGTTTCTAATTGAACACACGACAAAGAAATCGAGCGTAAATGAGAAAATGAATGACAATCGATATTTTTATTTATTCACAAAATAATGTTTTAAAGAAAAACAAAGGGAAATTTTAAACAACTAGGTACGGGCGAAATGAATGTCGATGCTCAAAATGTGTAAACATTTTGACCCCTCCCTTTACTTAAAAAAATCACTAAAAAATCAGGAAATTAATCAATTTTAATGAAATTCTCAGTATTTATCAAAGGATGATCGCGGTACATAATGAACAAATTATTTTTATTTACATCTTAGTGAAAATGTTTTATTTTGTTTAAACAAAAAATACCTTTACTAATGTTATAGTTTTCAGTAATAAATAAAAAACGCAAGAATTTATTTTTGCTTTTTATGTAAGTAAAGCATCGTAATTTGTAACAATAATAAAAAATAATTTTTGCAGGAAAATTATGAAAAAAGACCCTAAGTGAATTCGATATAACTCGAGGAAAAATGAATTTCTCGAACTACCAATATTACCATAGAATTAAGCATTGTTTATTCAACATTTTCACACAAAAACTATAATTGCAAAAAATATTTCTACTTTAAAAAAATATATATATTAATGTGTTATATAATATTGAACAATAATCAAAAAAATAATTTAAAAACAGGAACACAGAAAAATAAATTTAAAAAATGGAAAAATTTATACAAACGTTCAGAAAAGGAATGTACGGATGTATGTCTAGAGAGAAAAATTTACCACACTCTTTCCTCCCTTTTCATTGTTTAGTTTTAATTGTAAAAATTAATTATAATTTGTATTGTGATATATATTTTTGTAAAATAGTTAAGATTTTCTAATATATATTACAATTGTATCGCATGTCGTATTTTGTGTCTGCCATAAATGTTTTAAGTCGAATGACTATGAAGGAAGAAGATTCCAGCCAGAATGCCACCAGAGTTATCATGAGAGAATGATTTTCCTATCATCATGGGGCCGTTTCTAAGACACACACACAGACACTTTTATAGATATATAGATGATGTCCCGAATAATTGAGCCGTTTAGTGTTTGTATATAAACAGCTCGCGAGCTCACTGTCACATGAAAAAAAAAGCAATAACCAGGAAGACCAAACTGGGGTTATATAGTGTTAGCATCTCAGCTATTTTAAATTAGTTACTTTCCTTTTGAGATGTTTATGTGAAATATTCAGTTTTCCGATTTTTTATGTGAGGATTATTTGAATTATTTGGACTACTGTTCTCATCTTGGATGTTGACTGTAGTTCGAAATAAAATATATTTGATCAAAAACTCATGCATTTCTTGGAGAAAAGAAAAAAAATTCTTTGGCTTTTTTTTTTAAGGAAAAAACTTATAAGTAAAATGTGACCAGTTTTCAGGTATGGAGCCACAAATTTCTTCAAACACAAGGCTAGACGGCTAACGTGAACGCGTGGTATTTATGTCCTTCTGTTCATCCGTAGTTCAAAACAACATGAATCACCTGTTCGATGTTTGGCTAAACACCGTAATAATGTGTATGTAATGGCAGGGTTTTCATATACTTGTTTAAAAAAATCTTGAAAAAAAAAGTACATGAGATTGAGATATAATTATGGATAAATTCTTAACAATGAAGAATGGAACTACCCATTGAACAGTATTTTTTTTATAGATAAGTGATTTTTTGGCATTTATATATACATATATTTTATCGAAGCAAGTTTAAATGATTTTCTTTAAATCTTTTTAAAAGGAAACCGATTAAAAAAACATATTGCATAATTTGCTATTAAACCTGTTATTTTTTTAAATTTGTCTTTGCTTCTTTAATTGAAAAAAAATTAGGGTTTGAATGACATTTTTCAAGTAGTTACAAGCTTCGAAAGATAGTAAGTTGAATTATTACAGTTCTTAACATCATTTTTAATGGCCGCGTCTGATACACCTAACGTACCTCTCATGGAATGTCGTAGATCGAAACACATTGAAATTGTTTTGGTGCTAGTGCATCTATTGATCCGTGCTATTTTTAAATAGTACTTTCAAGTTTAATTAAAGTTTTACAATACCTGTTCTTATTAAATTGTTAGGTGAATTATTTGCGCTTTTTAAAAATAGCATTTTCCAGTTTAATTAAAGTTTTACAATACCTGTTTTATATTAACTTGCAAGAATGGGTACACAACACTCTCCCGTCCTCATGTTAAGAATGGAATTCTAAATAATGTCATTATTTCAGCACGGCATGAGTACCATTCATTTTCCTGAATAAAATAAAAACTACTCGACGAGAACACTACTGTTTTTGTTTTAGACTTATAACTGTCAGCATTTTTCAATTTTTGGTGCCGGGGGGGGGTATGGACACAAAAAAACAATTAGAAACACTTCAAACATTGGGGGAGTTATTAAACCATTAAAAAACGGTAACATAAGTGCACAAGCAACAATTCTTTGTTTTGTTTTGTTTTGTTTTGCCTTGCTTTGCTTTCATTTTGTTTATTTACTAAATTTGCCCCCCAAATAAAAATAAAAATAACAAAAATACAAAAACAAAAGAATTTGTAAAGTAAAAGTGAACTTAAAATTTTTAGTTTTTTATTCTTGAATACAAAAAATAATGCAGGTATCGTAAAACTTTTATTAAACTTGAAAATAAAATTTAAAAATAGTGCGGATTCCATTTTGACTTTCACCAATTTTCCTGTTAATAATTACATAAACTCCGACAAAAGAAAATCCATCCAAAAAAACAAAAAAGCAAAAACAAGAAAAAAAATAACAAAAATCATGCGCAAAGTTAAAACCAAACTAAATTTAACAAGAAAAAAAACAAGGTCACACACACAACAATTCTGGCATCCTGTCAGTCAGATCCCGACAAAGTTCGACAACTCTAGAAGGGTCACATCAGTATTTTACACCGTCAAATCACGAATATTAAAAATTATTAGTTTTAACATAGAAATAAAAATTATTAAAGTTTTAAAATTAAAAAATATGTAAGTATTATAAAAAATATTCTAATATTGGAAGTAGGCACTGGTAGAGGACTAGGATATATATATATATATATATATATATATATATATATATATATATATATATATCCTAATCCCGTAACAAAAGAAAATAATGAAGCGAATGGAATGAAGGAAACAAAAACTCAATTGCTGGATAAAATTGAAAACATTGCCAGGGCCACTGCGAAAAGGGTAGGCGCTCTCTCTACCGTGCTTGAAAACTGACACCTGAAGGTATCCTGTACCTCTAGAAGGCCACCATTCGCCCATGTATGGAGTATTGCTGTCACATTTGGGCTGGTGCATCTGCTGCTTGTCTCTTGCTCCTAGACAAGGTTCAAAAGACAGTCACCAATCTGATAGGCCCTGAACTGGCATCTAAGCTTCAGCCTCTGTCCCATTGACGAAACTTTGCATCCCTCTGCCTGTTCTACAAGTATTTTAATGGTGAATGTTCTGACAAACTGCAGACACTTGTGCCCCCACGACGTAAACACCCTCGACAAACCCGACAGGCAGCTAAATCCAACCCCATGTAGTGAAGATCCCTAGATGTAAAAGATCTTTCTACTCCAGTACTTTCTTCCCCAGAACCGCTAGACTCTGGAATTCCATTGCAGATCCCTGCTTCCCTAACTGTATTGACATGCAGAAGTTCAAGTGCAACGTGAACCGATATCTTGCTGCCCAAATCCCAACATAGTGACCACGTAGTTGCTGCCCCTGATAGTAGCCCCCTACACCAAAGTGGCAATGTGCCTTGTTTGAGGTGGAAATGTAATAAAAAAAAATGAACGTGTCGTTTATTTACTGTTGAAGAATTAATTTTTTAGGTATAACCTGTGTTCATGTCCGCGTGTGGAAAAAGGAGTGAGCAATGTAATCGAAATGGGAATGATAGTCCCGCGTGTAGAAAAAGAAAAAAGATAGAGGGTTGACATCAGTTAAGCTGCGTGCCCTGTTAGCAGTCAACTACGCAGAGGTATTCTCAGGCACAAGTTGTATATATAGAGAGAAAGAGAAAGTCAATTCAGGTTATGGAGATAGAAAGCGTATAAAGTGTATGTCCTGTCTGTTAGCTTTTTGTCCCACATACAGTAGCAGAGGATGTGATGTGCGCGGGTGGTTCGTCGAACCTCTCAGCTCAGAAGCCGAATTGAAAAAAAGGCTGGAAACAGCTTGTCTCTTGCTTTTATAGTTGTTTCCGGTGTTTTGTTTCGCATGTGTGGATTTCCTTTGAAAGGGAAGTGACGTTCTCCATGTGTGCGTACGTGTGCACGTATGTGAGTACCTGTGTGTACGTTAGCATGCGTGTGTATACACATGAATGTGAGTGTATTTACGCGAACGTGAATATATGTACGTGTGTGGGTGTGTACGCGTATGTTTGTGTGTGCATATATATATATATATGACAAGAAATATGCCCATTCCACAGCTGATATCCTTACTGTAATCTCTGAACGTGTATACTATTTACTGGACAAAGCAGAGGAGGGCAGAGCGGTAGCTCTAGATATATCTAAGGTTTTTGATAGGGTATGGCACGAGGGTCTCCTCAGGAAAATTAAATCATACAGTATCACTGGTAGAATACTTAACATAATTAAATCCTTCTTAGATAAGAGAAAAATCCAGGTTGTCCTCGACGGTCGTACATCTAAACAGTGTGATATAAATGTGGGAGTGTCTCAGGGGTCTATCCTTGAACCTCTATTGTTCCTAAAATTTATTAATGACCTCCCCGACAAAACTGCCTCTTAGATGGGTATATGTGCTGATGACACTACACTCTATAAAAGGCATGACAGGAAAACAAATGAACACATATCTAAAGAAATGGCAAATACACTAGAGGATGAGATCCAATCTGTAGTGGAATGGGGACATTAATGGATGGTCACATTCAATGCTGCCAAGACTAAACTGGTTTCCTTCAATAATTACAAGAAATCTTCTCTGCCACCAATAGCAATGGCCAGTGACTCCCTGTCTAAAAGTACATCTTTCAAACTGCTTGGCCTAACGTTCACAGGAAACATGAGTTGGAACAATTATATTGAAAACATTGCCAAGGCCGCTGCGAAAAAGGTAGGTTCTCTCTACTGTGCTAGAAAACTACTGACACCTGAAGGTATCCTGTACCTCTAGAAGGCCACCATTCGCCCATGTACGGAGTATTGTTGTCACATTTGGGCTGGTGCATCTGCTGCTAGTCTCTCGCTCCAAGACAAGGTTCAAAAGAGTCGCCAATCTGATAGGCCCTGAACTGGCATCTAAGCTTCAGCCTCTTTCCCATCGACGAAACTTTGCATCCCTCTGCCTGTTCTACAAGTATTTTAATGGTGAATTCTCTGACAAACTGCAGACACTTGTGCCCCCACGACGTAGACACCCTCGACAAACCTGACAGGCAGCTAAATCCCACCCCCACACAGTAGAGATCCCTAGATGTAAAAGATCTTTCTACTCCAGTAGTGTCTTCCCGAGAACCGCTAGACTTTGGAATTCCATTCCAGGTTCCTGTTTCCCTAACTGTACTGACATGCAGAAGTTCAAGTGCAACGTGAACCGATATCTTGCTGTCCAAATCCCACCATAGTGCCCCAGTAGTTGCTGCCTCCGATAGTATCCCCCTACACCAAAGTTGCAATGCGCCTTGTTTGGGGTGTAAATGTAATAATAATAAAAATAAAAAAAAGGTGTGAACGCGTGTTTTTGTGTGAGACTAGATAAAATAAAGTAAACGAACAAAACATACATTTATAATTATTTATTTAACAGAAAAATGAAACAATTTTTAGAAAGTGTGTTATTGTCTTAACAGAAATACGAACAAAATAAAATGCGAAGTAATGAACCACGTAACAAAAGATACATAAAATAAAACAACTTTGAAAATGAAACATTTCTTAAAAAGTGTATTGTTGTCTTATGCTTTTAATAATTCGTGGAAATGCGTGTCCTTTCTCACGCCGTCTCCACAACTCTTCCATTGGATGGGAATGGAACACATTTTCATTTTTGTTTAATATTAACTATATAATATATTTTATATTAATTACATATTTTTTTTATTTCAAAACTAATAATTCGTACTATTCGTGATTTGACGGTGTAAAATACTGGTGTGCCCCTTCTAGAGTTGTCGTACTTTGCCGGGACTTAACTGCAAGACTACCAAAATTCTTTCCTTGTAAAAATAATAAAGGATTCCTCAGCCGAACAACGTACAACATCAGAGCCGATGCGTAATTCGCTAGTGGGTTAGCCTAAATCTGATTTTTATATCTTCATATATTGTGTATATTTTAATAAAAAAAAAAACAAAAAAAAAAACAAGAATATTGTGATAATTAAATTTATTGACTTACCGAGGGTGGCTCGGTGGGAAGGGAAAGACCCTCATGGCTGTGAACGGGCCGGCCTGGTGTTTGTTAATAAAGAAAATAGGATGTCTATTCCTTAAAGCTTAAATAGACATTCCAGTCTCGTTTCAATCTCGCTGAACGAGAGATTGAGACTATAAAAACAGTCAACTTTGTAGGCTTGTTGTTGTAGTTTTTTGTTCTTGTCGTTGTTAGAGATCTATCAGACCGGTACGACAACTGTTAACAGCGCGTTATATTTACAAGAATACGTTTGCTTGTAAGCAACGAGGTAATTTTTCGTTGCAAGTTAAACGTCTTCCCCCCCCTCCCTCTCGTCGGTAGGAAATATCGACAATATGTTTACAAAAATAAAATAAAATAGAAAATAGAATAGGTTTACTAAAGGAATAAAAAATAAAATATAGAAGAGAAATTTAATAAAGAAATCACAACAAACATGAAGTATTGACAAGTTTTAATCTAAACTTGTTTGTAAAACTTTTTTATAGCAAAACATTTCGAACATTAAACTAATTAACGGACATTTTTACACGAGGAACGAAATAATGATGACACCGTGTTATTACGGTGACCTTAAGTTCTTTGTTCTTTAGCAATTGATTTGTTTCTTTAAATAATTTTACGTTTAAATCGTGTTTTCATCTTTTAAATTTGATTCTTTTATATTTTCATATATTTTATTTCTTAGTGAATTGGACACACAAAACAAAAGTTGTTTCAATTTACTAAAGAAATCATAACATTTTTTTCTGTTTTGAACACAAAAGAAAAAAAAAACACACGAATTCATCCAGCTTTTTTCTTCTCCGTATTGAATTTCCTGAATGAAAGGTAAGTTATTTTCTTCTTTTTTTTGTTTACAACTTAAAATAAATGCATGCAATCCAATAAAAATACGGATGCTGCTTTTAACAAACGTGAATAAAAAAAAGTATGAATCTTCAATCAATAAAAATCCCTTAAGAAAATATTATTCAATCTGACATGAAGATTTTTAAAAAATGAGAAATTTGTTTAATTTTAGTAAAATATGCGATTTCTTAGAAAATAATAATGACTATGATAAACACAATAATTCAATTCAAATATGGTTAAATTGTTTGACAACTTAGCACAAAAACTGCTATTGCGGTTTTTAATTGTTTTAATATATATTTTTTTTAAATTCTGAATACATTTATTTAGTATGTCGCTAGAGTTTTTCGTTTGATTTTTAATATTTTATCCAATACTTTAGATTTTAAAATGTGATCATATTCTTCTATAAAGTTTACAAAAAATGATCACCCATTTAGTGGCCATCACTTCAAAATTCTAAATCTACTTTTATTGGCTAATAAGTTAAAATAACCTTAAAAATATCCGCAAAAAGTTTTTTAAAAACATAATTATTACTGAAGATTTTAGAGTAAGATATCACTTTTCTATATAAATTTATTGTAAAATGATCACCCATTTAATGACCAGTTAATGATCAACAGGACATGTAATTGTTCGAAGATTCCAATTTTTGTGGCAGAGGAGAATTGACTATCGCTTTCTAAATTTTTATGTATATATTTATTTTTGCATTCTGTATTTTCACGTAACAATTTAATACACAAAAGATACCATAAAACATCATTTGCATAAAGTGACACAGTAACAGTTATTATCTGGCTTTTTTTTACCAGCATTTTGGTAGATTTTCGATTTTTAGCTGTTATCAGAACCCCTGAAGATGACTGTCTCATGTAAGATTTTTTTTCTTAGTTCTAACGTAAGGTTTGAAAGCTATAATTTGCAAATTAGATAAACAGTTCAAATTAAGTTAAAACAACAACAAAAAACTGTTTTAGGTTGGTAGAAGAGTAATTTGTATCGCGTTTGTAAACGTTTATTTGTTTATATATTTGTTTTTTGGCGACTTTTTCGTTTTTAATTAAATAAACGCTTAAAAATAAGTTTAAAAACACAAAAAAAAAAACTTATCAAGGTTGGTAAATGAGAATCTGGCACTGTTTTACGATTTGTCAAAAAATTAAAGCTGAGGCGACGTTTCATTACGGTAACAAAGCTTATAATATTGATAACACCAACATGCAATGATAGTTTTAAGCTGCACAAGTTTTTCGACATTTTTGTCGACTTTATAAGAGATTGAATGCGACGATAGGAAATTATATTTTTTCTTTAGAAAAAATTCTTTTTTAATAAAACGAAGATGAAAATATGAAAAAAGGTTACAGCGTTTTTTTTTTTTTTACTCAACAACATGAAGGGGTAGAACAGCATGGTCTGCCGGCATGGTAGATCATCGCGTCCTCCATTGTGTAATGGTGTATGTATTGAATGGTAGTCCTCCATGGTGTATGTATTGGATGGTAGTCCTCCATGGTGTATGTATTGGATGGTAGTCCTCCATGGTGTATGTATTGGATGGTAGTCCTCCATGGTGTATGTATTGAATGGTAGTCCTCCATGGTGTATGTATTGAATGGTAGTCCTCCATGGTGTATGTATTGAATAGTAGATGGATAGAAAAACAAACAGTCGCATGATGACAACAAAAACATACTGTTATCATGAGAAGCATAAAGAAACAATAGAAAGAATAAGAGTTTGTTGAGAAATAAGAGTTCGTTACTTGCGATTGATGTGAAAGGCTAACTGGCGCTGTTGTTGGGTGGGCGATTTGTTACATCGTGACTGCTTGAGGGTCCAGCGCGAAAGGGAAAGAAGGTCACTCTTCTGAGTTTTTTTTTTACATAGGCATCATCACTTATCAATGCCAAGAGGCCACTCGAGGATAAGGGTTAAAGAGTGTACAGCAGTAATTAGACAATATAGTAACTGTTAGTAATGGAGATTCAGTAAATTTGTTAACCTCTATGGAATGGCTCATCAAAAACTTGTTTATGTTAGACTTGAAGACAACCATATTGTAATCAGCTGGAAAGCAGAAAAACAGTAGACAATTTCATAGGTGTGCAGTTCAAAGAAAGAAGCATTGCTGATGGAATCTACACTTAGGTTTAGGCACAGATAAAGAGTGGGGGAAACTAGTGATAGTGTTTTCTGCTAGACGGGTGTTTCGTGTGAAAGTTTAGCGAAAGGGGACCATAGAATGGAGCCCAGCCGTGTACCTGCCATGAAAATAATGATAAAGCAGAGACAAACTCGCAACATCTCTTCTGTGAGAAAGGGATTACAGGGAAGAGAAAAGGGCATCCGCCACTAAGCCACAAAGTCTATTTTGAACTCTGTCAAGGCAGGATAAGTCCTTTCTAGCAGCTCCTGCCCAGATGTGGCAACAGTAATCCACCCTTGGACGTACCTTGCTCTTATATAGATAGAGAATTACATCAGCAGTGAGATATCTACTTGATCGATAAAAGGATCCCACCATTTTTCCAGTGGCCTGGGCACCAGATTTAATGTATGTGTTCCATTTAAGATCAGGAGTAAAGGTCAAGCCCAGAAGCTTGTCAAAACATGAGGCCTCCCCAAGACGAGACCCATTCATTTCAGTTGATTCCAGATGGGGATCAGAGCGTTGATGATGTAAAGATAAAGGCTTGGTTTTAGATGCATTAAAAGTAACAAGTGACCTCTTTCCCCATTGTACCAGTTGCTCAAGATCAGAGGAGAGAGAATTAGAGAGAACTTGGTTGTTCACGGTCTTAGATGTGCTACCATAGATAGTGTCATCAGCATAGATGCCTAAAAATGATGTAAGGATGTGATTTGGAAGATCATTAATATAGACCAGGAAGAGAGTTGGGCCCAGGATTAACCCCTGAGGGACTCTAGCGTTAATACTAAGAGCTTCAGATTTCTGCCCATCAACCACTACTCTTATGAATTTATCAGAGAGAAATGATGTAATAATTGAGAAGAAATGTTCAGCTATACCGAAGCTGGAGATCTTGTGAAATAAACCGTTATGCCATACTCTATCAAAAACCTTTGATATGTCAAGAGCAATTGCCCTAGAAAGGTAGCCTCCATTGAGAGATTCGCTAATCCTATGAGATATAACTGTAAGCTCATCTGCTATAGATCTAGGAGAACGGAAACCATATTGCGTGTCACTAAGGTGATTTTTGCTAAGATGGTTGATTACTTCTCTATTTAACACAGATTCCAGCAACTTACTCATGACACATAAATAAGAGATTTATTGGCCTGTATTGTGAGGGAGATGAGCGATCACCTGAATTCTTAAATATGGAGCATGCTGATGAGATTTTCCTGGGTGACGGGAAGCAATTCTCCGTAAGACAATGTTTAAACAGTTATATAAAGATGGCCGCAATTTCTGGTTGAAGTCTTTTGAGTCAGGGCCGGTTGCTTTACTGGAATCAAGGTTTTTGATTAGCTTGCCAACATCACGTACAGATATTTGTATATCAAATAGCATATTTTCTGCTACAGGAGGAAATATTGGAGGTTGGCAGCCTTGGTCGCAAAGGTTAGAATTAGCTGCAAAGTTCTTGGCAAAGAGTTTGTCGTTGTCTGATGCTGACGAGATTGGCTTTGTCTGATGCTGACGAGATTACCTCAGGTCCATTTATGAGAGTTGGGATAGAACACACGCTTCTGTTCAGGATTCTGTTTGCTATTTTCAAAAACTGTTGGGAACTAAGCCGCTGCTCAGCTACATTGGACTTGACGGACTGAGCATACACTTTTCTTGCGTTCTTTATTACTTTTTTACAGTGGTTGCTGGCAGTTCTAAAAGCGGCTTTAGTCTCAGTACATCTATTATGCTGGAAGCAATGTAAAAAGTGCGCAATGGCAGCAGCACAATCCGGAGAGAACCACGGCTGGCTGTTAGGTTTTTGCTGGAATTATTTTCGAGGGTATGAAACGGTTCATACCTACAATTAACCATTCTGTCAGGTCTGATTCTATTGAAGATACATCCTTTTTAAACATGGAATACAGAGGTAGATCAGATATAAATGTGCGGAAGCTATCCAAGTGAGCCATAGAGTATCGATATACTGTACGATGGAGAGGTACATCTGGGGACTTATTACATTTCATTTTTATTTTAACAGATACAACTGAGTGGTCGGAAGATCCAAGAGGGGACAGAACAGAAGCTGAACACAGTTTGGGGCAAGTTGTGAGAAAGAGGTCTAGGAGACTCGCATACTGGCCGTCAGTATCGGGAACATGGGTGGGTTCGTGAACAATCTGAGTGAGGTCATAAGCAATGGAGAAATCACAACAGAACCTCCCCTCATCATCGGTCTTGTTTGAGTGAGTTAACCATTTCACATTGTGAACATTGAAGTCTCCACAGACATGAATATTAGCTGAAGGATAAGCAGATAGGGTGTGGTCAATTTTATCAGATATGCTTCTAAAGATAGTAACTCTGATGTTATGGGGGCGATATAGAGCAAATACAAATGCAGTAGTTTGAGCTAGCGCAAACTGGAAGCACATATATCGTAAGTTAGGAGCTTCTCTGGAGATGTCCCTACCATATGGAAAACCTAATCTTTTATATAGGCACATATTCCATGCTCATGACAATCTTGGGGGTCAGATTGGGAAGTTAAATTAGAGTATCCTCTAATTACGAACTCATCTAGGGAAATGGTCTATCCAATGCCAGTTTCAAAATCGTGACCTCAGGGTAATGAGCCTGACCTCTGTACCCGCTGGTCCATCTCGTCGACAGTTCGGATATATCGCGATTTATTTAGATGTTATTTGTTTTGTTTTTGCAATATGTTTTTTGAATGAATTCAATTATTTACTAAAGTGCATTTTTGCCTAAAGGCTAGTTGGGAATAATTTTCCCTTTAACCAATTTGGTACCCCCACATGGGGAGCGGTATATATATTATTTTATTTTATTTCGAATCTCGCTAGATTCAACCATTCTGATGAGTCGTAGATGACGAAACACGTGTCAGTGGATAATTATATTTTAAAAATAATATATAGATATAGATATATATATACAATACTTGTATAGGTATACGTATATATATAATATATATATATATATATATATATATATATATATATATCTTCCCACTAGAATATGAATCTTAAAAACTTAATATATCGACTGAATCGGTTTTAAGTTGGGAAATATCTGGTTATTTTAGTAACGTCTCATATGACCTTTTTGATTAAATAACCCTAGATATTGTGAGTTGCATCCAATAATATTAACAAAAATTTTGATCTAAATCATAAAAAACGCTAGATATAATTTCAACTAGACTATATCTTAAAATAACACCTGTATGGACTGGATCTCTATCAAGTTAGAAAATATCTAGTTATTTTTTTATCGTGTCTCGTATAACTTTTTTAGATTCAATTAATCAAGATATTGTGTTAAATCCAATAATATTAATAACAAGAAACAGACATAATAATAATATTTGAATGTAATATATATATAAATATAATTGTTTCTCTTTCACTAAGATATAAATCATAAAAAACGCAAGAAATATTTTCAACAAGACTATACCTAAAGAAACACTTGCACTGACTTGCCTGTTTCATGTTAGAAAATATCGAATATTTTAGCAATGCGTCTCAAGTAACTTTTATTATATTAAATTAATCTGGATATTGTGAGTTGAATCCAATAATATTTACAATACACATACAGAATACAAATATTTGAATGCAAATAATAAAAATATTGAATTTCATTCATTTTTACAGATGTTCCTGATTGGACGCTATATATGTTGAATATAGCAAAAGGTAATCAGAAATGTATGTGACTTTAAGAAGACAATATTTTTACAGCAACCGAAACTATAGCAATAAGAAGAATTTTGAAGACGGAAAAGTATATGGTTTTAAGAAGACAATATTTTCTACAGCACCCGACACTATTGCACTAAGAAACGTTTTGTAGAAAGAAATGTATGTGGCTTTAAGGAAACAATATTTTTTCAACGATAAGAATAAGTTTGTAGAAAGAAAAGTAACACCTTATACATTCTACTTCACCTTGAACAAATTAATAATAAAATTGCAATAAAAAAAGATAAAATACATGTTCCTGTAATGTGTGTAGAACATTCTTGAAGTCACTCTAGAAAATTGCGACATCATTGTGAAGTGTGTAGATATAATTGTTTTGTCAAATACGATTGAGAAAAACATATATAAACTCACACTTGAGAAAGGAAATATTCTTGTAAAGTTTGTTGATATTCTTGTTCAAAAACATCAGACTTTGTTCAACATTTAATCATGATTCAAACTTGAGAAAATCCAAATTCTTGTGAATGTGAGTGTAGTCTTGTTTTAATAAATAAATGTTAATGACAAAAGTAACAACTCGCACTATGGAACATTATTGTGAAGTGTGTGATTATTCTTGTTCTAAGAAATCAAATTTAGTTAAACATATACGAATTCACACTGGTGAAAAGCCACATACTTGTGAAATATGCGGGTATTCCTATTCTGAAAAATCAAATTTAGTAAAACATATGAAAACTCACACTGGGGAGAAGCCACATAGGTGTGAAGTGTGTGGATATTCTTTTTCTCAAAACTCATATTTAGTCAAACATATGAAAACTCACACTGGTGAAAAGCCACATACTTGTGAAAAATGTGGCTTTTCTTGTTCTCAAAAATCAAGTTTAGTGAGACATATGAAAACTCACACCGGGGAAAAGCCACATAAGTGTGAAGTGTGTGGATACGCTTGTTCTCTAAAGTCAAGCTTAATCAGGCATAAAATAACTCACACTGGACAAAAGTCACATACTTGTGAAGTGTGTGGATATTATTTTTCTTTGAAATCAGGCTTAGTCAAACATATGAGAACTCACACTGGAGAAAAGCCACATACTTGTGGAGTGTGTGGATATTCTTTTTCTGAAAAATCAGACTTAGTCCTACATGTGAGAACTCACACTGGGGAAAAGCCACATACTTGTGAAGTTTGTGGATTTTCTTTTTCTCAAAAATCAAGTTTAGACAGACATAAGAGAACTCACACTGGGGAAAAGCCACAAAATTGTGGAGTGTGTGGATATTCTTGTTCTGAAAAATCATACTTAGCCATACATATGAGAACTCACACCGGTGAAAAGCCACATTGTTGTGAAGTGTGTAATTATTCTAGCTCTGACAAATCAAATTTAGTGAGACACATGAGAACTCATTCAGCAAACACAACTATTGCTGTTTCTGCCACACACAATTAAGGAGTGTGAACCAGCTGACATCCAGTTGTAAAGCCCCGTTGGATACTATACAATGCGACTCAATGGAGTGTGTAAATAATTCCACTGAAAAATTTGTAAAAACTTTAATATCCAATGTAGTTGCAAGTCTTGGGAAGATGTTTACCAGAAACAACAGTTGGTAATAAGTCATACACCATCCATTATGACTACAAAATTTCTACATCTACATACATAGAAAACGGGATATTAAGCCGGACATGTTGATATGGGACAAAATAAGCGTCCCTAATTATTCTGGCCTGAACAGAGCTGATAGAAAGAAAATATCAAAATAGCAAGGACTTATGTACGACATGAAAAGAAACTGCAATCAAAAGATCTGTCATTCCACTCATTATAGGAACAACCAGGCTACTTAAAAAGAATTTCAAAAACTATTTGGAAAATATACTCGGTGAACCAAGTGGAAGAGAAATACAAACAATTGCACAACAATGGACAGTTAGAATCTTAAAAAGATCTTTCAGTTGGAGTAACTAAGCTAATTTGAGAATGTTTGGCATCTGGTGGAAGGCTCCAGTCCCGACAAAACAATTTCATAAGACTATTAGAAGATACAAAAAGCCACATTCTTGTGAAATGTGTGCCTTTTTCTTATAAATAATGAAAAGTTAGTGAAACATATGAGAACTCAACATTTGAAAATTCATTTTTTAGAACAATTTGTGATTATTCTTGTTTTTTTTAATCAAGTTCATTGATGCATATGAAAATCACATAATTAATAAAAGATATATTTTTTGCAAAATATGTTTATAGACTTATTTGAAGAATTTGCATTTATTTATATGATAACTTCAAACTAGACAACATTAAATCGAACACACTTGAAAGGACTCATGATTGATGCAACAATTCTAAATGAATATTGTCATAATAAAGAGAAAAAGAGAATAATATAATATTAGTAAATAAATAATCACAAAGACTATAATTGGGTGCAACTGAGAGAAAAATCACAGACATGGAATAAAGTTATATAATAATATATATTTGTGTTATAGAACAATATAATATTAGTAAATAAATAATCACAAAGACTATAATTGTGTACAACTGAAAGAAAAGTCACAGTGTTTTGTTCAGAAGAAGATGTATTTCTTGTAAGGTAAAAACCACCAAGAGAGCGAAGGTCAATGCGATAAGGTATGTTTCCCTTTTGTGTGATGTGCAATGTAAAAGTGTCTATTCATCATATTAAAAGAACTGACTCGCATACGGTATTTGTTCCGGTTGTAAAAAAATGTTGATATGTGTATCCACCCACACAGGGAAAACAACAGAGGCTGTATACTTACAAAACAGAAAAGAAAACATCATACATACATTAATAGATAAATTTACATGACACAACCTGACACCTACATATGACGTTATGTATATGTATATATGCACTAGTATACTACAACAATGCTCTATCTGTACCATGACCTACTAATATGTACAGTCGAACATATCACATTAGAGAGCACCTTTCTTACAGATCATTGAAATGAGAACAACACAGATGATTAAGGTCACTTCAAGCATTATTTCAGATATAATAATTGAAAAAATGCTTAATGTATACACCATGAGAGCAATCTGACTTTATATTATTATACTATATATATATATATATATATATATATATATATATATATATATATATATATAGTATAATATTATTATACTGTATATATAGCATCAATGCCACTTTCTATGAATCCTAATCCAGATGAAAATTGAAATGAGAACAAGAGAAGTGATTGAGGTCAGATATTAATAACTGAAATAATGATTAATGAATTCTGTCTAGATATGTTAATGTCAAGATGTTTAAAGTAAAATGGGTTTTTTAATATTAATAGGTGGGGGTTAAATATTTTCCCTTTTATTTTCTTATAATAAATAAACAAAACAAATCAATTGTGAATTGTCTTCCCTTACTTTGTGCATAATTAACTTGTTTACAAATATGAAAAAAATATTTGAATAGACAATAACAGATTATGTTATTAATATTTTATTAGAATATCTTTTATTGAGAAATATTCAAGTATTTTTACACAGGAATCACCACTTATCAAGGCCCTGAGACCACTTGAGGATAATGGCTAATGGGTGTACATTAGTCAATGTGATAATAGCGTAATAAACATAAATTGTAGGAATTTTATAAATTGGATTACTTAGGGGGACGGCTCATCAAAAACTTGTTTACATTGGACTTGAAGACAATCGGATTGTAGTCAGCCTGAAAGCAGCAGAGCAGAAAAGAGTTCCACGGGCGTGCAGTTTAAAAGAAAGAATCTTTGTTCATGGAATACACATTCAGGTTTAGGCACAGATAAAGAGTGTAGGAAATTATTGATAATGGTTTTGGCTAGATGAGTGTTTTTCGTGAAGGTTTGGTGAGGGGGGACCATAGATTGAAGCTCACATGATCACTTGCCATGAAAATAACGATAAAGCAGAGACAGTCTTGCAATGTTTATTCTGTGTGAAAGAGGTTGCAGGGAAGAGAAATGGGCATCTCCCACTAAGATACGAAGTCTATTTTGAACTCTGTCAAGGCAGGATAAGCTGCTTCTAGCAGCTCCTGCATAGATTTGGCAACAGTACTCCATCGTTGGATGTACCTGGCTTTTATATAGATAGAGAATTGCATCAGGAGTGAGAGATCTACCGGAGTGTTAGAAATATTCAACCATTTTTTCCAGCGAGCTTGGCAATGGATTTGATATATGTGTTCCATTTCAGATCGGGACGAAAGGTCAAACGAAGAAGCTTGTCAAAACATGAAGCCTCCACAAGACAAGAGCGGTTCATTTCAATTGATGCCAGATAGGCATCAGATCGTTGATTTACAAAAAGAACATGAATATAAAGATTGAAAGTAAAATAAATTGCTTTTCACTCTGCCACATAATCATTCAGTGTCATTTTTCCTCATCAAAATTTTTGTAATCTATCTTTACAAAACATAAAAAAATCAGTTATAATTGTAAAAATAAAGATTAATATTAAAGACTGGATTTTAATTTTATTTCAGACATAACCGCTTTTTAAAATATTTAATTAATCTTTTTCTTATTTCATCTGAAGAAATGTTTTGCTTGTTATAAAATATATTTATAACAATTTTTGTTGCAAATTTATATATTTTTTCAATGTAAAATAAGTTTTCACATTTTTGTTGCAAATTTATATTTTTTCAATGGAGAATAAGTTTTAAAATTTTTTCTGACTGGTGATCTTATTTTACGTGTGCGTGTGCTACTGTGCATAGCTTGCTTTGTGTCTGAGTGTCCGAGCTAGACACAAAACACGTTAAGCATTTTAACAATTTACTATAATAACATAGCTGGAACTAAAAGGAAAGAAAAATTGAAAAGAGCATGAGCGGCACGTGTTTGCTCCAGCGATGCAGTTTGATTTGAGTTGTTAATGCAACTATGAGTCGATGGTGAAAGCTCTTTACCAACCCGTTAGCAGAGGGATGATAGGCGGTTGTTGCTATGTGAGAAAGTTTGAAGGATTGGCAAAGGTCTCTGAAGGTTTGGGATGTAAACTGGAAACATCTGTCAGTGGTAACAGTGGTGCCATGCAAAGACATTCCTACTGGCCAACGTGTAAAACAGTCTACCAAGGTGAGCATGTAGCGATGGCCATCAAAAGGTGGCAGTGGTCCAACAATGTCCAGGTGATCTTGTTGAGAGAAACGTGCATCATGTACAGAGAGTTTATATGAACTTTTGTAGCTTTACATGAAATACATGCCTCACTTCATCAACGTATACTGACATTCATGCTAAGCAAAAACATGAGCTGTGACTGTTGCATGGTTGCTGGGGTGTGTCAAGTTGGAAAAGTGTTGAAATACTTTCTTACAGCAAGAAGGAGGTAAGTAGGGTCCTTGGTGTGCAACAGACATATCGCACCAGATTAGCTTTCTGAAAAAGGATTAGGAGTCTTTGTTAGCAGATTTGTTTGATTTCGACATAAAGTATGTCATTCCTGTTCAGTCGCGATATCATCAAAACTGTTGCGGTCACAGAAGCGGTAAAAGTGTCAGCTACATTCGTTTTTTTTTCTTGTAAATATTGAATGTCGGAAGAATATTGCGTCTCTGGATGTATGTTTACTAAAGGTGGAAGATCTAAGAGAAGCGATCAGAGGTTTATTATCGGTGAAAATTGTGAACTATCTCCCTTCCAACATAAAACAAAAATGCTTTACTGCTAAGTACATGGCGAGTAGTTCTCGAACGAATATGCTGTATTTGCGCTGAGTAGTGTTCAGCTTAACAGAAAAGAAAGACAGTGACCATTTACCGCCTGGTTGAGTACGGCACCAACAGCTACATCAAAAGCATCTGTAGAAATAAAAAGAATTTTTGTGGAAAGATGTGAGAGTTTCGACTGAGAGAGAAAAAGGTCTTCTTATATGTACGGAGTGAGTCTGTGAGTTTGGACAGGTGATGTGAACTCGAATCTAATCACAAATTTAACACAATGAAGTGGGTACGGGAAATCATGGATTGCTTGCACTTTTGAAGAACTGGCACTGAATTTGCAACATTGATTTTTAATCCAAAGGATTGTAAACGTTGGAAGACTCGAGATCACGATAGTCTCTGCAGGGTCTCCGTTAAATGCGTCAGATCCTTATCTCAAACGAACAAGAACATCGTGAAGGATAATTTTGGAGACAGTTTATCCAACTAAAGTTGCTAAAAGATATTGGCGTCACGTGTTCGTGCAGCAGGCCTCGCATCTGTCTCAAAAGCTAAGAAGGGTTAACTCATTAAAAGTTGTTTCAAACTGACTTTCCGAAACATTTGTCCATTTCCAAATGGCTTGACTAAGTAATGTGCTGACTAAGTAATTCTCATGTTGGAAAAGGGTTGGGTGAGCTCAGGAAATTGATTCAACAGATCTGTAAAAATTGCATTTGATGGGCTTGCCGTGCAGATGCTTGGTGTATTGCACGAAAGTGTACCGAAGTGAACGGAAAGAGATCACATTGTGTCAGCTAAACGGATGGAACTGCCGTTCGCAGCTTGTAGTGAAAATGGATCTGCTGTTGTATCATTATATCGTGTAAGAGGAATTACACTAAGAACAGCGTCAGCATCCACCAGGAACTTTCGACAAGTGTGCGTCGAATATATATATTAGGCGATATGGCTGGAGAGATTGGGTGGAATTCGTCGTGCAATTCCACCTGTCTACCTGTTTAAATGTTCAGGTCTCTTGTAGGTAAAATGTTGCTCGTATTTGCATGCGTTGTTCCTGAAACGATGGTAGATCGGGAGGAAGATATGCGTCTGCGGCTGGGCCACGATTGTCTGTCTGCAAGAATTGCTTAAATTGCTTTATTCAAGGCAGCATCGGTTGAGACAGTGATTACAGCTGACACATGGTGGTAATTGTCGGCGACGTGATCGGCGATAACCGTTAACTGTGTCAGGTCCTTATTCCCAACAAAGATGGACAGCGTGTGGTATAACTATTGAGACAGTTTCTCCAACTAAATCAACTGTAAGATATTGTCGTCCATCGTGCGTGCACGAAGCAGGCCTTGCATCTGTCTCAAAAGATGAGAAGGCTTTCAGTCACCAGGGGTTAATTTGTTGAAAAGTTGAAAAGGCGTAAGTAGTTTTTTTAGCACGATAGTGAGAGCTTACGTTCTGGCAATGCTCTCAATATATCTATTCCAGTTCATGTTTCCTGTAAATGTTAGGCTGAAGAGTTTAAAGGAAGTACTTTCGGGTAACGTGTCCTTGGACACTGCTATTGGTGGTAGAGAAGGTTTCTTATAATTATTTAAGGAAACAAGCTTAGTCTTGGCAGCATTGAATGTGACCATCCATTTTTGTCCCCATTCCACTAGATTAGAGGTCATCCTCTAGTGTTTCTGCCATTTCCTTGTATATGTGTTCATTTGTTTTCCCCTCGTGCCTGTTACAGGGAGCGGTGTCATCAGCAAATATAGCCATCTCAGAAACAATTTTATCAGGGAGGTCATTTATGAATATCAAGAATAATACAGGTCCGAGGATAGACCCCTAAGGTACTTCCACATTTATATATTGTTTAGATGTACGACCGTCAAGGATACCTTGGATTTTTCTCTTAATTAAGAAAGATGTAATTACTTTATGTTTTCTTCCAGTGGTACCATGATCTAATTTTCATTAGAAGACCATCGTGCGATACCGTGTCAAAAGCCTTAGATATATCGAGGGCTATCGCTCTAGCCTCCTCTGTTTTGTCCAGTGAACGGTATACAGTTTAGAGATTACAGTTAGGATATCTGCTGTGGAACGGGCTTGCCTAAATCCAATCTAATTGTCAGTCATCAGCTGTAAGGTGATTGAGTAGAGCTTGATTAATTAAGGACTCAAATATTTTGGCAAAAGACGGGAGAAAACTAATGGGGCGATAATTTACTGGGTCAGTTCTTTTGCTAGAATTATTGAAAACTGGTACCACAGAAGCGGTTTTCCAGCAGTCAAGAAAGCAAGATTCGTTGAGGCATTTGTTGTAAAGTTTGGAGAGTACTGGAGCAACCTCATCGAAGCATTATTTTTTAATAGCACAGCTGGGATGAGATCCGGCACACATACTTTTGAAGTGTCTAGGATTTTTATGATACCATATACAAGGGTGATTTTCAAGTCATCTAGTGTGGCGTCTGTCTGCAAAAGAAAGTCAGGAAGGGAATGTTGTGCCAAGTCCCATGTGGAGTTTGAGGCAAACCGACGGACGAGCAGGTTAGCCTTTTCGGTTGCCATGCAAACAACCTCGTGATCGTTTGACAGTGGAGGAATCGTTGACTGCCCATTATTTACTACACTGTTGTAGATTTTCCACAAATCATGAGTTCCTAATTTCTGTGCTTCGATGCGTTTTCTGGTAGTTTCAGTGTATTCTGTCTTATCTCTCATTATTTCTCTCTTACAATTAGTTCTAGCTTCTATATCCTTCTGTCTGTTTGAACTGAACTCATGTCGGTTGAATCTGCAGTACAAATGCTGTCTTTGAACAATGGCAACTACACAAGCAGAAGTAAAGAAGTGCGGCTTGCTATAGAATTTCCGTGCAGGAACATGTGCTTCAATTGCAGTTTTGAACAATGCAGTGGTCTCATTTGAATGGAGTAGTGTGGGTTAGTTCACTTAATGCTTAGATATCCGGGAGTTCTAATAGGAGAAATGATTCAACATCATTAAAGTTAGTTATAAGCCCGTGGATATTCGTGAATGCAAGCCTCAAGAGAGGAGGCAGGTTGGCTTTCTTTGAGTTTGGTCCTGGTTTAAACGTAATGTTCGATTGAACAGTCATTTAATTTTATTTGATTTAAAGGTTTTAGTTAGGGCGAATGAGAAATGCTGGACAAGTGGTTGTGCAGAATATCAGACAAGTAATACAAGAACATCAGCTTTCACCTTAGTTATAAGATTGTGACATCAGGAAAGCCCACTGTGGATGAGTGTTGGGGCCCGTTCCATGCACGACATATCCCTACAAATATCCCGATAATATTCAACTGTTGATGGAGCAGCTGCTCTAAGTTCTACATAAGAGTGAGGGCTCCTGTACTATCAGTCGGAAACAGCAGTTAGGAACTATATATAGATATTTTGTTATCTTCTCCGTTCAGCTCTATAAAGGTCCAAATCATTTGGGACTGTGACATCGAATATAAGCGCAGTTCTTTCAGGCTTGTTCCATCTTTTATGTATCACTAAGTCTGATTTTAAAAACATGAGTATCCCCGCACTTCACAGTGTGAGTTTTCACTTTATAGAAAAAGAATATCCACACACTTCACAAGAATTTCTCATTTTTTGTGTTTTATTTTACTTCAGTCGAAGTTCTCAAAAATAAATGGTCTTAAAGGTTTTCACTTGAAATATATGAGATCCATAGATATTCGAATGATCCACTTAAGTTCTTTATTTCTCAAACACTAAGTTAGTAAAGAAATTGTGAAGATAATTTTCCTCTCTCCAATAAACCATTTTCATACGTTGTAATATATCTTTTATTTTAGTCTCTTGGTCTTACTGGATTCCAGTACAAGTATTTATCTAGTCTGGTGGAATATCACTTGGAGAAGGTGCACCATTTCTCGTAAAAGGTAATATGGGTTAGCCATAACGAGGAGACCTTATTTGGGCAACGAATACTGTGTGATTTTGAATATTTGGTCAGGGTTTACTTCTATGGAAAAAGTATCCTCATGCCAGGTTGTTCTGACAAATTCCGGTAAGAGAGATCTTAGACCCTCGGGAACAGTGTCTAGTAGGCATTCAAGTTCTCTCCCAGTTTTTTCACAGTGTGATTTCTCATATGCCTCACGAAATTTGATTTATCAGAAAAAGAATATCCACATACATTACAAGAATGTGGCTTTTCCCCAGTGTGAGTTCTCATATATATAACTAATTTTGATTTTTGAGAACAAGAATATCCACATACATCACAAGAATATGGCTTTTCCCCAGTGTGAGTTCTCATATGTATAACTAAGTCTGATTTTCGAGAACACGAATGTCCACATACTTCACAGGAATGTAGCTTTTCCCCAGTGTGAGTTCTCATATGTATCACCAAATTTGATTTAACAGAAAAAGAATATCCACATACATCACAAGAATGTGGCTTTTCCCCAGTGTGAGTTCTCATATGTGTAACTAAGTTTGACTTTTGAGAAAAAGAATATCCACATACTTCACAAGAATGTGGCTTTTCGCCAGTGTGTGTTCTCATATGTGTCACTAACGATGATTTCACAGAAAACGAATATCCACATACTTCACAAGAATGTGGCTTTTCCCCAGTGTGAGTTCTCGTATGTGCCACTAAATGTGACTTTTGAGAAAAAGAACATCCACACACTTCACAGGAATGTGGTTTTTCACCAGTGTGAGTTCTCATATGTCTCACTAATTGTGACTTTTGAGAAGAATATCTACATACTTCACAAGAATATGGCTTTCCCCTATCTTGTATATTCATAATTAAATTAAATTACTCCTGCAACAAGATTATCACTAATAAATTATAAACAATTACATTTTATCATGCCCTTTTCAGTTTTATCTGGAGTTGTTGATGCAAGCCAGATTTTATACTAAGTAAACTTTAATTGTGTATCACTTTTCATTTTTGTGATAAGAGATATATCTTAGTGTAAAAGTTAAAATATCATCTTTTCTAAATTAACAGATTTTTCTGAAATGTTAAATTCGATGTCTTATGATTTATAAAAATATTAAACAAAAATTTTACAAATTTAAATATGTGTGATGTTCTTATCACTATTTGCTAAACAATCCAGATAAAATAACTCTTCACAAATATATGTCTAATAAATAGTTGTGTGCAGCTGTTTTTTAAAATAAAATTTTGTTGAATAAATAAAATCCTTTTTTGAATAGAAACTTTTTCTTTGTTGTCATTGTTTTTGTTTTGCGGTGTGTGCATGCATATATGCTTTTTTTCTCTGTTTCTCTAGTTTCAGTAAACGAATTATTGAACACTCGTTACTTTCTATAGCGTTCCAATGAACTGGATACATTTAATCTTTGTCGTAAGGAAATAATTGTGCAAAGAATCCTTTTTAAGGAGGAACATACTCCCTTAATATTCATCAAAAACATTCAAGCAGGAACATCTGCAAATAAAAAATAAATGAAATTTAATATTTTAATAGCATTGTTTATTGTGTGCAAATATATTGTGGTTTATTTATTTATTAATGTTCTTGATATCAGTATTAAACTATCTATACCAAGTTGTTTTACAGTTTTTACTGGGTTTCTGATTTTGACGCTTTTTAAAACATTTTAATTCGCTGTAAAACTGCGTTTCAAAACAAGAAAAAAATGAACATATTCTTCTTTGATGAACTAATGTAAAGTCTGATGATTTCTTTGGTTTATGCCATTCAATGAAACACATGTAAGACGCAGTAATTTAAAAATATAAATGTGAATAAAATGTTTAATAAAGGAACATATCCTCTGAAAGTGTAAACTATTTTCAGTGAACTTAATAAACTGTTGCAATTTAAAGATTGCCTTAATTATAATCGAATATCTGTTTTAAGGAAAATGTGCGCGCGTGTATTAAAATTTTTATGTAATATTTACCATTGTTATAAATATATTTAGGTTCATCAGAAACCCTTTGTTTCTGCCTTCCTAAAGCACATGCATATACTGTATATATGAATATGTAAATTTATTAAAACTATCGACAATTTCTTACAAAGTCTACAAAGCTAAGATTACTATATGTATTTTGCATTGTCGCCAAATATGGCTCCGTGCAACAACCTGCATCTGTATTAAACTGTGTATTTTCGTAACATTACTCATAATAGCGAAATTTATACAACAGAATAAGGTTCTTATTTTTTTTACTTTTTATTAATAAATTCAACAGTTTTTTATTCAACAAATTATTTCATCCAACGTTTTTGAATGCATTATTATCATTCCCATATTTTATTATACAAATGATATAAACAGTTTTAATAATCGATTATCGCAATTTATTTTTTTTTCATTCAAAAAATTATTTCATCGAACGTTTTTGAATGCATTAATCAGTTTTAATAATCGATTATCGCATTTTTTTTGTTTTAATTAACATTTGATAATGCATAGTTGTATGCAAAAAGGCTCTCGAAATCTGTGAATGTTACAGAATTTTAGCAGTTATTTTAATTTTTATTAAAATAATTTTTTTTTTATTTTTGAAATTCAACAAATTGTTACTAGCATTCAACGAATTATTTCAACCACGTTTTTAGCGTATTTTTATTATTCGTATATTTTTTATCTTCTTTATGATGTTTCATCCTAATTATGTCCACCTTGTATAAATTATTAATATAAAGTATTTATGCTGAAAGCTTAGTATGGATTTAAATATGTAAAATGAACCTATTTAACTCATCGTATACGAACTAAACTTTTGTCTTTCTTTTGTATTAATGTTGTATCTATAACCAGTCGATATTTCATTGTTCGTTAAACCTTTTTCATTCGCTTTAAAATTACGTTTCCTTTACTTTTTTATTTGAATTTTAGATGTTTATATCTTTTAAACGTTTCTAATGAGCTTTAAAATTACATTTTCTTTTTAACCAAGAAAAAAGTGAACATTTTCTTTGATAAACTGATGAAAAGTTTGATGAGTTGATTGGTTTATGCAATGAAACACATGAATTTAATAAACCTTTGCAATTGTAATGTTTATTGAATATATACTTTATAAACGTATTTTGTTTTAAGGAAAATGTGCACGTGCGAGTATGTGTGTGAGTGTGTGTGTGTGTGAGTGTGTGAGACAAGCTTAATGTAATATTTGTCATTATTATAATGAAAGAAATATATCTAGGTTCACCAGAAAACGTTTGTTTCTGTCTTCCTAAAGCACATGCATATACTGTATATAAGGAATACCTGATAACGGAATATGTAAATTCATCAACATTATCAACACTTACTAAAAAGGGATTTATTTATTACCAAAAACGTAACTAATTAGGTTGGAAAACATAGAGTAAAATCTGTATATTAAATTTTCATTAGTTATTTCTTATTTTCCGTATATATTTATCAAATTTAAAGCATATTATTCAAATTTAAAGACTTTTTAAGGAGATCTGTTTATCGATAATTCATTAGAACATAGAAATTGTTATTACTAAATGTGTTTAACTCATCATCAAGTTAATATTTAATCTTTATGTTGCTGGAAGTTGAGAGATAGAGTTTATCGCTAATTCATTTGAACATAGAAATTGTTGTTACTACATGTGTTTAACTCATCAGCGAGTTAATATTTAATCTTTTACTATTGGTTAAAACAAAATTGTTATTTAATAATTTGTTAATACACAATTAACATAGTAAGGATGCTACAAAGCCAGCTTAAACCTTGCTGGAAAATTACATAAGATTATCCTATACGTTTACAAAGCTAATATTACCATATGTACTGCTTATTGTTGCCAAATATGGCTTCGTGCAACTACCAAGACCATATTTGTCTTCGACATCTAAAAAAGTTTCAAGTATATGCTCTGCACCAACGTACCTACTCCTGATAGAAATATATTGTATCCTCTCAACCTATATACTCCTGATCAATCGGACAAATATAAAAATCCAACCATTCTTCTTTGTTGATGCTTGTAAGGCTTCTATTGTTTGAGACGAAAATAGTGAAGATTGGGATTGGAATGTTTTATCTTAAAATATTTGTTCATTCTTAATTCATTTGAACGTTAAAATTTGTTGTAATCATAGACGTTTAACTTATAAGCGAGTTTAATGTTTTATATTTAAATATTAGTAAGACAAAATATTTAAGTTATAAGGACATTAAATTGAGGTTATGTTTCACAACGCATGTCTTAATGAACTGATGAAATATTTTAACTTAGGCTTCAATTAACTGTGCTCATATTATTAGCATACTTAATGTTTTATATTTAAATATTAGTAAGACAAAATATTAAAATTATTATTAACATATAACAAACATTTAACCTAATTATATTATTTTGATTTTTATCTAAACATTTTATAACAATACAACTACCACATATAGATTGATATTTTTTTGCTTGGGACAATTACATTTTCTATTTCTTCTCGTGTATTTCTCAATGTGTCAATCCTATTATTCTAAACCAATGAAGAAAAATATCTGTTCATCTCTAATTCAGCTTAATATATTTTTTAAAACTTAATCACATGTAAGATCAGCACATTTAATAATAAATCTCTAAAAATGGTTTCATATTTAGAAAGTTATTCTGGTTCCTATTTTTAAGGAATATGGTTTTTAGAGATTTTATAGTGAATTGTTACAGGCAATGAAGTCAAACGAGCACAAACTTGTCATTATTATTGATTTTATATTGAATAAAATATTATTTCATATGATTATCATTATTATTGATTTTATATTGAATAAAATATTATTTCATCTGATTATCATTATTATTTTGTTTTTATCGAATGAAATATTATTTCATATGATTATTATTATTGAGTTTTTTATTGAATAAAATAAAATGTCATATGATTATCATTATTACTGAATAAAATTCATACATTCATATGATTATCATTATTTTTGAATAAATAAGATTTCATATGATTATAATTATTATGGAGTTTTTTATTGAATTAAATAGTATTTCATATAATTATTATTATTATTGAGTTTTTTATTAAATAAAATAGTATTTAATATGATTATCATTATTCTTGAGTTTTTTATTGAATAAAATAAGATTCTATATGATTATCAATATTATTGAGTTTTTTAATTAAATATTATTTCATATGATTATCATTATTATTGACTTTTTATTGAATTAAATATTATTTCATATGCTTATTATTATTGAATCTTTTTTATTGAATTAAATATTATTTCATATGATTATCATTATTATTGAGTTTTAATTGAATTTATTATTATTTAATATGAATATAATTATTATTGAGTTTTTTTATTGAATTTGATAATATTTCATACGATTATCAATATTATTGAGTTTTTATTGAATTAAATATTATTTCATATGATTATCATTATTATTGAATAAAATTCATACATTCATATGATTATCATTATTATTGAATAAATAAAATTTCATAAGATTATCATTATTATTGAGTTTTTTATTGAATTAAATAAGATTTCATATGATTATCATTAAATTGAGTTTTAATTGAATTAAATATTATAACATATGATTATTATTATTGAGTTTTTATTGAATTAAATATGATTTCCTATGATTATAATCATTATTGGGTTTTTATTGAATTAAATATTATTTCATATGATTATCATTATTATTGAGTTTTTTTTAATTAAATATTATTTAATATGAATATAATTATTATTGAGTTTTTTATTGAATTTAATAATATTTCATATGATTATCAATATTATTGAGTTTTTATTGAATTAAATATTATTTCATATGATGATCATTATTATTTAGTTTTTATTGAATTAAATATTATTTCATATGATTATTATTATTGAGTTTTTTATTGAATAAAATAAGATGTCATATGATTATCATTATTATTGAATAAAATAAGATTTCATATGATTATCATTAAATTGAGTTTTTTATTGAATAAAATATTATTTCATATGATTTTAATATTATTGAGTTTTTATTGAATTAAATATTTTTTCATATGGTTATTATTATTGAGTTTTTTATTGAATCAAATATGATTTCCTATGATTATAATAATTATTGAGTTTTTTATTGAATTAAATATTATTTCATATGATTATAATTATTATTGAGTTTTTTATTGAATTAAATATTATTTCATATTATTATTATTGAGTTTTTTATTGCATTAAATATTATTTCATATGATTATCATTATTATATTACTTTTTTATTGAATTAAATATTATTTCATATGATTATCATTGTTATTGAGTTTTACTTGAATTAAATATTATTTCATATGATTATCATTATTATTGAGTTTTTATTGAATAAAATGGTTCATGTGATTATCATTATTATTGAGTTTTTTTTATTGAATTAAATATGATTTCACATGATTTTCATTATTATTGAGTTTTTATTGAATTAAATATTATTTCATATTATTATCATTATCTTTGAGTTTTTATTGAATTAAATATGATTTCATATGTTTTTCATCATTATTGAGTTTTTATTGAATTAAATATGATTTCATATGATTATCATTACTATTGAGTTTTTTTATTGAATTAAATATTATTTTATATGATTTTCATTATTATTGAGTTTTTTATTGAATTAAATATTATTTTATATGATTATCATTTGTTAACGACTTTAAAGTGTTTCTCCCTTAACATCGAATGTTTTTAAGTGCTATATTGAAAGATATGCTAATTCAACGAACCCTAAGTATCCATATTGTCATTAAATATCATCTTCACTGTTTGTATAGCAGACTTACCCGGACATTAAATTGTATTATGTGTTATGAATGTGTAACAATTAACCTGCCAAATCGATTGGCCCTTAAAATGTTTATGTGCTGTATCAATACTAATTCATCTTAATAATAATCTTCACATAATAACCAGACAATATATATATTGTGCGGTTGTACTTCATTGTTTGGTGAGCATTGGATTAGATAGGCTTACCTAACATTTCTGTGCTGGCACTATCCATTTTGTGTGTGGTTTATAAAGTGCAGACTTAATAGATATAAAGTTATTTAATTATAACTAGAACACATGCTGTTCACGGAAGAAACTTTATAGAATTTTATGATCTCCACATAATATGTTCTTACAAAATGCTGAAATATGTTGGATTTAAATTTGCGATCCCAGTTTTTACTAATTTGTAACAGTTTTTATAGTTTGTAACATTTGTTATTTTTTACTAGTTGTTTCTACACAATAATTAATATATTTTTTCAAGTTTAACAAATCATAATAAATTATGATATTTTTTTTAGTCAGGTAAAATTTTACATTTGAAATGTTAGATATCAACGTTTGACTTATGATGTTTTTACAAAAGAGTCACCATTATTAAGGCTTAGATGCCACTCGAGGATAGGGGTTAATAAGCATACAGTGGTCAATGTAACACTGTCGTCGTAATTATTGGTAAATTGGATTACTTAAGAGAAACGCATCATTAAGAACATGTTTAGGTTGAACATGAAAATGACCATATTATAGTCAGCTGGAAAGGTGTGCATTCTAAGAAAGAAACTTTGTTCATGGAATCTATGTTTATGTTTAGGCACAGATTAAGAGTGGGGGAAATTATTGATAATTTTTTCAGCTAGACGAGTGTTTCTTGTGACAGTTTGGCAGGGGGGGGGCTTTAGACTGAAACTCAGCACTTACCATGAAAATAATTATAAAGCAGAGACAGGCTATGAGAAAGAGTTTGCAAGGAAGAGAAAATTGCACCACCCACTAGACTACGAAGTCTACTTTTAACTATGTGAAAGGAAGGAAACATGAGTTGGAATAGATACATCGAGATGATCGCCAAGACTGCTGCGAAGAAGGTGGGCTCTCTCTACCCTGCTAGAAAGTTACTTACACTTGAAAATATCCTATACCTCTACAAAGCTACCATTCGCCCATGTATGGCGTATTGACATTTGGGTTGGTGCAAAGCTACCATTCGCCTATGTATGGGATATTGTTGTGACATTTGGGTTGGTGCATCTGCAACTAGTCTCTTGCTCCTGGGCAGGGTTCAAAAGAGAGTCGCCAACCTAATAGATCCTGAACTGTCATCTAAGCTTCAGCCACTGTCCCATCAACAAAATATTGCATCCATCCGCTTGTTTTACAAGTATTTTAATGGTGGATTCTCTGACGAACTACAGGCTCTTGTGCCCCCTTTCTGAAAATACCCCTGACAAACCCGACAAGCAGCAAAGTCCCACCCATACAGAGTAAAGATCCCTGGTTTCTTGCTTCCTCAACTGTACTGGCATGCAGAAATTCAAGTGTAATGTAAACAGACATTTTGCTGCTAAACTCCCTATATAGTAGGCCTGCAACTTAGGTCCCTGATCATAGCCCCATACATCAAAGTGTCAATGTGCCTTATTTGGTGTAATAAAAAAAATGGTAAAACCAAACAGGAAAACCACGTAAAAATGTAAATGGACAGAAAACTACTTTGCCGGAAATTATTCTCTATTAGAGTAGATAAAGTTAGGACTTTATGTAAAAAAAAGTTAGAACTTTTTTAACAAAAAAAAAATGTAAATTAAATATTTTACACATCTGAACGTAACGACTTTTATTCTAAAATAGATAGGCACTCATCCAAGTTATCCGGAAACAGAAATCTTCTTACGCTCTAGAAAGACACAACATGCCAGCTACCAGTTGACAAAAAGACGGCGGACAGAACATTATGGCAAACACGTTAAATATTTTCTTAAAACTCATCCTAAATGTTTTTTTATGTTACCTTGTTTTTAACTTGTTTTTCTTGTTTTATTTATGTATTTTTCTGTATTCTCCTGTCTTATTCGTCACCCCGCCATAAAAATTACCGGAAATTATTCTCTATTAGAGTAGATAAAGTTAGGACTTTATTTAAGTAGTATATTTAATATATACTATTACTGTAAGCTTGCCTATATTGAAAATGCTTGCTTTTTGGTTAGCCAATCTAATATAGTTTGCCTTATTTTCAATTACATTCGAAATATAATACAGTGCCATTAGCAAAGAAAAAGTTACCAATGAAAACGAACATCCTAAAGTAAAACCTTGAATAATTATCTAAACTCGAATGTAAATTAATATTAAGCCGACTTTACAAATTGATAAAAATTAATTATTGGATTTTAATTAATTATAAGGTGAAACTCCAATGATTCACACTCGATAGATAACGAGAAACTTCCACCCATTAAAATGGGAGGGGAGATTATCATCAAAAGTGTCCTGAATTTTTAACTTAGCACCGGACTTACTACTTAGATATAAATAAGTCACTTGTACCCATTCCCCTCCTCCCCCTTTTTTTAAATCGAGAGTAGATGTGTTATCGGCAGCTCCAGTAACTCTAGCTTCTCCTTTTTTGTCCTTCAGTCCTCATTCAATGAGTGATTTTTCTGACAAAGGGCGAAGAAAAAGCTTTGGACATGCAGTAGTCTCTGGTAGGGCCTGTCGATGCCATACTAATGGGTAATTGTTACGGCTTTACCTTTTCCTGTGCTATAAAAAAACATTTTCCTGTCTTTTTCTCTCGTACTTTCCCTCTCTGTACTGCTCTAACCAAGTATGCCGACCTATTCCACAAATCCCAAAAACCTCAACATGAAATATCTCCAGAATAAAAACTCGATTAAACCTAGAACCCCATCTTCCAACGTAGACCCCTACTACCAAGTTTCCTTCTCCAACATCAGGGGTCTACGTTCCAACCTTCCAGAGGTTGAAATCCAATTACAGGAGACGAAACCGAACATATTATTTCTAAGTGAAACTGGAATAGGGCCGACCACTTCCCATGATGAGTTCATAATTAACGGATACTCTAACTTAACAGCTATATCTGACCCCCAAGATCGCCATGGGCATGGAATATGTGCCTACATTAAGGATGGCTTCCCATGTGGCAGGGCTATCTCTAGAGAAGATCCTAATTTACCCTTCAGGGTTGCACTTACTAACACCACTGCATTTATATTTGCGCTCTATCGACCCCACAATAGCAGAGTTACTATCTTAAAGAGCATATCTGAGAAAATAGACCACATACTGTCTGCACATCCCTCGGCTAACATCCACATCTGTGGTGACTTCAACATCCATAACGTGGAATGGCTGACCCATTCAAATAAGACAGACGATGAGGGGAAGTTTTGTCATGATTTTGCCATTGCTTATGACCTCACTCAGATTGTTCGTGAGCCCACCCGTGTGCCCAATACACCGAGTCAATATGCAAGCCTCCTAGACCTTTTTCTCTCAACTTCCCCTGAGCTATATTCATGCTCTGTTCATTCTCCTCTAGGATACTCCGACCACTCCGTCGTATCAGTTAAGATAAAAACGAAATGTAAGAAGTCCCCAGACGTACCCTTTCACCGTACTCTATACCGATACTCTATAGCTGATTGGGATAGCTTCCGTACATTCATATCTGATTTACCTCTGCACTCCATGTTTAAAAAGGAAGTGTCCTCTATAGTATCAGATCTAACCGAATGGTTAATTGTAGGCATAGACCAATTCATACCATCTAAAAAATTCCAACAAAAACCTAACAGCCAGCCATGGTACTCCCCAGAATGTGCTGCTGCTATTGCGCACAGAAATCACTTTTTCCATAGCTACCAACGTAATAGATGCACTGAGACTAAAGCTGCTTTCAGGAATGCCAGCAACCACTGTAAAAGAGTAATAAAAAATGCAAGAGAGCTATATGCCCAGTCTGTTAAATCCAAGGTAGCTGATCAGCGGCTTGGTTCCCACCAGTTTTGGCAAATAACAAATAGGATCCTGAACAGAAGTGTGCGTTCTATCCCAACCATTATCAATAGACCAGAGGTTATCTCGTCAGCGTCAGACAAGGCCAAACTATTTGCAAAGAACTTTGCAGCTAATTCTACCCTATGCGATGAACACAGAACAAGCTAGATAACATACAAATATCCGTGCATGAGGTCGCCAAGCTAATCAAGAACCTAGATTCCAGTAAAGCAACTGGCCCTGATGGCATCCCAATTATAGTGTTAAAAAAGCTTCAACCAGAACTTGCTCCCATACTTACGAAACTAGTTAAGCGCTGCCTTAAGGAGAAGTGCTTTCCGACTGCCTGGAAGACCTCATCAGTTTGCCCTGTATTTAAGAATTCAGGTGATAAGTCATCTCCCTCTCAGTACAGACCAATAAGTCTCCTGTGTGTTGAGTAAGTTGCTGGAATCCATATTAAATAGAGAAATAGTCAACCACCTCAGCAGTAATAACCTTCTTAATGACACACAATATGGTTTCCGCTCTGCAAGATCTACCGCAGATGTGCTGACCGTTATAGCCCACAGGATTAGTGAATCTCTTGACAAAGGCTTCCTTTCTAGGGCAATTGCTCTTGACATATCAAAGGCCTTCGACAAGATATGGCATAAGGGTCTACTTCACAAGATTGCCAGCTACGGTATTACTGGAAATGTTTTCTCAATCATAAAATCATTTCTCTCCGATAGGCTCCTAAGAGTAGTGGTAGATGGACAAAAATCGGAGGCCTGCAATATAAATTCTGGAGTCCCTCAGGGGTCAATCCTGGGCCCAACTCTCTTCCTGATCTACATCAATGACCTCCCTAAACACATATTTAAATCATTCGTTGACATCTATGCTGATGACACGACCATCTATGGCAACACATCAAAGGCTGTAAATGACAAAGTTCTCTCTGATTCTCTCTCCTCTGATCTCGAGCGCGTGGTTCAGTGGGGGAAGATGTGGCTGGTTACCTTTAATGCATCCAAAACCAAACTCCTATCCTTACATCATCAACGCTCTGATCCCCATCTGGCATCAATTGTGATGGATGGCTCTCGTCTGGGTGAGGCCCCGTGTTTTGACAAGCTTCTGGGTTTGACCTTTACTCCTGATCTGAAATGGAACACGTACATCAAGTCTGTTGACAAGGTTGCTGGAAAGATGGTGGGATCCTTTTACCGCTCCAGAAGATATCTCACTACTGATGCAATTCTCTATCTATATAAAAGCCAAGTACGTCCAAGGATGGAATACTGTTGCCATATCTGGGCAGGAGCTGCTAAAAACAGCCTATCCTGCCTTGACAGAGTACAAAATAGACTTCGTGGCTTAGTGGGGGATGCCCTTTTCTCTACCCTGCAACCTCTCTCCCACAGAAGAGACGTTGCGAGCCTATCCTTGTTTTATCGTTATTTCCATGGCAGGTGCTCGTCTGAACTCCAATATCTGGTCCCCCCTCGCCAATCTTTCACGAAAAACACCCGTCTAGCTGAATCCACTGTGAAAAATTTCCCCCACTCTATATCTGTGCCTAAATCAAAACGTGGATTCCATGAACAAAGCTTCTTTCTTAGAACTGCACGCCTGTGGAACTCTGTTCCTCTGCCTGCTTCCCACCGGACTACAACCTGGATGTTTTTAAGTCCAACGTTAACAAATTCCTAATGAACCACCCCTTAAGTAAACACTTCATCAAATCTCCACACTAACGTACTGTACTTGCAATAACCTTCATCCCTGAGTGGCTTCCGGGTCTTGATAAGTGGTGATCACTGTGTAAAAAATAAAAAAGAAACTATTTCTAAAAGTAAAAAAAAACTAAAAAAAAACAATGGAATACTGAAAAACTTTGCTGATTTCGATTGTAAATATTTACCAATTATTTTGTTCTATATTCAGTTTCTGTTAATTGGTGATGACCAATAATGAGGGCTCATTTCATGTAAAACTTTATTAAAAGAAAATTATCATTATTCGACAAACTTTGGATCAACTTATTTTGTTCATGGTAAACATTATTATTTTCTCAGAAATCACTAAAGTAAATAAACACAAATTTTTTATAAAAATCTAAATATCAGATTGAATAATCGATTATTAGAAAGATTACGAAAGGGTGGGTGCTCATTTTAAGTTTAATTTATAAAACGAAGTCTTACATATTTAACTTTTGTGTTTTTCATTCTATTTTTCGCAATATTTTTAATGGCTTTCAGACGTAATGGCAAACAAAAAATACATTTATATTTATTTATTTAGCACTAAAACTACGTTAGATTCGATGGTAAATATTTACCAATTATTTTGTCTCTATTAAGTTTCTGTTAAGTGCTCACTTTATGTAAACGAAATAAAATAATCACTTTATGTAAACGAAATAAAAGAATCATTTCATGTAAACGAAATAAAATAACCATTTTATGTAAACGAAATAAAAGAATCATTTCATGTAAACGAAATAAAATAATCATTTTATGTAAACGTAATAAAAGAATCATTTTATGTAAATGTAATAAAAAATCATTTTATGTAAACGTAATAAAAGAATCCTTATTCCAGTATTCCAAAACCTAAAACATTGAATAAAATATAAAAATTCAAACGCAATTATCTAGCGACATAATAGGAAAATTAGGACAGAAAACTATTTCTAAACACACACACACACACACACAGATATATATATATATATATATATATATATATATATATATATATATATATATATATATATATATATATATATATACGTGTGTGTGTGTGTGGCATCCGTCAGTCAAAACGACTATGGATCAGCGCCGTATTAAGATGTTGCCTGTATGCATCCTTTTGTGTGACTGTAGAGACCAATTCTTGATTTGCATAGTCTGCCACAGCCTTGACATACGAAGGTTGTTATGCAATTTGCCACTTCGTCCGGCTGTTCCGCCTGTACACTCGCTCCTCTCCTAGCTCTCTTTGCAGCGTTTTCAACATGGAGGGTCCTCTCGCTGATGATAATCCCCTGGCGTATCAGTTTCCTCCAGGCAGTTCTGTCAGCTGCAGAGGCTTCCCATGTATTCCTGTCCACTGAGAAAGCCTTCATGTCACACCTGCAGACATCCCTGTAGCGAAGATGGGGTCGCCCCCTCTTTCTTGAGCCTGAGGCAAGCTCGCCATAGAGGATGTTTTTAGGGATGCGCCCATCATCCATCCTGCGCCTGCGCACATGGCCCAGCCAGCGAAGACGTCGCTCACGCAGTAGGGAGTAAATGGATGAGATGCCCGCTCTCTGCAGAAAATCAGTATTACTCACTCTGTCCTGCCATGTGATACCAAGCATCCTACGTATACACCTCATATGGAAGACCTGGAGTTTCCTCTCTTGTGTTGAGTATGTGGTCCAGGATTCACTCCCATACAGTAGAATACTGAGGATGTACACTCTGTAGACGGTCATCTTGGTGGAAGTGGTAAGGTGCCTGTTTTCTCAGACTCTTTTAGTTAGTTTAGAGAGGGTTGTGGATGCCTTTCCAATCCTTTTGTTTAGCTCCACGTCCAAAGAGAGGGTGTCTGAAGCAGTGGAGCCTAGATATTGAAACTGGCATACGACCTCTAGTGGTGTGCCTTTGATTGTGATGCTGGGTGGGGAGGCGGTTGCTTGTCCCATGACTTGGGTTTTCTTCTGGCTGATAGTGAGACCGAACAGGCTGCAAGCATTAGCAAAGCTGTCCATCAGTCTTTGAAGACCATCTTCCTGATGCGATGCTATAGCTACATCATCGGCAAACAGCATGTCTCTTATCCAAACTGTCCTGGTCTTTGTCCTGGAGCGGAGTCTGGCGATGTTGAAGAGACCACCATCTGACCTGGAGTGCAAGCAGATACCATCCGTTGTGTTCTTGAAAGCATGCTTCAAGAGTAGGGAGAAGAAAATGCCGAAGAGTGTTGGGGTCAACACAAAACCCTGTTTGACACCACTCCTCACCCCGACCTCAGCAGACATGACAGCATTAAATTGCACAGTGCTCCTCATGCCATCATGAAAGGATCTTATGATGCTGAGGAGTTTTGGTGGGCATCCGATCAGTGGGAGAATTTTGAATAGTCAATCTCTTCTCACGAGATCGAATGCCTTGGTCAGGTCTATGAAGGCAACATGCAGAGGCTGGTTTTGCTCTCTGCACTTCTCTTGCAGTTGTCGTAGGGAGAAGATCATATCAAGATGTTAACCTCCACCTTCAAAGGAGATAACACCCGGACTGCATCTGAACAGTGGGAAACACTGAAAAATGCCATCCACTCTACAGCTCTCAAAGTCTTTGGCAGCAAACGCAATGACTGGTATGATGCCAACTCTGCTACCCTCAACCCTCTGATTGAGGCAAAGCGTTTGTCCTTGCTCTCATACAAGGCCAACCCATCTCCTACATCGCTGGCTGCACTGAGGCTTTCCAAAAGGGCAGTTCAAAAGGCTGTAAGAGAAGCTGCAAACAACTACTGGATGGAGCTCTCCAAGTCTATCCAGCATGCAGCTGATACAGGAAATATAAAAAATATGTATAACGGGATCAGGAGAGCTACAGGACCCATAATAAACAAAACTGCTTCACTGAAGTCTAAATCAGGTGAAGCCATACTAGACAAAGTTAAACAGCTAGACAGATGGGTTGAACACTACTCCGAGCTTTACTCCAGGGAAAACATGGTACATCAGTCCGCCCTGGATGCCATTGATCGTCTACCGCTGATGCATGAGCTCGATGGGGAGCCTTCCATAGAAGAACTATCGTGGGCAATAGACAGACTGCCATCAGGAAAAGCCTCAGGAAAGGACTATATTCCAGCAGAGGTCTTAAAAAGTGGAAAGGCTAGCCTACTTGAGCCCCTCCATAGTCTTCTGATACAGTGTTGGAGAGAAGGCTCAGTGCCTCAGGGCATGAGAGACGCAAATATCATCACTCTCTACAAACACAAAGGGGGCCGCTGTGACTGTAACAACTACCGCGGTATCTCACTGTTGAGCTTCGTTGGCAAGCTATTCGCACGTATAGTATTACTGCGACTACATGTTCTTGCCGACCGAATCTACCCAGAATCTCAATGCGGCTTTCATTCAGAGAGATCAACAATTGATATATATATATATATATATATATATATATATATATATATATATATATATATATATATATATATATACAAGATTAAAAGCTTCAAAAGTCCGTTAGTTATGTGTGGGTAACATATTATCCAATCTAAACACACACATTATATATATATATATATATATATATATATATATATATATATATATATATATATATATATATATTAAATAGGCGGTGCTATTGTACTTACTGATCCGCGCTATTTTTTAAATCGTACTTCCAAGTTTAATTAAAGTTTTATGTTTTTTATTCAATTGTAAGGTTAAAGTATAGAATAGGTACAAAACACCCATGTTAAGAATACCTTTTTTAAATAATAACCTTATTATTTCAGCACGGCTCACCCTCTGCATGAGCACCCACATTTTTATTGACGAAATCAATATTTTTATTGGATTCCAATAAAATTTAAACCTTTTTTATGTTTAATGTAATTTTAAGAATCAATATTTTTGAGGGAGATTGCAAAAAAAAAAAAAAAAATAGTGTTTTAGATTATGTTAAAAGTTATTGAATGGGATTTTTTTAAAGCGTAAAAAAATAACTTACCTTTCATATTGTAAACGTATTTTAACATTTAAATTTTACTTAAATAAACACATTTCGGTCAATGTCAAGTTTCTGTCCAACTCCTCAAAAAACGTTAATATGACGACGAATAGGTTTTCGGTGATGCCGAAAACCAATATCACATTTAAATTTGAGTCAGATAAGTAGTTCTCATGATATAAAGAAATTACTTTTTCAATAAGTGGGGGATCACTTTTCTATATAAAAGTTACGTAAAATGAGCACCCACTTTCTGGTCACTTAGTAATTTCTTCATATCATAAAGCCATTTTAAATTGTGATATTCGCTTTCAGCATCCCCAAAAACCGGCGCTGTTTTTTACTGAGAAATTTGTTTATTTTTTTCATTTTCAAATTTGTTTTATATGACGAAATTATTAGGTGACCAGAAAGTGGGTGCTTTTTTTACGTTAAATTTATATAAGAAAGTGATTTCCCACTTTTTGAAAAAAATACTTTCATCATATCATGAAAACTACTTATCTGACCCAAATTTAAATCTGATATTCGTTTTCAGCACCATTGAACACCTAGAAAAGTCGTCATTTTAAAGTTTTTTTGAGGAGCTGGAAAGAAATTGACACTGACACACATGGTCACATTTCATATATATTTTATTCACGAAACCAACATTTTTATTGGATTGCAATAAAAAAATAAACGTATTTTAATATTTAAGTTTATTTTAAAGTTGTTGAATAATATTGCTGTAAAGGGGAAAAAAACAAACTTACCTTCCATTCCAGGAATTTAATACGAAAAAAAATCGTTTTTCTTTTGTGCCCAACGCAGAAAATTTGTTTGTTTGTTAGGATTTCTTAATATAATGTTTAGTAAATTGATACAAATTTTGTTTTGTGTGTCCAATTCATTAAGCAATTAAATATATGAAAATATAAAAGAATACAAATTAAAAGACAAAAAACACGATTTAAACGTGAAATTATTAAAAGAAGAAAAAATCAACTGCTTCAGAACAAAGAACTTATGTTCATCGTAAAACGGTGTAATCATTATTTTGTTCCTCGTGTAAAAGATTGAACAGTTCATTATGATTTGGATTAGTCGAACTACTGTTTACATCCAAGATGAGAACAGTAATCCAAATAATCCAAATATAAAAAAATGCAAAACTGAATATTTCACATAAACAATTCAAAAAGGAAGGAATTGAACAAATAACGAAGTCAATCAAATAACAAAAACTAGATTTGAACCAACAAGAAACAAAATAATAATCACATGATTACATTATGAAAATTGCGAATTATTTTTATCAGATTCGATTCCGTTAACTTTACGATGACCTTAACTTATAATTCCAGACTTAAACCTGATGTTTTACATACAATCAACGACTAACGATGGAAGTTCAGTAGCTGTTTCTAGTTTGTTTACACATTTCAACGTTGTATCGCCTTATCACCATTCTGGTTTTACTTGTCATGTTTGCGCCCTCCTATGTATTACCTCCTCCTTTGATAGAGAAGTAACGCAATGTTGTAAAATGTCCCCACTCGCAGCTGGGAGTATGGGAAAAAATATAAGAGAACACAAATCGATACTGAACAATATTCAGATCGCCTTGTAATTTGCTTGCACCCTAATATATATATATATATATATATATATATATATATATATATATATATATATATATATATATATATATATATATATATATATATATATATATGTCATAAAACTGTGTGCGGACTGCAGCGTGCGACGTACTGAGAAAAATATTTTTTCTCAAGAATAAAAGTGAATAAAATTTATTTGTACAAAAATCTATATACATGATTTTAGTGTATAAAATAATTACACATAAAAATTTGGTTATTTTTAATTTGTTTTTGAAAGAGCGTTAGCAAATTAGCAGAACAAATAATTGGTGTTTTTTTTTTATTTTTGTTTTTTTCGTAATTACATTAAAATTGATAAACTAAACCTGTTTTCCTTCTGTCGTCACAAATATAACTTTTAAAAGTATATTTTATATCATTTACATTAATTATCAGCGTTGTTTGCCTAAAATAATTGTTATTGTAAAGCCAGGAACTATGCTATATTATCGATTACCTCGACGACGACGACGACGACGACGACGCAAATTATTCCATTAACATATGAAAAAAATATATATAGCGTCTATTGGCATTTTTTAAATTACTGCTCCTGTACGGGAAAATAACTCTTCAGATCGTAATTTTTAATTTATTTTTGTTTCATCCGTGCTTTGATATGATTAATGGGTGCTTGTACAGTTTAATCAAGAAATCAAAAAATAAAAATATTGAAAAAAATATATTGTATGTACTTGTTATGGATTAAAGTTTTCATGAAAACAGAAATCAATTGATTTGATCCAGCAGTTATTTTTTATTTTTATTTATTTTTACCAAGGAAAATCAAATTTTAATTAGATCGAACGGCCATCTTTTTTCCGCTTAGGAGAAGGGAACGCCAGGGGAAGATAACTCCAATCACCGTTTAAAGTTTTTTGAAATTTTGACAAGATTATTGTGTTTTAAAACATGAGCAGAAAAAATACTTAGAAAAATATTTTTCACTTATTTTACAGAATTTCTTTGTCCTTTTTTAATCTTTTTTCATTTTGTCCTTTGTATAAAGCAACCCCTCCTCGTGTCCCTAAATAGTAAAATGGCGATGATAGATCGATTACAATAAAATTTGATTTCCTCTGTAAGAAAAAGTACTTGATCAAATTAAGTTACTTTTTTTCAGAGAACTTCATTCCATAACACGTACGTACAATATAACTCGGGTGTTTTTTCAATATTTTTATATTTTTATGTCTTGATAAACTGTACAAGTGCCAATTAATGAAATACAAAACTGATTTAATTACATAAATATGTTTTTGGTTTAGTGCTTTGGTTTGAATTCTAAAAGTTTTCATTCGTTTGTATTTGTTCTCATTGAAAAGATTATGAATTTATGTTGTTCACATGTAAACGACCTTGACATTGAATATTACAGTAAAATGTAAGTTCCGTTAAGAATTGAGGTATTTTGTGAAAATATTGGTACGTTTAAATGATAGTAAATTATTTGTTATGAATTGTTGTTATTAGTGAATGAAATGTTGTGATATACTGATATTGGTGAGAATTATGTGGAGGTATTTTAGTTTTTTTATTGGTGTTTGTTGGTGGTTAGTATATAAGTGTGATATAAAAACAGTGGTGGGCACATAAAAAGTTATACTTACCTTACGTAGGAGTAAGTATAAATTTTAAGGCGGCCCCACTAGTGTTTTTATATAGTACTTCCATACTCACCACTGACAGTAATCAATAAAATACTAAATATGTTCCACATAATTCTCACCAATATTAATATATCACAACATTTTATTCACCAATAACAAAATTCATAACAAAAATATTACTATCATGTAAACTTACAAATATTTTTACAAAATACCTTAATTCTTAAAGAAACTTACATTTTACTGCAATATTCAATGTCAAGGTCGTTAACATGTTAACAGCATAAATTCATAATCTTTTCAATGAGAACAAATACAAACGAATAAAAACTTGTAGAATTAAAACCAAATCACAAAACCAAAAAACAACCACATTTTTATTGAATCAAATCAAACAACGTTGTATTTGTTTAATTATATCGAAGTAGGTTGAAACAAACAGAAATAAAAATTACGATCTGAAGAGTTGTCTTTCCTTAGTTGAGCGGCATTTAAAAATGCCAATAAATTCAATTTCTTTTTATATGTTAATCTCATGAAATAGTTTTTGATTAATATAAATTAAAGTTACTTAAGGCAATCTTTACTGTAAGGCTGCGTAATTGTTCCGACAGATCGAAAGGCAGCATCTAAACAAGTGTAGTCGAGTCTAGCGCACGTCGTCGTCATCGTGGTCGTCGTCAGGGGGGGGCACACTTCCGTGATTTGGTTATTTTAGGCGACCTACGCTGATAGAAAATATGCGTTTAAAATATGCTTTTAAAAGTTATGTTTGTGACGACAGAAGGAAAACAGGTATATAAACAGTGTGCACACATATTAATATCGTTTAACATTTTAATTTAATAACGAAAAAAAGGCACATATTAATATCATTTATTATTTTTTAATGTAATAGGAAACACACATATTAATATCATTTATTATTTTAATGTAATATGAAAAAAATACATATTATTATAATTTATTATTTTTAATATGAAAAAAACACACATATTAATATCATTTATTATTTTTAATGTAATAACGAAAAAGACACATTTATTTATTTATTATTTTTAATGTAATAGGATAAACACACACATATTAATATCATTTATTATTTTTAATGTAATAGGATAAAGACGCACATATTAATATCATTTATTATTTTTAATGTAATAACGAAAAAAGACACATATTAATATAATTTATAATTTTTAATGTAATAACGAAAAAAGACACATATTAATATAATTTATAATTTTTAATGTAATAACGAAAAAAGACACATATTAATATAATTTATTATTTTTAATGTAATATGAAAAAACACATACTAACATAATTTAATATTTTTAATGTAATAACGAAAAAAGACACATGTTAATATAATTTATTATTTTTTAATGTAATGTAAAAAATATATTAATATCATTTATTATGTTTAATGTAATAACGAAAAAAACACATATATAATTTATTATTGTTTAATGTTATAACGAAAAAAAGACATATTAATATCATTTATTATTTTTAATGTAATATGAAAAAAGACACATATTAAAATAATTTATTATTTTTAATGTAATCTGAAAAACAAAACAACTTCATGAAGCAATGAAGCATTTCTGTTACTACTGTTTTCGAGTAAACTTACAACAAACAACCACTCAACGTCCCATGTTAAGACGACATTCTGAATAGACACCCTAACCTTCCCATGTTAAGAACGGCTTTCAGATTAAACGCCCACAACCTTTTAAGCATACACACAAACCTATAAAGTTTACATGTCGAATGTGAACGATGAGTTAGACGTAATGTTAAAAATGATTAGAATTTAAAACGAAATGAAATTTAAATTCTCTTCATTTTACAGGAACCGTAAAACTGCGCATTCACCGCAAGTTTTAACATCATTTATTATTTTTATTGTTAGAAAAAACTAAACACCGACTGCTTAAAGCATTTCTGTTGATCTCATGAAGTAGTTTTTAATTAATATAAATTGAAATTTTAAGGCAATCTCCTATAATACATCGATAATATAGCATAGTTCCTTTTTTTATGCAAACCACGCTGATAATTAATGTAAATGATATAAAATATGATTTTAAAAGTTATATTTGTAACGACATCATCGATAATATAGAATAGTTTCTGGCTTTGGTAAGATGGTTAGTTTAGGCAAACCGCCGGGATAATTAATGTAAATGATATAACGTATGTTTTAAAAGTTTTCACATTATTTATTATTTTTAATGTTAGAAAAAATAAACACCGACTGCTTGGATCATTTCTGTTGATCTCATGAAGTAGTTTGGTTTTCCTGACGCTCCGCACTTCTTTGTTTACATTGGAAGTGACGTCACACAAATCTTATAATACGGATGGCTACAATTGTAAAAATAATTTGTTTTATTTTTCTTTCATTTTGAACGCCTTTTTTCTCCCGTTTAACTTTTTTTCTCTCCCATTTCTTATTTTGAGCTGAGAATTTATTTTATTTTCATTTTGAGCTCTTTTTTCGATCCGGCGTTACCTTTTAGGTACTCCTGCAGTCCTGCACTTTACGACCCGAGTCATTTTTAACGCTATTATTTAAAAACCTATTATTTAACATGGGGAAGGGAGGGTGTATTGTAACTATTCTGTACTTTCCCCTAACAATTCAATTAAAAAAAAGGTAAATATGAAGAATTACTCCACCCTCGAAAATTCCTTTAAAATTATCACTCTTACAGGTTTTCGGGGTCGCTAAAAGCGAAAATAACGTTTAAAATTACGGTAAACGAGTAGTTTCCAAGATATAAAGAAATGTTAGTTTTAAAAAGTGGGGGATCACTTTTCTATATTAATTAAACGTAAAATGAACGCAACTTAATAAAAAAAAATCCTTAGTAGCGTCCTAAATTATGAGATGAAAAAACGAACGAATTTCTTAGTGAAATGGAGTCGTCTCCCTCTGCACAATGACCTTGTATAAAAAAGCGTCCATATTAATATCGTTTATTATTTTTAATGTAATAAGGAAACATACCAACTGCTTGAAGCATTTCTGTTAATTTGCTAATGCTCTTTCAAAAACAAATCCAAAAAAAATTTAATTGCACTTATTTCATTCACTTGATTTATGTATAAAGATTTTTCTAACAATAAACTTTATTCAATTTAATCTTTAGAAAAAATCTAATATATCTTGTGGTTGCGATAATATAGGGATAATCAAGAAACTGTATTCCGTGAAGAAAATAAAGGGATAAATATGTACTGTAGTTTTATATCAACGAAAGAAAGTTTATTAACGTATTTACAGAGAGACAATGTGTAAATGAATTTAATACGAAATATAAATTTACAATAGAAATACCCCAAAACGTTTAAGAATGACAAATCTAAACTTTATAGGAAAACAATTCAGACATTTTTACACAAGGAACAAAATAATGATTTCACCGTGTTATTACGATGACCTGAAGTTCTTTGTTCTTTAGCAGTTGTTTTTTCTTTAAATAATTTCACGTTTAAATCGTGTTTTTCATCTTTTAATTTTGATTCTTTTATATTTTCATATATTTTATTTCTTAATGAATTGGACACACAAAACAAAAGTTGTATCAATTTACTAAAGAAATCATAACAAACAAATTTTCTGTTTTGAACACAAAAGAAAAAAAAACGACAATTTTCTCGTATTTAATTCCCTATAAGTTTCGTTTTTTTTAATATCATTTAACAACTTACAAATACTTTTAAATATTAAAATAATTTATTTTTTATTGCAATCCAATATAAAAGGTAAGTTATTTTTACGACTTTAAAACATCCGTTTGAATAACTTTTAGAAATAATCTGAAACAGAAAAGCAGTTTATTTTTTGCACCCCAGAATCTTTTTTTTTTTAATGAATACGAAATATAAATTTACGATAGAAATACCCCAAAAGGTTTAAGAATTCACGAATATAATCTAAACTTTATAGGAAAACAATTCGGACATTTCTACACAAAATCTTAAAAATTAACCCTGGTTTATTTTTTTTTGCAATCCAATAAAAATATTGATTCCGCCATGCGTTATAACAAACTTGAATGAAAATATATGAATTTCCGGTACTTGTACAGTTTAATCAAGACATTAAAAAATTAAAATATTGAAAAGATGGTTATACTGTACGTATCCGTTTTGGACTGAAGATCTCCGAAAAAAAATTTCACTTAATTTGATCGAGTAGTTTTATTTTTATTTTTTTTACAACGGAAAAACACGTTTTTATGAGAGCGCGTTGAAGTCAGCCATTGTGAAATTTATTGAACACGCCACGGGGAGATAACTCTAGTTAAAGCACTGACATCCTCCACCCCATTTTAACTACTAGCTTTTCTTCCTAAACATCGAACCGTTTAGTCGGTATCATAACAAATTGGTTTTTCTCCTGTAAAAAAAATAAATAAAATAAAAACACTGCTTGATGAAATTAAGTTAATTTTTTATTTATTTATTTGTTTTTTGTTTTTTTTTTAGAACTTTTATTTTATTTTTTTTTTTCTGTAAAAAAATAAATAAAATAAAAACACTGCTTGATGAAATAATTAATTTTTCATTTATTTATTTATTTATTTGTTTTTTTTTTTTTGTTTTTTTTTTTTTAGAACTTCGATCCATAACGGATCCATACAATTTAAACATTTTTCGATATTTTCATTTTTTTAATGTATTGGTTAAACTGTACAAGTACCGAATCTCCGATTAAAAAAATAAAAAAATCTTCCGGTAAATATGAAGAATTACTCCACCCTCGAAAATTCATTTAAAATTACCACTCATATAGGTTTTCGGGGTCACTGAAAACGAAATTAATGTTCAAAATGATGGCAAACGAGTAGATTCCAAGATATAAAGAAATGTTAGTTTTAAAAATGTTGGAGATAACTTTTCTGTATTAATCTAATGTAAAATGAGCACCCACTTTGTGGCCACGAGTTTTTTCTCAGGGGGGGGCTTTCTTTCCACACTCAGAAAATCCTTTAAAATTACCACTAACTTTTAAAATTCCAGGAAACAAGTAGTTTCTAAGATATAAAGAAATGCACTTACTTCATGGTCACCTTTTTATTCTTTTTTATGGGGGGGAGACTGCCGGTTTGTTTTTCGTTCTTTTTTTTGGAGGGGGGATATTCAATTATAGAACTTGTATAATTTTTTAACAAGTGCTTATGCAGTTTAATTAACTGGTTTGAGCAGCAGAACTGTTAAATATTTTACAAAAATTCTGTTTACATTTAGTGGGAGGCGATGGAGGGGCGGGGATGTTGTGGCGGCCATGCACCCCCCCTTCTCCACCTCCCACCAAATGTAAACAGAGTTTTTGTAAAATATTAAACAGTTCTTCTGCTCGGTTAATGTCGGCGTGTTACTTATGTTAAAACGGTTAATTAAACTGCATAAGCACCTATTAAAAAACAATACAAGTTCTATAATTGAATATCCCCCTCCAATTGCGTCTGAAAAGCCATTAAAAAAATATCCCGCAAAATAAAAAAAAATTATAAATATTTAAGACTTTGTTATATAAATTTAACATAAATAAAGCACCTACTTCCTGCCCAAATTTCAGTCAAAGAGACATGTAATCGTTCGCAGTTTCAAAGTTTTATGGCAGGAAAAGGGAGAGAGAAGTCCTTGTATTGATTTTTGTTTGGATTTTAGAAAGGTAGGATTAAAACCCACATGTTTTTAACTATTCTTTACTTTCACCTAACAATTTATTTGTCAGAAAAAGTGATGCACGACATTTATCTGCGACTGTCTGGAAGAGCTTAAGCAAAGAAAATGTTTGTTGGAATGTTGATTCTTTTTATGCTTGAGGTAGCCATTACGTCCGACACATTTGATTGGATAATTTGGGTATAAAAAGTCACATGATCAGACTTGCTTCCCTAGCGCACTCAGATATCCATGCTAGTTTTGCTGACTAACCCACTCAGATATTCCCGCTAGTCTCACTTCTTATCACAGTTGAAAAATACCACATAATTCTAATAAAAAAAATTGGAATCTTATCAGCATTGAGATGACATTGTGAGTTCCATCATTTTCATTCCTGTTTTCGAGAACTCAACTGGCGCCATCTTAACTGCTGGCCTTCTCTCATGCAAATCACATTAACCCCCCCCCCGATCCTTAAAGTTAACCTCATAAACCTACAACCAGGCTAGTTTCGCTTCCTAGCCATTAAAATATCCCTGCTAGTCCCACTTCCTCACCCACTCAGATATTCCTGTTAATCTTGCTTCATAGCCAACTCAGATATCGCTGCTAGTCTCACTTCCTAGCTCACTCACATATCCCTGCAAGTCTCACTTCCTAGTTCACTCAGATACCCCAGCTAGTCTCACTTCCTAGCCAACTCAGAAATCCCTGCTAGCCTCGCTTCCTAACTCATTCAGATATCCCTGTTAGTAACGCTTCCCAGCCCATTCAGATATCCCTGCTTTTTCTGAATGAAAGTCAACACAAATATCCCTGCTATTCGTGCTTCCCAGCCCACGTTACTTGGCTAGACGCAGATAGATACGTGACGACTCCTCCTTAATACGAGAAAACTGAATAACATTTCCAAAATTCTTCATTTTAAAATGACAAATTTTTAATTACTTCATTTCAGAGCTAAAACTTTTTTCAGCAGATACAATCAAATTTCTTTCTAAATTTCTTATTTAAAAACGACCAGTTTTTCCATACAAATCAACTGAATTGCATAGAAAGTTCTTTTATCAGCAACGACTTTTTTGTTCAAATACAACCAAAGTTAAAATATGACCGAATTTCAGCATAACACACTCGAATTGCCATTGTAAGTTCTATAGAATATTTAATTTTCAAATTTTGACTTGCATGTGCAAATAACAAATTCTCTATAGTCCAACAAATAATCACAAGTCCGAGATTTGAATGCATATTTCACTTCTCAATAGCATCAATTTTTTTCCAAAGTCCAACTTTTGAATACGTATATAAAATCCACAGCATAACAAATTTTCACTTTGACTTTTAAATTTGTATTTAACATTCAACCGAATATTTTTTTAAATACGTTTGTTATATTATGACAATAAAAAAATCCAACGAATTTGCACTTTGACTTTAAAATTTGTATTTAACATTCAATCAAATATTTTTTAAAATATGTTTGTTGTGTGATGACAATAAAAAATTATAACGTATTTTTTCTTTGGATTTTAAATATGACTTTTAACATTCAACCGAATAATTTTTTAAATACGTTTGTTGTATGACAACAAAAAAATCCAACGAATTTTTACTTTGACTTTTAAATTTGCATTTAACATTCAACTAAATAATTTTTAAATACGTTTGTTGTATGATGACAATACACATATCCAAAAAATAATCATTTTGAATTTTAAATGTGCGTTTAACATTCAACTGAATAATTTTTTAAATCCGTTTGTTATATGATGACAATAAAAATATCCAACAAATTTTCACTTTGACTTTTAAACGTGCATTTAACATTCCACCGAATAATTTTTTAAATACGTTTGTTGTATGATGACAATAAAAATATCCAACAAATTTTCATTTTGAATTTTAAATGTGCATTTAACATTTAACCTAATTATTTTTAAATCCGTTTGTTGTATGATGACAATAAAAAATCCAACGATTTTTCACTTTGAATTATTAATTGTGTATTAATTTGTTAGATGAAAGTACAGAAAAGTTAACATGAAGACTCTAATTCCCAACAATGTAACAACCGCATCCTTTGTTTATTAATTTCTTAGATGAAACTACAGAATAGTTAACAACATGTAAACTCTAATCTACCAAAACATAAAAAACGTATCTTTTGTTTATTAATTTGTTAGGTAAAAGTACAGAATAGTTAACAACATGTAGGTTCTAATCTCCCAACAACGTAACAAACGTTTTGTTTATTAAAAATTATTGTAAAAAGCTGCCACCAATATGCTCCTCTTATACCACTATCAGCCGGTCACTGAGGTGTATGGCCGATTGACGTGTTATATTAAATGTTTTAAAGTTGTATCGGAGAGACGTAAAGATGGGCCAGTCATTAGGGTCTTTGTATCAAGAAAATCATACCTGAGATGTTGCATGTGCTGTGTGGCTCCTTCTTCTCCCAGGAAACGTCTTGACCTCTTCACCCTTGGTGACGTTCTGACTGGAACTTTCTTTCATTTTCCGGGCCGCTTCATTGTTTCAATGAAGGCATTTATGAAGGAATTCATGGCCGACACAAGAAAAACGACACGCGACACAATTGTAATATATATAAAGCATAACTATTTATTTTTTAAAATATATTTTACAAAAACTTTTACAATTAAAAACTGGATAATAGGCTTTTCAAAGCTAACTAACCTAACTAGTATTGAGGGAGGGGATGCTCCCCCCCCCATTTATGGAGAAACAGAATATGCGTCTTCACTTTATGGTGGTCATGGAGGAAAGAGACAGAAAGATAGCAAGGGAATTATGGGAAGGGATTTCTTTGTATCTATATACATAGCAACATCTCTCTATATATATATCAATATATATATATCAATATATATGTATATAAACATATATATATATATGTATATCGATATATATATATATCAATATATATATCAATATATATATATATATATATATATATATCAACATATATATATATATATCTATATATATATATATATATGTATATCAATCTCTCTCTCTCTCTCTCTATATATATATATATATATATCAATGTTTCTTATGTTTTCACTATGATGAATATCATATACAATTCTAGGTGTAACTGTTTCTAAAGTGTATGTTAAAAAACACCTTATCGAGTCTTTCTGTGTCAAATTATAAAACATGCGATTATTTTCTTCTGTGTATCATATTAAGGTTTGAGTAAACAAGATTTGATAAAAAATACAATATATAAACGATGATACTAAAATATTGAAATTCATTTATTTCTTTTATTTACAGATGTTCCTGTTTGATGATTGTTATAGAAAATTATTGATATGAACGACAACACATGTATGCGAATATGTATATATATCATTATATATTATTACATTTTCATGGATCATTATGTTTTACTATAGAAAATTATTGATATAAAAGACAACACATATATGTATGCGAATACTACTATTCAAACTAATTATTGGAAATAGTGTAGACAATCACTGACACCTTGAAGATAATATTCACATATTCATTACAGAATACATAATATTGAACCGGGAATAAGTTTAGTAAAACATGCAAGTACACAGTGAGTAAAGGCAACATTCTTGTGAAGTGTGTGGATATTCTTTTTCTGGATATTTCGTGGGTATTCTTGCTCTAGAAAATCAGATTTAGTGAGACATATGAGGACTCACACTAGGGAAAAGCCATATTCTTGTGAAGTGTGTAGATATGCTTGTTCTAAAAAATCAGCATTAGTGACACATATGAGAACTCACAGTGGGGGAAAACTACATTCTTGTAAAGTGTGTGGATAATCTTTTTCTTTAAACTCGTCCTTAATGATACATGT